>NC_135498.1:146143628-146446290 GCF_052857255.1 Amblyomma americanum
ACCATAAGCCATCTATCCTTAACACATGCTTTCGCACGTCTTTTCGGTTTACCTACGTTAAAACCCGGCCATTTTTTTATTTATCAGACGTAGGAAACATTTTTTCATACTCGGACCTTCATGTTGCACGCCTAATAACTGCCGAATGGATCGTTCACACAGGAATACTACGCTAAGGAGACGCATCAATTTTTGAATTATTTCTGTGAATCTGTTAAAGCACAATTTTCTTTTTTGCTGAACACTGCCAACTTTTGTCGGCTCATTAAGGCAAATAATTTTACAGACGCTACTTCAAGCAGCATTTCATTGGGGGAACGCGACAAGCCCATTATCGAAGATCCACCCTTACTTAGCTTTGTGCGGGTCCGTTTAGTATATTAAGGCTTCATACGGATTATATATCGCATTCGCCGCGTGACATCATCTATTCCTTAGGATTCGTACTTTCTTCCCGGCTTTCACACAAATAAAATAAGAGGTGGAAATTATTTCACAAATACTCAGTCCGCGGGACGCTAAGGAGCACTTCAGCCTAATTGGTCGGTGTGTGTTGCGAGCAACCTTCTGCGTCTTCTTCAAAACGTGGATATCAGTTCTTTTGCCTGTAGTGCTCGATCGCGCTTCGCTGTCCTCTTCCGCAGGCACGGGCGCAGGGATCGTCCTTGTCAGCCTGATGGTTGTTCTGGGTGAGCACTTCGAAAAGTACCTGGCCGTCGCCAGCGGACTCAGGGACGCCGGTACCACACTATGTGCCTTTGTGTTCCCCTCACTGTTGTCCTTCCTGAACTGCAAGTACGCCCTACGCGGAACTCTTCTTGTATACAGCGCCCTCGCCATGCACGTCACGGCTGTGGCTCTCTTTCTGTGCATACGGGTCCGAGACGATGAACAAGACCCGATGTCATGCCAGGAGGCCTCAAAAGTCTGTTCCACCATTCAAGTCCCCGGATCACGCTTGCCACTTGCGGGTGAAAGGGCAAAAACATTGGCCGCAATGCATCCTCAGGCCAACGCAGAAAAAGACCTCGCGTCGTTCAGTCACAAATTCGCCATCTTGAAGTCTCCTCGCTTCTACGTCGTTGTTCTCGGGGCGACAATCGAGATCTACGGCTACACCGTGTTCCTCGAGACCATAGAAGCCTACGCCATCGACAAAGGAGCACCACGGTCTCAAGCCGAGATGGCCATCACTTACGCGACCATCGCCGAAATCGCCGGATACGTTTGCGTGCCTCTGATCGCCGACATGAAAGTTGTTAGCCGGCCGACAATGATGACGCTGTGCTTCGTGCTTCTGACGCTCTGCTATGCCCTCATGCCGCACACCACGTGGTCGGTGACGTACGTGCTTGTGAGCGCCGTTCTAATAACTTTCATCGCTGCCGCCAGTGCGCTGCGGTGCTCGTTGATGACGCAGTTCTTCGGTGCCGCTCAAGTGCCCCTGTGCATGACTGCTGTCGGATTACTGCTCGTCCCCGTGCTGATGAGCAGCCCCACCATCATAGGTAAGCTCTTCTTCTATTTCCAGAAAAACGCAGGTAGACTGGGCAAGACAGCTTATTTATTATTTTGGGGGCCTACTAGCCTCATCATAAGCTCGTTTTAGTCATAAACTGCTGCCAACCAATCAGTTTTGTTTACTTACCTCGGTAGCTTGTAAACCGTGCTCAGTACGCTTGAGACCTACTGGAAAAAAAAGTTAACGGCACGCTGCCATAAATGAAGTCATAAAAAGATTTAGCTGATCATACGACATGAAGCATACGCCGGAAAGCCCTGAAAAACGATTCTCATAACTTAAGGCCTAATTCATTAGTTAAATGTTTTAGATACTTTTTATAGCTGTTCTGAAACCCTGGTTTGATATAGAGCTCCACTTTTTATTTTTTGAGAGGGAGATGAAAGTGTCCGGCGGTAGTAGCTCCCAGCAGTCGCTCTTCGTTCTATGAAACGCGTAGAATGCAAATATGATGTCGCTGTGCTGGCTGCATTGAAGCGAACTCACTTTTGTTTTTGATACTGCGAGGTGACGATGGCTGTGCACCGGATAAATCAAAATTTACTGCGCCATGAAAAAAACGCAACTCGATTGCCGCACTCTGAAAAGTTCAATGAGATCGAGCTGCACGAACTCCACAATTAATGTTTAGTTTATAAAGGCAGTTCCGGGCATAAAGCGACTGTCACAATCTTGTTTTCGCAGTAGTTTTCTAGCTCGCATTACCTGCGCCGTCAATTCAGACTAATGATTGTCCATCAATTCTCACCTGCACTGTAATAGTTGGAACACATTGAGTTGTCCCCGGCATTGAAATGGGAAAAAAATTATGTTGATATCGCCCAATGAGATCTGTTATATGTGCTAGTGTCTATACTAGGCCCTGGCATTTCCCTTGCTCAGGACCGCCGCCTCTGGGGACGCCTTGTTCCCTCTCCCTGAACCTTTCAAAGCGACAGACTATCAGCTCACAGGCACCTTTCTCCCTCCCAAGAGCAAATAGTGGTTGGTTTATTGAGTGCCTCGTGCCAAAGCGTGAAAAGCATTCTGCCGGATGTTAGAGGCATTTTGGGTGCCTGACCAGCCTGACTCGTTCATGTCCTCACCTCAGGTCCTGCATCCGATTGACTTGCCCCGCCGCGGTGGCTCAGTGGTTAGGGCGCTCGACTACTGATCCGGAGTTCCCGGGCTCGAACCCGACCGCGGCGGCTGCGTTTTTATGGAGGAAAAAACGCTATGGCGCCCGTGTGCTGTGCGATGTCAGTGCACGTTAAAGATCCCCAGGTGGTCGAAATTATTTCGGAGCCCTCCACTACGGCACCTCCTTCTTCCTTACCCCTTCCCTTACGGCGCGGTTCAGGTGTCCAACGATATATGAGACAGATACTGCGCCATTTCCTTTCCCTAAAATCCAATTATTATTATTATTATGACTTGAAACGACTCTACAGCTTACTTTACATATTTACAGAAGTAAAAAGCACCCGATATTATGCCATCCGATTTGGTTTATAGCGTTGGTGGTCCACAGTTCCTTAGATCAAGAATTAGATCATCAGCTAGGGTCCAGTCGGCTTGTCCTGATCTCTTAGGCAGCCACCCCCAACAGGAGGCGCAACCGCTACCCTCTCGCAGCTTTCTGGTGACAAGTGAAAACTCTAGTGGTGCCGATGACGATTCGAATACCGTCTCGCAGCTGCTGTGCTGGAGTTGGGGATTCTTCACGAAGAAAACAGGCCCCGCTGGAACCGCGGGTGATGACTACTGTCAACATGACGCGCCGCTACCAGAAAGGTCAGCGCCTTCGGACCAGAACACCAAGTTAAAGTTATGCATTAACTATCGTCGTTAATCAGCGCGGGAAGGTGCGGAGGTTCGTTTCCCAAAGGTCACTGCCTTCGGACCACCGGACTCCGTGGGAACAGGCTGGCTCAATCCCACTTGCCGCAACCGCCGCTGTTCGGTACAGGAAAGCCGAGAGGCTTTGTCCTCCCCAATGCGTATACTAGCCCAAGTGGTCACGCTGTTGTGTGCACTGCCGCCTAAGGTGCTGATCGGAGCGCCTCTTCTCCAGTGAACAAAGGGAAGACGCCGCCGCTGCTAGAAATCGGTTTCTCGCCATCGCTTCTGACCGAGGGCAACACTGTTGACTTTCCGCTGGGTGCAGAGGAGTTGGAGGGAAATTCATCTGGTTGTCAGCGAGGTCCACGATCTCAGCAGGAGATGGGTTCACCCTACCTGCCAAGTGTCTACCGACAAGTGTAGAGCCACTCTGCTGCTCTTGTAAATTCCATCTTCATTCAACAATGTCAAGGTAGGACGAAGAATCTTCTTCGTGATGGTACAGTGGGTGCGGCATGGTGGTATCCATCACAAGCATACGGTTTTGATTCCGGTCGCGCCGACATCGTTATGCGGCCGCCGTAGCCGGAATTAAAGAGGGAGATCCAAGATGCGAGCAGACCAAAGACCATTTACCCGAAGGACTTCACCTAAAGAAAGCTAGCACTGGGCCGAGAAAAGCTTGTATCAGTTAGAAATAGGTGAGTGCATGGCGACACTGAGGATCGCACTCCCAGTGCCCCCACACCGGGCGATACGGAAGCTATAACTACTAGGCCATCGCTGCGGCCTGCTTTACCCACAAATAGTATCCGCTTCTTATTTTTGTTTTCTGCCGTAGTTAATATGAACCGTATTTTGATCCAACACGAATCTGCCTCTCTTTGGGCTTGATCAACATGTGACTTTTGGACGGAGTCTTCTATGGAACTGCTATCAGCTGCTCGAATTATGGTGCCGACCATCTCTTCGCTCATAAATACAAGAGTTCTTGTGATCTCGGTCGTTAGTTCCACGCCATTTAGTTCCCATTCTCTGTTCCAAGACATGACGATAACTCGTTTGACGACGCTTGCTGATTAAGCGAAGCGATTTCGTTGTGTAACCTGTAGACAGTGGGCATTATCAAGCTGACGTTTGAAATTGTCGCATAATGAGTACGGTCACACAGATGCTTGTGGTACCATAAAAATAGCGCTATATCGTAATAAAAACAAGAGCGGGATTTATTGCCGAGCGTTTCAAGCATCCGGTTGGAACATGCCTGGCAATGGCAACGAGAGGACGATAACCTTTGGATGCGTTTTTTTTTTAGTCATCCCAAAGTACTGCCAACGAACTTCTCGTACGTTTTTTTTTTCTTTCGTGTTTCAGTCTCTCTTCTTTTTTTGTATGCGGAGCAATAGCCACACTCATGCAGTTCAAGTTCATTCAACAATGGTTACTACTGCTCTCATAGTAGAACATTACTTTCAAAAATGATTTAAACTAGGCTTTTCGAGAAAAACAAAAACTCTCCTGGAGGAAACTCTTAGTTCCAGCGGACGTCATTAAGAATGAAAGATGTGCTTATTAGTTCCTTGTTAATTAAAATTTATTGCTGTACTTTTTATTTAGTGAAGCTTGGCGATTTTTGTCAATGGAGAGTTTCTAGCCGTGGAGACGGCGATGGCGTATTAGTTTTTAGAACAAATAAAAGTCGATTTCTAAAGACCTGCACGCGAGAAAGTCTGGTGTTTTTTTTTCTCGCACCAAACCGAAACTCAACGCATGAGGAGCGCCGGAAGCCTAGTGCAAACGCAACATACGCTGATGACGTGTTGCAGTGACAGCAGGTGCAAATTCTACATGTACTCTCTTATTTTCTCTGGCTAGGAAGCTTCGACGTCCAAATTATAGTAGTATACAACTTTAAAAAAGCAGCAGTTAATGACACTGGACTACGGTCTGCGGCGTATTGTATTAGTCCACGCACCTGCCACAAAATTAAACTAAATCAACTTTTTAATGTTTGACTTTATTAAACAAGCCAGATATCAAAATTCCACAGCGCATAACTTTTTTCTCGTGATTACCTTCTTGTTTAGGTGACAAGAAAAATTTTAACAACGGACAACGTTTTTGTCGAGGAGGAATTCGGTGCGTTGGTCATAAATGTGGGCGGAGCTTCACTGCATACTTAAGTTCTCTCCGACTATTTTTCTTCTTCGCTGTGAGCAAGGAAGAGGCTGGACAATTGTCCAGGTCTCACGCTATTGGAAAGCTGTCTGCAGAGGCCACCTGGTCTAACACTGGCGAATTCCTGGGTAGCGATAGCTTCATCGTCTCCTGCACTGTTGAGATAGTCAAATGTCGGAAACCATTTGGCAAGGCTGAGATTGTAAAATAGGACAAGTGCAGAAAGAAAATCGCACGTTTCTGACGAAGATATTACAGATATTGAGGCATGACAGCGCTACAGATGGAAACCGTCGCCAAGCACTCTGCGACAGTGGACACCACGGAGGAAACTCCGGCGGTCGGCCCGCACCCTTTACATCTGTGGGAAGCCAGGATATCTGTGACAAGGAGGTGGAAAAGGCAAAGTTAAATCGCAAGCTGAAGATCAAGATAGCAGAACCCATCAAGGAAGCGGATGACTGCCCACATAACCTCGCTGACCCAAAACTGGCTCAAGCTGTCTGATGAGCTCAACGGTATAATGGAAACGGCTAAAGCATGGGGACTCTTCTGATCCCTTATCGAGCCGAACTCAAACCGGAAAGAGCAGACAGACACGCTCTATAAGGCCCTACACAGCTATCAAGGGGACAACGAAACCCTCATTGCAGAACTCGCACTGAAATTCCTCGATTTGGGATCGTCCTACCCTACCCCTGCGCACACCGCGCCCAGTGGAGAAATAGACGAAGACGTAACGGTTGAGGAACTCAGGGCGGAGCTTGAAGACATGCTTAAGAACACCACCCTCGGACCAGACCATATTAACACCAAGACGTTCTTCAACACGGACGACAACTCCTTAGGACAACTAGTGAAATACTTCAACACGCAATGCTGGAACAAGGGTCAGATCCCCGACTCCTGGAAACTGGCTGTAGTGCGGTTTATTCCGAAACAAAAAAAAACCTGAGATATTGATCATTTACGACGATCTCCCTCACTTTGTGTCTGGGTAAACTGTTCGAGAGGATCGTGAACACCCCAGTGAAGAGACTCCTGAGGAATAATGATAATCTCCCGGACACGCTGTGTCGGTTTAGGGAAAAGCTATCTGTACAGGCTTTTCTCCTTCACATCAGAGAGGGCATTCTGGACAATCCCGACCGGTATTAGGCCAAGGCGATCCTTGCGCTCCATTTAAAGGGCGCATTTGACAATGTCACCCACCAGGGAATACTGGAGGCGCTTAGCAGAGTCAACTGTGGCGACCATACATATAATTATGTGAGGGACTTTCACTCCAATAGGAAAGCGCCAATACGTATCCGTGATCGGACTTCCTCCGTTCAGTCTAGGTTCCGAGGGCACTCCGGAGGGAGCGGTCTTTTCTCCGCTTGTCTTCAACCTGGACATGCGCGGGCTACCAAAGAACCTAGATCGCATCCAAGGCATTGAGCACGCCATATACGTGGATGACATTACGATCTTGTGTTGCAGTTGTAATGAGGGGGAAATTCAAGACCGCCTTCAGGAAGCAGCGAGCTTCGTCTGTCAGCATGCGGCAAGGTATGGTTTAACGTGCTCTCCCGAGAATTCTGAGTTACTTCTGATCGATCGTGGCAAGAAACGGTATGAAGCACTCTTACCGTCCGCTCCACCTGTCGCTGTTACGATCAAAGGAGTCACATTCAGACCAAGAAAAGAATCAAGATCCTGGGAGCATCATACCCAGCGGCAACACTAACACCTCAGCAATGAGACAACTCCAAGCCTATTCCGAGCAAGTTTCAAGAATGCTACAACGGGTAATCAAGAAAAGAAATGGGCTAAGAGAGATGACGGCAATATGATTAGTTCAGGCTTCCAATCTCTCTAAGATAACGTACACCACATCCCACTTGCTGCTTAGCAAAAAGGAGAAAGATCAAGTGGATGTTGTTATAAGAAAGGCAGTTAAGGTGGTACTGGGACTCCCTTTATGCATATCCATGGAGTGACTACTACAGCTGTGGATCCATAACACCATCGACGAACTAATAGAGGCCTACCGTACCAACCAAACTGTCAGGCTCTCAACAGCTAAGCCTGGCAGGAAAATGTTACCGAAGCTCAGAATCAGTCCACCCAGGGAATTCGCCGCCATGCAGGTGAGATCACGCATGACGACTCACCCCGTACAAAAGCGCATGGATGAGGAGAACAGCAGAGGACGCAGACTAGCCAGAGCTAGACACCTCTCTAAGCGTTGGGATAGATGCAAGGGCACGTTCTACGCCGATGCGGCTGGACCTATTAATGGGTTCGCAGCAATTGCAGCAGTTTCACCCCGGCGGGATACGATTGCAAGCAGCCTTACCCAAGATGCAATTACCACATCGGCTGAAGAAGCAGCTATCGCACTAGCGATATTCAAAAATAACCATGCAACGGTTATGTCCAACTCACAAACAGCAGTACGCAATTACCTCATGGGTCGCGTGGGCTCTCCATGTTGGAAAATTTGGCAACGTCTAATCCCTCGAATGTCCAGATATTCTGGACTCCAGGGCCCCTCACAGCGACGGGCAATGAGGCGGCCGACAGAGCTGCTCGAGCTTTCCTCCGAGCATCAGGCACGCAGCCTCTCTCCGAAAGAGTTAACCTCTCACTCTTACTAAGCTGCGCACAAATTGCGAAGCACTATGAGATCATAAGCGGGGAATATCCTCTTCCTCACAAAACCCTTAGCACATTTGAAGAGCGCGTGATCAGGCGACTACAAACTAATATTCTGCCCAATCCCTACTTAATGGGTAAATGGCATCCAGACACATACGATTCGTCCTACTCCTTCCTTGGAACAACTGGCACACTCTTTCACACAGTTTAAGAATGTCAAGAAAACCCAGACTTGGGCAGCAATACCGATCCGACATATGAGTGCTGGGAGGCAAACATTCATAGCCACAGTTCCCTTGATGAGAAATCGATGGTTGAGAGCGGCCAATTATGATGGCCGCTAATGGGTTCTCCTCTTGAACGCACCCAGTTTCTGTGTTCCTAATAAATGTTTTTCCTCCTCCTCGACGACTACGCGGCCGTCGATTTTAAGAACGCTGAAAGACACTGGCCTGGCGCTGTTACCTCCAGAAGCAGTCTTTTTATTTTTCCCCCTTTTTTATCACGCTAGTTTCGTTGAAGGAATAAAGCCACGCTTCTGCGACAGTGTAGCAGATCGAAGACCTCTCAACACGCTGTGCCCTTGTTGCTTTTGTAACTGCGCCGAACACCTCGAACGATATTCTAATGTATATATCAGCCATGCGCAACGAGAGGAGAAATTGGCACACAGGTCTTGCCCGTCAGCGACAGCTGATAGGCCAAGCCTGGAGAGCCGCCTTCGGCGCTGGTTTCTCGGATTTGGGCGAACCACCCGACTATATTTCAAGGACTGAATAAAAGTTTTTTTTTTTCGCTCTTTGTGAGACTGCAAAGTTTTGTTTAGCGGTGCCTGTATCATCACATGTAACACTGAAGGTATTTTTTTTACGTGGCATCGGCTTGACAATAAAAATAAATGAGAACTCAGTAACTGACAACTTTTTGGCATTGTAGCGGGCCGTGGCTTCGTACAAGCTGCCGTCAAATTTGTTGTAAGAAGTGGTAGCCTATGATAAAGAAGACTAGACTAAATATCTTTAGCAGTTTTGAGTCATATAACAAACATCACCAAACAAAAATGGTCTATTTCAATGTTTAAGTTGGCTGCAGCCCTACACGGGCACTCCACGAAAGCCCCAGCATTTTGGACTAAAACACACGATTTCTACATGTTGTGCTCAAATTGCTTTCGGTAGATTGCGATGCGCAGTCGAAGGCGTTCTTTCATGGCGTTCACAGAAGATAAAATCACCTGTCTGGGAATGCTTTCGAGAGATATTCTTACATGTTGTTTCATATTCTCGAGGTTGGCTGTCGGTCTTTAAAACCTTATTTTTAACATATCCTCAGAGGAAGAAGTCCGAGGTTCCGAGGTGCGGTTCCACAATGGCCAATCCATTGGTAAGGGAAGAACTCGTCGATGAATTGCCAAGCCTGTGAAGAAAAATGCGATGGGGCTCCGTCATGCTGGAACCACATTTTTTTTTCAGCACACACTGCGGCAACTCTGAAGCAAACTCGGAGACGACGCCCTTTAAAACTCACTCTGCGCACTTCTTTCAAGTAAGGCTTCCATCGATGAAGTAAAGACCAACAATGCGGCCGTTATAGTTACCACACCAGACGTAGTCACCACGTTACTTGGTGCTTGTGTTTACGAAACCAGTGCAGGTTCTGATCGCACCAATAATGTGCGTTGTGCAAATTGACACAGTAAAGGAAAAAAAATTGTACAAATTGACATTCGAATCCCTGCAAAATTAGGCACCTTCGGTCCAAAGCACTTTGTTTGAAAAATTCGGGATATTCATCGCATTTAGTCAGACACCAGTTGCAAAAATCGTTGCAAACGTCGTTTGGTCTCACTTCTTGGTGCAGGCACACATGATATGGGTGGTAGCTGCGTCTTGAAAGTGACCTTCAAACTGATGCCGGGCTCACTTTATACGCGCTTGCAATTTCCCTGACCGTTCCTTCTGGAGTGACAACGACGTATGCGAGCACATTGATGTCAAAATCATTGGTTTCACTAGCTCGTCGCTTCCTTTTCTGAGCATGAAGTGATCCTGTTGTTCTAAATTGATTAAATATTGATATGAACGTCGGGCGAGATGGCACACGACGGCCACGATGTTGGGCAGCGTACAGTCTCGGCAACGGAGTACTGGAGTTTCGCTTTCTCGGCAATTTCCAGTGTCCACGCAGCGGCGTTGCAATCTTCTTACATGGACGAGCTGACATCAGTGGTGTTGCAAAGGCTGTGTCGCACGCGGACCTCCAAAACAAGTACCTCAAAGGCAAATCTCAACGCGTTAATGAAATTGGCGCTACAAGTCGCAAGAACAGTTGTCTGACAGAATTCTGCCACTGCTGCAAAAGCTTTACGTGCTCCACAGACGAACCTTTATTTGTCTGATGCGGTTCCTAACACGCAGCGATTATAAACGAACAGCAGCTGAACCTGATGAATTAATGAACGAACGGTGACGCCTCACATCCGGTATTCTGGTAGTCACTTCCGAAGTAGTGGAGATAAAGAAACAGGAAAACACTTGGCAGACGCTTAAGCTCCGCCTTAAGAGTAAAACGCGATAGCGTTCCCTCGTAGTCGAGCACCAGCTTATGTAGATGCCACATCAGCATTCAGGGGAGGCGCAGACACTGAATAGTGTTCCTGTATATGGGAGCATATACAGGAACACTAACTCTGAACTTATGCGCGCGCCGTCTGCCGGGCCAGTGCCGTGCATGGTGAACAGGGGTTTCAGTGGTTGCCACACGACGGCGCTACAACTGCACGCCAAGCATGGAGGAAATTTCCGGGAACGCATGGCACTCGTTTAATTCCGACATCTTTAATTTACATGCTCATAATTGATCATGTACGACTCAATACAAGTCTCGAAGATACGTTTCCAAGAAACCCGTGCGTTCACTAGACCATGGCCGGTCTCGAGGCGAGCGCGCGCTCCCCTCGAGACCGGCCGTGGCTAGACGAGCCTTTTTTGACGTTCAAGCGTCTAGCCGTCGTGGCGGAAGAGCCGCCTAGCTGGCTCCCCTCTCTGGAATCATGTGTGTGCCTCCCAGACTATTGATGTGTTGGAAGGTACGGTCGTGCAGGGGTATGCTGGCCTGGTGTTTTGTGGCGCAAGCATACTTATATTTTTATTTTCGGCACTATTTCTATGCAATAAAGAATGAAAGAGCCATCGTGGCGGAGTGGAAGCGTCCCCGTCTAGAACGCCTAAAGCCCTGGTTCGATTCCCAGCCCAGACCACTGTTTCTTTTATTCATTGAGTGTGCGTGCCCTATGACAACTACGGCTACTACGACGTGATGGCTTCTTGACCGAACGAGCTGCATACGCTGTCGCGTAAAATGGCCGCCAGCGTCTGTTAAGGCTCTCAGATGGGCGGCCGCATGTTTGATGATGACTAGCCTCTTTGCTACGCCCAGAAATTAAGTAAAAATAATGCCGGCTGCGGTCTAAGCTAATCGTCGAGGCTCCCTAGCAGGGTAAATCACCGCAGGCCTTTCGAATTGAGCGCCACCAAGGCGCTGCAGTCATTGGTTGAGTTGTATGCTACAGGTGGGATCAGCCTTGCTTATTATGCAGGCAATTGCTCCTCCGTGCCGTCATTTATATGTTAATAATGACCTAAAACCTGTCAGATCTGCCCCGCTATGCGCACAGTCACTTATAAGAGTACATATTCCACTCACGCAGTCACCATCTATGCACACATTCACTTACAGTAGAACATAGACCACTCCAGAAGTCACCATCTAAGCACATATTCAGTCACAGTAGAACATAGTCTATTGGAGTGCCACCATCCATGCACACATTCACTAACTGTATACCATAGTCCACTGCTGAAGACACCATCTACGCACGAATTCAATCACAGCAGGCCGTAGTCCGTTCCTGCTGTCACGATTTAGAGACAAGATCAGTGTCCTTCAGAAATGTTAAAAAAAGGCTTGCAGCCTCCCTTCTGCACGTTTGGTTTCCACTCCGGTAGAGAATGTCCTGAACTGTACTGTGAAGGGTTCCTGTCTCCTTGAAGGAAGCGAACATCACATACCTTTCTGCGTTGTACTCTGGGCAGTACATAATACAATGTTCTATCGGGTGTCCCAGCTAACTTGAGCCAAGGGTTAAAAAATAAATTATTAGAGGCAGGCGAGTGAAACGAGTGGCATATTGGTGAATGCCATCTTGCGCAACACACGCAATTTCTTGTTTCGCAATTAATTAATAGTTTAATTAAGTTTAATTAACTACATTTATAAATATTTACTTTAGACAACAAATTGCATTTTAAGAGTTTTCGAGCACCTTCAGAAAACCTCATTCTATCATTTCTGATAACGAAATCCTCACGTGAGTCTTTTTTTCCCAGCACCAAAGAAAGCCCGCGAAATACAAAATAAACCGCGTGACTAACGCACATGCGCGCCACGATCGTGGTGCTCTAAAGCGTGGTTTGAGAAAACGAGATCACCTGCAGCCTTGACTCGACGGCCCCGCACCCAGCGGCAGGCCGATATGTTGGCGGCGGCAACTTGCATCGTCATGTGTACCACTGGCTGACGCAGACGAGAAACCACCGCCAGCATATTGGCCTGCCGCTGGGTGCGGGGCCGTCGAGTCAAGGCTGCAGGTGATCTCGTTTTCTCAAACCACGCTTGAGAGCAGCACTATCGTGGCGCGCATGTGCGTTAGTCACGCGGTTTATTTTGTATTTCGCGGGCTTTCTTTGGAGCTGGGAAAAATAGACCCACGTGAGGGTTTCCGTATAGTAAATGATGGAATGGGGGTATGAAAGTGCTCGAAAACTCTTCAAATGTAATTTTCTGTCTACAGTCAATATTTTTTAATTGAGATAAATAAACTTATTTGAACTATTAATTAAATGCGGAAGAAAAAGTTGCGTGTGGTGCGCAAGATGGCTCTCACCAATATGCAACTGGTTTCACTCGCCTGCCTCTAATAACTTATTTTTTAACCCTTGGCTCAAGTTAGCTGGGACACCTGGTATATCCCCGCACACACCACATAAAGAACATAGCGGAGACGATGTTATGCCCGTCTTATGCATCCAGGCCGGAGTACAAGCAGAGCCAGTGCGAATTCGATGTAGCAGAGTGGTCTGTGACCTTCTCAGTCCCTTGGTCACACATGGCTTGTGGGGCGCACTCTACGGGGTAGTAAAAGGACCGAGCACTGTTTCTCTGAAGAGTCCTCTTTCATCTTGAGGTACCTTTTGATGACTTTCTTGAAAGAGCTTTATGGGCGAGACTATCTGCCACCTCAATGCCTCCGACTCCTATGTGAGAGAGCGCCCATTGGAAATATAGAGTAAAGCCTCTGCTGTGCAGATTCTGCACCAAGCGCAGAGAGCTTATAGACAAGGCATCAGTAGGGAACCCGCGCTCTAACCTCTGAAGGGCACATTTTGAATCAGTTAGGATGACAACAGGTTGCGCCGGACAAGACCCTAACTTCCGTAAGGCCGCCTCAATAGCAACACTTTCGGCCGTTGTGGAGGATACGACAGCAGTAAAGCGTACACACCGCTTACAGTACAAAGAAGGAATGTAAAAAGCCCTTGCGCTAGCTTGTTTGACCGTGTCCACAGAACCATCCGTGAAAATTTGAAGATGGCGAGCATACTTTTTTTCCAAATGCTGAAGTACGAGAGAACGCGTTGCTGCCAAAGGAGAGCTGCGCTTTGCACTCCCATGGGGAATTGTGACCTTACAGTCGAAGGTCGGAAAAGACCAGGGACTACTCAGAGACTACTAATGCATCTACTACTGCAGAAATAAAATTAATTGTCCATAACAGTAATGTTTAAGCTATGCTCCTTGCTAACATAAAATGCCTTATACTAGCAGTTCACCTGACCTTCAAGGGTGGGGGGACTTTGGTTCAACTTATTTTTCCACAACCCCTTTTTTTCTGTCTTTTTAACTGGATTGTTGCCAGATTCAAACTTCGACTGCTTATAATGCATGCCGGAAGAACGATAATTTAACATTTCCTTTGATTTTTCCTTTTTATTGTTTCACAATAAAAAAAATGCTTGTGGTTTAGCTCTGGTTAAACCTGGAGTGACGCGAGAGCTAGGCGTTCCTTCTTCATCTTCGTCCCTGCACGTGGTTTCACTATCGGCGGCTAGGCGTGCCTTTCGAACGCCGCTCGAGGCGTATCGCACGCTCTTCCTCCGTATCCTCGGCCAACACCCCCTAGATTTTCCTAGGCTTGCCGCCTCCTCTTGGTTTCGCTCCAACGCCGAGCCCTGGTTTCTTTCAGAACCGCCGAGCTCAGCTCGTCCTCTCCTCCGCTCTCCTTTGCACCGGCGGCTCCGCCGAGCCGCCTACTTATACAGCTGCGACACCTCTCCTCACCTTCAACCCGCCACCCCCACCCCCCCCCCCACTCGACACGGCTCATGCGCACAGCTGTTGCAGCTGTTTCGTGGGCGCGCCGCGCCGCGGCAGCAGCAGCTGGTCCGCACCACGTGACCAACCGGCACCACGTGGCAAACCCGCGCAACCACGGAGCTCAAGGAGTGCCACGCTGAAGGCTCTAAGAGCTGGTATAGTCTAGCTCTCGCTACAAAACTGCATCGGTGATATTGGTTGCAGGGCGCTGAACCTAGCAGCTACGGAGGAAAATGCTCACATGTAGCCCAGGAATATTTTCTGCGTTCATTTTAAAAGCACCAGTTTCAAGCGCAACTTTGAGAGTCCTCTGAGCCATTTGTTTCGTAGTCCTGCTTTCAACGCAAAAACCCATTGGTAGCTGATTTGGCACACAACTTTGTATTTAGGTTTGATATTGTAGACAAGTTTTGCGCATGCAAAAGGTGCCGTGCCAAACGGCGTTTTTTTTTTTCATGATGGTTCGAGAAATTTTAAGCTAAGAATGACGCTGGCACAGCAAAAAGATTAAATTTCACGCTACCGAATAATGCAAGCATAAAATATAAAAATTACAGGAACATGTCATTAAATGTGTTGGCGAAGCGACAGCATTAGAAGCGGTTATGCATTTACATCGCGTTTTGTGTCTTTCTTCGATGCTTGTGTTCTCGCACCCCTACAAGTCTATCTGCACGAAACCAGACATCTCTTCCTGCATTCTAGCTGGTGGTTAGACGTTTCCCGAAGGTGCCTCGAGGTGGCGACACGGACGCAGTGAAAGATACATCAAAAAGTATAGTTGTCACTTCCGGTGCCGGAAAGGTTAAAACTGCACATAAGACGACCCGCCGCGGTGGCTCAGTGGTTAGGGCGCTCGACTACTGATCCGAAGTTCCCGGGTTCGAACCCGACCGCGGCGGCTGTGTTTTTATGGAGGAAAAACGCTAAGGCGCCCGTGTGCTGTGCGATGTCAGTGCACGTTAAAGATCCCCAGGTGGTCGAAATTATTCCGGAGCCCTCCACTACGGCACCTCTTCTTCCTTTCTTCTTTCACTCCCTCCTTTATCCCTTCCTTGACGGCGCGGTTCAGGTGTCCAACGATATATGAGACAGATACTGCGCCATTTCCTTTCCCCCAAAAACCAATTATTATTATAAGACGAGGCCATAGGCAACGAGGAACACACAAAACGCCCCGCGGGTGTGTTCCTCGTTGCCTGTGTTTTCTTCTTTTGCGCAGCTTTAACCTTTCCGTAACTATGCGCCAGCTAGTCCCCAAGAACGTCTTCATAAATCATTTCCGGCCTGATGATCTCACTTCCGGTCGTGGGAATTATGTGATCGAAGACATTCTTTTTTTTTCCCCGAGGAGGCTTGTAATACCATCGCATTAAAAGTGGAATTCAGAATGCCTTGTATCGATACCTTTTCTGATCAGTCTTCTCACCATGCACTACTTTCCTGTCGATTTTGATATGACTTAATAGCTCGAACAATCGAATATCATGTCGTTTGCGCACTTTTTGCCCTTAGAGACTAAAAAAAAACTCCACATTTTTCTTTTGCAGACTTCTTCCGCGACATGATGGGATCCTACGACAACATGTACCGCCTCGTGGCGGCTCTCCATCTCGCCGTGGCGATGCTGTATTCTCCGCTTGCCGTGCATGAAAGGCGACAGAGCAGGGGATCGTTGTCAATGGCCCCCAAGAAATGTGCGCCAGTCACAAAATTATAGGCGGCCTGTTTGCAGGAACTGCAACGTTATGTGCGATCAATATCGGGCTTCAGAGACATCGAAGACGCTTACTTACAGTGGCCAAACTTTAAAAACCTCATTTCATCACTTGGTTCGTCCACTGACCTACAGTTTTCCTGCGTTTGACATCACGCAGGTCATCAAAAAAGCACTTGTGCCTCTTAAGTGCAAAGTATTCAACTTAACATGCCCCGAGTACTTTCTTGATGATTCGTTGTCTACGTTCTTCGGAGGGGCACAAGACTCTCCAAACGTGTTTATTCGATGGTGTTGAAGGAGCTAAAGACGTTCAGTGATAAAGATGATGTAGTGAGGAAATATATTCACACAAATTTACAAGGTTGAAAACTACAAGTTACAGAAATGAAGTCACACTGGCAATCAAACGAACTGCTACTTAAAGAGAAATTCTCACACAGAGAAAAACACTGTGCATGACCTTACTTATCTACCCAATATAAAACCATAGGTACTTGTAGAAGCACGTGCCAAGCACGATGTCCTCACGCAGACTGCTGTTCAATGCTTTTGCTTGCATTTTTATAGGTTTCGCAAACAAAAAAGTTGGGAGGGTCATGTTTCAAGGCCCGCCCTAAGCTGCGATAACCAATCAAATTTAATATAAGGTAGCCACAGCGCCTGAATTACGGGCACAACCTCGAGCCTAGAGCTTGGCTGAAAGAAAAAAACACATAACGAAAACATTCTGAACCCCCTCCCCCAAGATGAGTCCTTGCTCTTATAGCGTAATGCTCATTCCCTTTACCCGCTCGCCGCCGCACGGGGGTGTCACTTCTCGAAGCATGACGAGTTCTAGCTAACTGGCAGGACCGCTAATCTGCTAGCTCGTCGCAGAAGTGTCAGATGGCGGAGGCAGGAAACGAGCCCCGCGACGCCTCGGTGCTGTCAAGAATGCCAGCAAACGAAAGGGCCCTTCGCGAAACTCGAGGCAGGTTCGTATATTTCCGCGGAATTGGCATGGGGGACCGCTGCCGCTGGAACGGCGCACTGTATCGAGTGGCGCCACATGTCCACCACTGCCGTTGATGCGCGCCACGCGTGCTTTCTTGGTGCACTGGCGTTTGTGCGCGCATAACAAATAGCAGCCGTCGGCCGTCGTAGCGACGCTGTAAGCGGACAGTGACTTCTGGAATTTTTGGGAATGTTTGCGAGGGACGAGCGGGTGGGGAGCTCGGGTCTGTACTGAGAACTCTCCGCGTAGACCTGAGGCGCGCAGTGGCCTCAAGCTAAAGTAAGTAAAAATGTAGGCGTTAATGAAGCGCGGCCTTACACCCCGGGTTATGGTTGCACTTTTTAAAGGCCCCTTTGTGAAATTTGTAATTTTTCATAAGCTGTACGGTTAGCAAAACAACAAAGGCGTGGTTCAATAGCCCCTTCAGGGTGTGAGGACGATGCGGGCTTCACGAAGTCACTTTTCAGCCTCAGGTTAAATATGTGCTTTGGAGCTTCTGCCTTCGGTGCACGCCTGCAACATCCGAGCTATGCCTTCCAGCGGAAGCCTCGTCTAGCCTCCGCCGTTCACTTCCTAGCATTCCACCAGAACGCGGTCCACACCAAACGCCATTTTAAGCACAACTTTCACTACAGACTAAGCTAGGACTCACTGTTAGTTCGTATATGAGTCCGCGACGAGGGAAGCGTACCAGAGACCTTATAACGACAAAGTGCTTTGATAACAAGCCTTGCCTCGCAGGCACTTTTCGATGCACAGCATGTTCTTCTTCGTTATCCGGCATTATGCTGCTACTATTGCTAATGTACTACGGTATAGTCAGATATGGTTTGTACGGCTACCGCTGCTCGAAGTTCCAGAATACTAAGCTCGCTGAATCTGAATCAAGACGGTGAACGTGGCGAGTGTAGGTAACAAACAATATTACTTTTGGACCAATAAGAAACACAAGGAGCACAAGCTCACAGCAGGAGGCTTTTACTGTAAAACAATACTAATCAAGCAAGAGCGGGGACATAAAGACAATAGTAAAGCTACAAGGAGCGAATTGGCCACAGTGTAGCCGTAAGCTAAGGTGACACAATTTTTACTCCGATTAGTGTGATAATGATGGTACATAGCGTAAGCAGACTGTCCATGAACAACGTTAATACGCTAGAATGTGCGCGTAGAATTTGCGCAGCTATCAGAAAGGCTGCCCGTCAGGAGGGCACATTGCATCTTTCGCCTGCCTAAATAAATTATCCAGGGCACTGAATTCGGGAGACCTCATGTGAGGAACCTCGGTAACCTCTGGCTTTCTTATAATTCTTCCCAAGAAATTCATTTGATGAACTGCTGGCGAGTATTTTAATTGTTACAGCAGGAAAGACAGCGCGATAGGAATAGGAATGAATATGGGGGAAAAACAGCAAAAACTAATAGCGGTACTCAGCTGGCGCATGACGTACTGAAAGTACTGAAAGGGACCGTTGACTTAGACCAAGAAGTCTAGGGATATCCGAGGCGAAAGCAAAAGTTAGCAGACGAAAGAAAACTTTTTGGAATCCACATGACTAACACTCCCAAGTAATTCCCTCCAGCGATCTAGCGTATCCAATATACACAACGAACGGTCCGCAAGGTCCACTCAAAGAAAAGGTTTAATCTAAGGACCGCGCAGAATCAAACATGATTGTAATTGAATTACTGTAATTAAATTACCTTTATCGGGAATTTGTAATGTGATTCATTATTTTCTGGGCTGGTAATTTCGTATTGTTATGAATTATTTGGGAGCAGTAATTTCATGCAAAGTAATTAATCGATTAAAGTAAATAATTAATTACTAGCGAAATTACTTTTCCTCAGTAATGGGGTCCGTGCTCCACCTTGTATTGGCCATGTTGTGGCCTCGTGTTTGCGGTGTTGAGTGTCTACAAAGCAAGAAAACACGTGATCAGCAATAGCCAGCATTCCAGCGAAGCGGCGCACGCGGACGAGAGGCGATGTGCGTGCGCGCATCGACAACACCTGGATGATGAGTCTGCTTAATAGGACGGCTACGCATCTTCCGACACTGCGTACGGTCGCACACACAGACCCGTCGCAGGGCCACCGGGTAGTTCCATGACCATTACATGCTGTATTGCACCTTCCCACAGAGGCAAATAGTTCCCTCTAGACTGCTTCATATGCATTGCCACGTCGCCGCACAAACAAACGTCAAATGACATCTAACAAACTTGGTTTTGAGTTCTGGGGAAAACTAGTTTATGTGGCCGAATATGAAGCCATATTTTTAACTCAAGGGCACCACGACATGCTACAGCGTGGCGACGGCGCCACCACGACATGCTATTTTTTTTTTTCGCCAACGCACTACGAGAGCAAGTAAGTTTAACAGCAGAAATGGCAGCCTGTGTGAACCCTGGTACATTTCCGGTACGATGAACGTCAACAGGCAGTCGGTGCACTTTCGCTGTTTACGTGTACGACAAATTCTTGAAAATCAAGACGGTGAGACCATACTGCGCAATGAACGATGAATTTCTGATTGAAGAGCGATGCGAGCAATTAAATTTTGCGATTAAGTTGACCTCATCTAATCTACATCAGTAAAGTGGCTGTTCAGTGGACTAGGGCTACCTTAATTCAAAAAGAGGGCGAAATTTCCGATGCCCACTTTGAAGTTCAGTGGCGGTGCAAAACAACAAAAAAAAATTACAGGATTGCACTTGTCTCCTTATGAGCGGAAATGCGAAAGCTTTTCCCTTTCCACTCTTTCTCCCCCTATTTTTCTTTTTTTTTCTGCCATTTTGAGTTTCTATTTGCTTTTGCTTTTTCTCTTTTTCTTTGTTTTCTTACTTTTCTATTTTTGTTGTTTATAAATTTTATTTTCTTTGCTTTGCTTTCTCATTTCATTACATATATGTTGCTTAAGAACTGTTGCTTAATGAGCTTTTGCATTTTTGTTTTAGGTTTACCATGCAACTTGCGATTTACAGTTCGCACGGACAACTCTCGTCCACAACTTCCTTCGCACCACTCATGAGCCAAGAAACCTTAATATGAAAATTTTGTAGGAACTATGACTAATGCGCAACTTTTTATGTGTTGAGACTAAAGAGAAATTTAAATGTAATTTTCATTACTTTTTGGGAAGTAATTGCTTTTTGATAGCATTAATTTGTAATGTAATTTAATTTCTTTTGAGAGTTCTAGGAAAGTAATTAGTGATGTAATTTAATTTCTTTTCAAAAGTAATTTTGCCGTGTATGGCACAGATAGCAGTGGAAAGGAAAGTGATGGGCGTGGCAATGCCAGACCCAAAAAGACCGTCATGGATTAGATTAGATAAGAAACCACAGTAATTCATGTAATGATGATCGGGGCCTGAAATGCACCGAAGGTGGTTTATAAAGTCAGAGTGGATCTAAAGTAAGGAAAGTGTAAGCGGGAATCGCCGGGGTGGAGTGAGGAGAGGAGAATGTCTGCTTCGACCAGAAGGTGGCCGCAGATGGCGAGCCGAAGGGTAATTGGAAATTACTCGGCAGTTTCATTGCCCTGCATTCAACCTGACACGAGTGCCATGTCATTCATTTTTGCTGAGGCGGTGTTCATACCATGGGCGTTTGTATTGCCAAAACTTATGCACATTGCACCGCTCTGCAGTAAAGCCTACCTTTGCGAGAGGGCATTTGTAGTGTCCGAGCCTAGCGGCACCCGTCACCGCCTCACTTTAAAGAGGGCGCTCCTAGCATACATCAATAATCCATGTATGCATCCGTTATCACTTTTCCGTGCCTGTCAGCCTCCTGGTACAGAACGTCGTAAATGCTTCCGCTTAATCTTTTTCTCTCTCGTCCCAGTCGCTGGTCGCAGCAATTAGGCGTTGTGTGCCCGCATTTCTCATTTCGAACAAGGTAGTGTGAATACAAATATTTGAATGTGACCGCGAATGGCGATGCGTTAGATAACGGTTACACAAGCAACGAAATCACGTCATTCTTCATAACGACTCCACGGCGCACCTGTTTGTCGAGCTTTTCTCGCATGAGTTCCACTTCACAGCTATAGCTAGAGGAAGAAAACATACAACTACTATACGACAATGCCGCAGCTCTCAGCATGTGTCGACAGGCGTTCACTTCAGTTGTAGTTTTCGCCCACGTGCTGCTTCTCGTTCCGGAAGCAGCTGTGGGTACAGTCCATAGTGCGGCGCGCTTTCGTCATGGACATTGCGAAACATTTACGTTTTGTCCACAGCGTGATGCACACCTGCTAGCAAGGCATGTTCCTCTTCAAACGCATCCGCCTTTGGCGCAGACTTTGGCGAGAAACGCTGGAATGTGTTCATGGTCTTTAGCCTTCCTGCCTAACGTAAAGGAAGAATTCTTTGTTCACATTCTGTCCTGCAGTATTCATTTGCACAAGCGATGAAACACACCCCATACAGCTGTCCCGGTCCACGCGTATGCTTTGTCCGCGTGCACTGTGCACATGCGCGACATTTATTTCATGAGGCGTTCCAAACAGATCGCTTCAGGGTTTCGCTCCAGGTCATAATAATAATAATAGTAGTAATAATAATAATAATCTTTATTTCCACGATGATGGAGGAGGTTGGGGCTGCTCGTAAACGGCAGCTTGACAAAGGCCCACAGCCCTCCTCTCTACAAGGCAACAACAGCAAAGCAGGGAAAAACAAGTACAAGTATACATAATGTCTTCGCAATTTAGCAGAGCCAAAAATAATAGGATCATTTCATAACAAAATTAAATAGAAACAAAGAAAATGGAAGAACAGTCAATACAATAAATAGAGAGGGCAAAAAGCAGTACAATAAACACAGGGTTAAATATACACATTATAGGAATACAGATGCCCTTTTTTAAAAATGTATGCCATGAAGCTGTCGTAATTCGTGTATAGATATTTTAAGCAGGTCAGCCAGGATTTTCTATAGTTTTTTAACAGTGTTTGAAGTGTGAAGGATAATTTTTCCATTGCGTAGTTGGTTCTAGGAGTTGGAACAATCCACAACTCTTTAGGACGGGTAGGGCAACACACAGTGCTCTTTTCAAGTAATGACAACTCGTGCAGAGATTCAAGATGATATTTTAGTTCGCGCTGGAATGTAAGTGCTAGCTTATAATTGTAAAGATTGAATACTGGTATTATGTTTGCTTTGTGGAAAAGACCTTGCGAGTGACTGTGGTATGGTAGATTAAAAAGTATTCGGATAAGTTTTTTTTAAGTATAAAGATCTTTTGCAAATTTGTATACGTGGTTGTGCCCCAGATAAAGAAACAGTAATTAAGATGAAAGTAAAACAGGGAATTATAAAGCACGACCTTTACTTGATACGGGAGATATGATCTGTAATGGGAAATAATGCCAACTACTCGAGCTAACTTACTTAAAATAGCATGAATGTGACTATCACATAGCATGCTGTGAAAAAATGTAACACCCCAAATTTTAATATTATTTTCGATTTCAATTGGTGCACCGCCATAAATTAGGCTTACATGAGAATTTAGCTGCCTAGACTTAGGTCTACATATTACAACTTTTGTCTTGTTAACATTTATATTTAAATGGTTCACTACTGACCACGTTTTAAGCTTGGTAAGGAGAGAATTGTGGGCCATCTACTCCTTTCTTTTCCTTCCGCGTTTCTAGGCCTTCTGAGGGACGAAACATGAATGAGCGTGCCTGAACATGCTTGCCACAGCGCGTGACATGAAAAAGCAGCAGCGAGGGCCGCCACTTCGGCGATTGAGCCCCCGTCGACAAAGTGACGCCTAGGCGCGGCAAGGGAAGGAAGCGCCCCTGCGCCAGTGACTCGCTGCAAGACGAAGAAGAGACGTCAGAGACAAGGTGCAGGAAAAGAAGGGAAGAATATTACGAGCACCAGAAAAGGATATAAAACAGACGATTACGATAGTCGCCCAGGCAGCACAACAGCATTGGTCGAACGTTTGGCTATCATTCGCGAAAACTGGCACGAACATCGGTCCTACACTGGCATTTACGCTGAGCGCTACCGTTTTGACACATTGGCCCTACTTTCATGCCAATTTAGGGCCAACGTACGGCCGATCAAGGGGCCAACGTAGGCCTGGCGTTCGTTCTGCGACATGGGCCATGCAGTAAATGTCTCAGATTGGCATCGAGCTTTCGAACATCGGCATGCAGGTTCCGAACATTTGCATCCAGCCTTCTAACATTGGTATCCAGCCGTCGAACATTGGTATCCGGCTTTCGAACAATGACATCCAGCCTTCTGCAACCTGGGCAAGTAAAGGTATCGAACTGGCATCCAACTTTCAAACATTGGTACCCAGCTTTCGAATAATGGTATCCAGCTTTCGAACCATGGCATCCAGTTTTTGAGCAATGGTATCCAGCGTTCGGACACCAGCACATGCAAAACCGGCTGCTGGTTACTGACCAGCATTTTCGATTAAGTCTTTGAAAGTAACCACCTAGGCTGCATGGCTGGCTTCTTGCTTGGAGTGACAAATATGTGTAGGGTAAGAACCCTATAGGATGTCCTCACAATCCAACACTCGTTTCTAGGGAAGGGCTTCCCTATACAACGGAGATGCAAACCTTGCACCCTAGTTACTTTTCGCAAACATGGTACTATTCCACCTACCAGCCTACAAGAAAGCAAGAAAAGAGCCAACCAAAAGTATTAAAAAAAAGATCTTTATTCAAAGCAGCTGTGAGGCGCTTGAGGTGAAGTGCCTCTAGGAAGGGCTCGGGCAGGGGTCAGGACCTGGAGGGGGGTGCCGGGCTTGTTGTGGGGCCCTGGGTAGAACTTGGGGTGGGGTACATTTATTTTCATGTTTGCTGCGTTCCGATCACGTAAATCAATCTGCGGTGGAAATTAGCAGAAAGCGATTGGAAGGTTGGTGGCTCGAAAGCAGAGAGGTAACATAAGGTTAGGAGTGCACGAAGACGTATTGAAATAAATTGGCGAATTTTAATAACTTACAACGCAGTTACAGAAAAATAAAGGAAAAAAGCTGAGCATGGTGGCAACTGCCATCACCCAGTTGCAAAGAGGACGCTCCTACCATCCACCCATCCACTCTCCGGGATCTTCCTGAGGCAGCCACCTTCCGGCTGTCCATTCCTCCGCTCTCGCCGTCGCAGGTGGTGTTTGCGGGATACGGTGGGCGCAGCTGGCAAAGGACAGGGTTAATTGGAGAGACATGTGAGAGGCATTCGCCCTGCAGTGGGCGTAGTCAGGCTGATGATGATGACGACTATCCGCCAACACGTAAGGTGGCGTGTTACGTCGGGGACTACTACAACGCGAAACGCAGGAACGAGCGCCTAAGAGCTGTGATTTAAAACACGAGCATCGCACCCTGAAGTGGCTCGCCGCCCGCTCCAACTCCGGTCTAGTCAGTCTGGTACGCGCCTTAACAGAAATTCGGCAGCGCTCTCCAATTTCGTCACGGACGAGGCAGGATTGAAGAGACCGGGATACGTCGAGCGATCCGGACATTCTCCCTACTGGTAACACTTGCTGTTGGGCTTGTTGGTCTCTCATGATCTTTGATGAACAGGCACAAAAAGACAGTGGACAAGTAGAAGAATGGTGAAGGAACAGCGCTAAGTACGGGGAAGGAGACAAACATGGAAGCACAAACACGGGCGCTGACTATCAACTGAATTTTTATTTCGGAGCACAAACATATCAGTTGGCAGTAGGGGGGGTCGGTACATTTAGGCATGCGCGGTCACAGGAAAACAGTGGACAGTCACGTCAAATAATAAAATTATTAAAACCTGAAGCTAAGAATGACTGATGGGTGATGGCGATAAAACCGATAAAAGCTGCACGGCGTGGAGGGCCGTCACGCATACTAGGAAGAAACAGATAAAGGATTAAACAGGATGCGAAAGTATGGTTCAAATGGGGTTTTAGTGTTTAAAACTGATGGAAACGAGAGTAAAAGAACGATAAAAATGTTGCGGTGTAGAGGGCCAAACGCATAAAAAGAAAAAAAACGTTCAACAAATCTGAAGCTTAAAAGTGGCCAAAAGGGCTAAAAAGTCTGTTAAAACCAAAAACGAGGAAGGTTAGCTGCTAAAACACGGAAAAACCAAGGGTCAAGCCACTGCACAAAACGCGTGGCCAGCTGCCCTTAGCAACATCAATTCTTTCGCAGATAGGCAGATAGACGGAGTGCTAACACAGTAGTCCTTGTCACGATGGTTTTCAATGGCTTCAATTATCTCCGTAGATAAACGATCTCGTCCTTTGCCGATAATCGCGCATCCATAGTACACTGGGGTGCAAGTGTCACTTTTACATTTCTTGCAGTGTTTGGCAAGGCAATAATGCTCATGTTATTTTTGCGTTCTTGCAGCCTGATATTTATGCATCTCCCCGTTTGACCAATGTATTTCTTTCCGCAAGACAGGGGGACTGAATATATGACACCTGTGGCGCAAGAAACGTGTGGATTACCATGCGTCTGCCCACAGCCACGAAGAACTTGAGTACTGTTGGCTCTCTTGCAGAGTGAGGAGAGCTAATTGGGTGCCGAAAACACCACGTCCACGCCTGCTCGTTTGCCAACTTTTCTCAGGCAATGGCTAACGTTGTGCAGGTAGGGTACAACGACAACTTTTTTGCGGTAGTTTCCATTGGGAGCTGGTGGACGTTCATGGCGTTTCTTATTCAGGCATTCGGCTACTGCTGTCGGGAGCTGCAAGGGGTATCGGTGTTATCGCCTTCACCCATCCGTTATTCTCAGCTTCAGGTTTTTATTATTTTATTATTTGACGTGACTATCCACTGTTTTCCTGTGACCGCGCATGCCCCAATGTACCTCCCCCCCCTACAGCCACCTGATGTATGTTTGTGCTCCGAAATAAAGATTAGGTTGATAGTCCGCGCCCGTGTTTGTGCTTCCATGTTTGTCTCCTGTCCCGTACTTAGCGCCGTTCCTTCACCATGCAGTACCAACTAGCCCGTCAACTCGCTCTTCTAATGTAGAAGGATGAAGTGGACAAGCACTTCCGTCCACTTCGTCCTTTTTCTACTTGTCCCTTGCAGCCGAAACCTCACCCCGGAACCACCGAAACGCAGCCATTTCCTTAAGGCTGAATCCAACGCAGAACATCACGTGGATCAAGCCAGCTCCGGGAAATTCTGCAGCCGGTTCAATCGTAGCACACCATCCCGCGTGTGAGCCGCGCTGGCAACGGTCGCACTTTAAACTAATAAAAACTGTTTTCTCTGTTCCAAGTCTTGACTCTCGTTTCCCGTCAACTCTGTGCGGACTGTCGAAAACGTTGAAAGCGTGACCAGACCCTAACCAGGGTCTTCACAGCCTGTACAGACTTTCAGGAGTACCCCACCGCTCTCCAGCGTAAAAACCTTCCCTGTGACCACCGCACAGCCCTGGATGGTATACACTCATGCAGTTGCAACATCATGTTTGTGGTTTTACTTAGGGGGATGAGTACTTTTCCCCGCCTAATCGCGGCTGACAGTTCAATACCGTCAGACCCCACCACGTGATCGCGTACGTTACCGAGCGCACGCCGACCACGGCGGATCTTGCTCTAAGAAAACGAAAGGGACAGCACTGTGGCTAACACAAGCAGACATTTATTGCTGTAACAACAATAACGCCAGCTAACAACAAAATACGCTAAGGAGTCGAGGTCGTCCGACTAACCAGAACGGTTAAGAACGAACGTTCGCCCACGCTAGGGCAAGGGAGAAACTCCGAAGCCGGACGGGACGAGGTGCTGGAAAACGCCCCACCCCCCCCCCCCCCCCTCCACAAAGCACCCACCCGCTGGCGGAGAGTGGAACCCCGCGCCTGAACGTCAGCACGCGCCGAGTTCTCGAGCCTCGAGCGCGCGCGCAGCAATCACGCTGTCCGTAGCGCTCGTGGCGCTGCGACAGGCGCCCTCTCTTGTTAACTAACTTCACTAACTAGGGAGGGTGTATTTATTTTTCATTTATTTATACAGAATACCCCTAAAGGCCCTCGAGAGGGTATTACATAGGGGGGGGGGGGGGGGCACAGGCAAATGAGGAGAATAAAACAAAACCACAAATATAAAACAACAAAAGCAAAAATAAGACACTTCGCATGACATAAGTAAGCAAAAGAATCAAAAGAATGGCAGCGCGGCAAAGAACGAAGATTACTGCAGTATTAAAATTATACAAACAGAACACTAATGCAATGAATCATTTAATAACATACCCTGTAAAGGAAGCCATGAAAAAATATCAATGTATGCGAAGAGTTAAGCAGTAGTTATTGAAGATATAAGATTAAAATATTTATCAGGATCAGTGGTGGTTGCGATATGTGAAGGCAGAGTGTTCCAGTCAGATATTGTGCGTGGTAAGAATGAATGCGCATAGTTAAATGTTCTGCACGTGAAACGCCTAACTTTAAAGGGATGATCGCGGCGGTCAAAAATCGAAGGAGGCAAATTAAAAAAGTCGTTATGAAGTGATGGATGATGATAAAGTTTATGAAAAAGTGATAGTCGTGCAATTTTGCGGCGGAGACATAAATCTTGGAGACCTGCGCGTTTCTTTAAAGCTGTGATGCTGGTGTTACGTGAATAATCGGAGTAAATAAAACGAACGGCGCGGTTCTGCAATGATTCAATGTTATTTATTAGGTAAGATTGGTAAGGGTCCCAAATAGCCGAGGCATATTCGATTTTAGGTCGAATTAGAGTGGTATAGGCATGGGCACGGAGGTGAGGAGGAGCATGCTTTAGGTTATGTTTTAAGAGACCTAATGACCGATTAGCAGATGCAAGCATAAGGTTAATTTGGTGGTTCCATGCTAAGTCTGAATGAAGGTGAAGTCCTAAGTACTTGTACGTGGTGACTAGCTCGAGTGAGCTATTATTTAAGGAGTATGCTGTTTGAATTCGAGACATTCGGTTAGTAGAAGACATCAATTTAGTTTTTGAATGATTAAGTTGCATAAGCCAGGTTGAGCACCATGCTGTTACTGAATCCAAGTCAGATTGAAGGGATTGGCAATCGTTGTTAGAATAAATTTTGCGATAAATTACACAATCATAAGCAAAAAGTCTGATATGGGAAGAAATGGAATCCGGTAAATCGTTGATAAATATTAGGAAAAGTAAGGGGCCAAGCACACTTCCTTGTGGGACGCCAGAGTGTACTTGACTGAAAGACGAATTTTGGTTATTGACAGCTGTAAATTGAGAACTGGAAAAGAGAAAAACTTTAACCCATGCAATGACAAGAGTATGAATATTAAGCAGTGCTAGTTTCATTCATAACCGGTTGTGAGGTACTCTGTCGAAAGCTTCAGAAAAATCAAGAAATATGGAGTCTACTTGAATGCCAGCATCAATCGATGAATGTATGTCTTGAATGAATCCGGCAAGTTGCGTTTCGCATGAGTAGCCTTTACGGAACCCATGTTGATATTTAAAGATAATGTTGTGTTCTTCAAGGTAGTTAATTACCTGCGAGTGAATTACGTGTTCAAGAAGTTTGCAAACAGTGCTAGTTAATGAAATGGGTCGGTAATTTAGTGGTGAGGAACGATCACCAGACTTGAAAATTGGCACAACTTTAGCTAGGCGCCAGTCCAGCGGAATCACGCCTGATGATAGAGATTGTAAAGAAATAGCGGACAAGATGCGATGAATACCATCAGATGAATTTGAGTATTTTGTTATTAAAGCCAAGGTGATCTGATGCTGATGTTGTTTTAAGCTTCCCTAGTAAGGATAAGATACCTGTCTCACTGATACATATTTCGGACATTGACGTATTAGAAGTGCTGACAGAAATAGGAGGTAGAGGGAGATCTTCACGGGTAAAAACAGATGTGAATGCGTGATTGAAAAGTTCGGCGCATTCGGCCACTGGAACACTGCTGCCTTCCGCGTTGGTAAGAGTAATGTCAGGATGATTAGCGGGGTTTATTATCTGCCAGAACTTAGATCGTGTGTGAAGTGCCTACGTACAGATATCAACTCAGACTGATATTCCTTATCACATAGTTTGTACCGTTGCCAAGATTCGGAGTGTCTGTTCTTGTCGACTTGTCTGTAAAGGCGCTTTTTCTTGTTATTAAGGCGACGTAGATGCCTATTAAACCAAGGCGCTGTGTTAGTGCATGGGAGACTGATGACTGGTATGAATCTGTCAATGAGAGTAGCAAGTTTCACGCTGAACAGGTTCCAGTTCGTTTCCACGGAGCGTGACGAAAAATTGTGAAGAAAATGATCGGCAAAGACTGACAACTGAGCGTTTATTTCACCGAAGTTTGCTCGGTTGTAGCACCTTATTTGTTTAGTGCGAGTTACCTTTTTATGGGGCACAAAATTCAGGTTACCCGTGATTATGGAATGGTCGGAAAGGCCTTCTAAGAGCGCAATGTTGGAGCAAAGGTAAGGATCACTTGTCAAGATAAGATCGAGAATATTGGCTGTTGTGGCGGAATGACGCGTAGGTTCAAAAATAAGTTGTTGCAAAGAGAAATCGAGACAGGACTGGAGGAAAGCCTGAGCTTCAGGATCATTGGCAGGAGCTGTTAATGACGACCAGTTAATAGCCGGAAAGTTAGTCACCAAGTAAAAGTAGGCTTGAATTCGGGAAACGACAAGTAAGATCGCTTAGTAAATTAGAAAACTGACTTGCGAATGAAGAATTCATGTCCGGAGGGCGGTAAATGACGCCAATGATGGCGACCGTGGGACCACAACTCAACTGGACCCATACCGATTCTACGTACGACGTGACCTCGATAGGCACAGCAGTGAGCACTTCATTGACAGCCAGAAGGACAACGCCACCTCTACGGCCCGTACACGGTCACAACGAAATATGTTGAATTCGGAGTCACAGGCGAAAACGACATCATCAGGAACCATGTCATTTAACCAAGTCTCGGTAAGTGCGATGACCGAGGAGCAGCATGAATCAATTAAAGAAGAAAGTGCTACGTTTTTAGAAAGAACACTCCTTATGTTAGTGTACAGAAAACTGACATCGTAATTGGAGCAACGCTGCGCGTTTGGCCGCACGGGTGGTTTGCCAGCCACTTTACGGGAACTGGAAGGGATGCGTCAGGCAAGGGACACGCGCACTGCGCTACTGGTTTGATCATCCCAGAAATACGAGACACCATTGATAAGCAGTTTATCAGAAGACAAACGGACCTTGTCACTTTCTTTTTTTACTGATTTGGCATACTTCCACAGTTGGCTGCGTTTCTCACGAACCGTTTTCGAGTAATCTCGCGAAATGCTGAAATCGGTATTTTTGAGTTTATAGCCCTTACTAATAAGCGTTTCGACCTCTTTTTCGGCCTATGCGGTGAGCACGGGCTAAGGAAGACAACGTGATACCAAGTTTGCTAGAACAGAATTCGTTCACATGACGCTCAGAGTCTTCCCAAGTTTCAGACTCATCAGTGTCCTGAACACCATAAAAAAGAATGTTAGACCGGCGGGAACGATTTTCCAGGTCGTCAAGTTTTACTTGAATGTTGAACACATCGTGTGTACAACTCGTGGCAGATGCTGTGGTAGTCACTGACTGTTTTTTACGTTCCAGTTCCTGCACACGGGTAGCTAAAGACTGTAAGTCACTTTGAAGAACTGGAATAGACTCGATTTTAAGTTCAAGTTCATGCACACGATCGTTTAAAGTCTTTATTTCATTTTGCAGGCCAATATGAATTGTAAGAACCTTGTTAACACTTTCGAGGATATTCGCGTGGTTCGTCTCAAGCCTTTGAACAGTTACATATACCAGTTCGAGCTTTTTCTCTTGGCCCTTCGTCATAGGGCCTGGGTTTGTTTCAACGTCCCCACCCAGGACCAAAATGCGCCAAAAGTACACTGCCGCCGAGCGGAAACGTTTCAGAATATGGCGCGGCCACGACACTGCTACAAGACAGACATCATCATCACGGTAACAAGAACACCCGTAATAACCAACCTGGAACAGCAGGAACGGTGAGTGGCGAGGCATTTCGTGGGCAGTGCCGTGGCCCAAGGGGGCGGTGAAATCCGGGTGCTTTATGTAGGTGTCCTCGTCAGCTGATAATGTAGCATGTTGCCAGGCCCGAAGGTCGAAAGTGTCCAAAATCGGCAGGGGTGCGCACAGAGTATCGGATGAGCAGCCGCAGCCGTCCAGAAACCAGCTAGCGCCGCAAGATTGCGGAACAGGTCGGCAAGTCGATGAAACAGGCAGGCGATAGCCGGTGAGCAGCAGCACCTGGAACAGCAGGAACGGTGAGTGGCGAGGCATTTCGTGGGCAGTGCCGCGGCCCAGCAAACGTGGGAAAGCAAACCAAAGGGGACGAGTAGGGCGCGTCTCCACAAATGTAATCTTTTGCTGGATTCCTGACCACATGGGAAGCGCTGGTAGCGAGATGGCACATCAGCTCACCCGTGAAATTTCTCACCGGGCTCCGGTGACTCCATGGTAAAGACCACCGACTGTGGACGAGGAGGTGATCATCAAAAAGGCCATCAAGCTATATAGTCACATGCATGCGATTACAGCTAGCTAATCTTACTCCCCCTCATCGGTCTCTCACGATGCGAGAAACTCGCGTATATCGCAGATATCAATTCAGATTACTCCTAACTTCCGCTAGGCTATACGTATACACAAACTTATACAGCAGCCCCACTCACTGCCCTTCCTCCCACGCCGACATGGAACATTGCCTGTCCTCTTGCCCCGTCGGCCGCACGTCCACCCACTATCCAAATTGCGTATACTGCAACGAGGACTTACAGCGAACTTTAGTCCGGCCTGCCATCTTTATTCTTTAGTCGTGTAGATGAAGACCGCCAATAAAAAGGCTTTCCGCTTCCTCAGGGGTTTGAGCCGAAGTCTTCCACCGTGGCCGAAGTCTCACTCACATACCTAGGCGCAAACGCATGCTTACGGGTGAATTCAATCAAGCTACGTTTCTACGTTTTTATACAACGTAAAAGTCCCTTGATATACCGCTGCATATGTAACCTGTTTTCTTTTGATTTTTTAGAAAAGAGCTCTCAGATGTACGCATTATATGGTCTCAGCTGTTGAAACAGTAATTGCCGTTCGTCGTAGCTGTATGTGCATGTAGCTGCGAAATTGCCGTTCGGCGTATATATATATAGCTTGTTCGTAAAACAATCCACACAGTGACACCGCACGCGCTTACAACCTGTCGTAAAACGGCCCTCAAACGCTGTAAACGTCAAATTATTTGCAGTGCACAGCTGCACCTTCTCAAAATGGTGTTGCCGTAATGTTTGTAAGCTTCTCTAGGGATAAATTTCGACACCATCCATGACATGCATTCGAGGGGCTACGAAGAAATATGGATGTTAGTTGCCTTGAGTTTTCTGTTGAGACAATAAGCACTTTTGTGCAGCAATTATCGAGTTTCATTGAAGAGAAAAAGAAAAAAATTGAAGCTTTTCAGGTGCTTTTTGATTGCCACGAAACAAGTCTGTTAAAGTGCAAACAAAATATTTGTCAACATAGCTTTGCAAATTATTTGAAAATATCTAGGCCATGGGCAAGAAATTTTCTGCGTTTTTAAGCAAAAAAAATTGACAACTTTTAGCGTGATGTGGGAACTCCTTTTAAGTTCTGCTTTTGCATGTTAAATTACTCATTGCACACTCTAGGACGGCTCGGAGATGCTGCCAGTCAAGCGTTTTGATCCCTGGCGGCCAAAAGTATTTATCGCGGCGTTCACCCCCGCTTCTTCTTATGAGCCTTAAAGGCGTGTTCGGCCCCGTTATTCTTCCCGCCTCACAATGCCTCACAAGGCTGCATAACGCTGCCCTGGCCGAGCAGTTCCTCTCTTCGTCCTGTGTTTGCACCGTTCCCTTTTAAGCAATGTTAAACCAATTATCCCGCAACAGCACCCTCGTGAGATGGCGTCGCAGGCAATCATCGCGTGGACGAGGCCGCGCGAACTGCCCGCCACTACGGCCATTGCGTGACATTCCCCATTTCGATAGCGGACGCAGCGGGCAGGCTTGCGCGGGAGATCGCTTAGTAGATGGAATCCCGGCCAGTTTTCGAACATAAGTATACAATCCCTGGATCCTGACCTGACGCTCTGGCTTCCATCCGGCCTGCCACGACTTGCAGCCACTTTGCTGTGTCGCACTACTCCTTTGTTATCGGTGTGGCTGCTAACTCTGTATGTGATATCTGCAGGTGCGACAAGGCCATAGCACAAATTATTTTTGCATGCATGCCCCGTGTACAGTGCCAAAAGGCAGCCTTTCGCTGGAGCGCTCTGGCCTACGCCCGCTGATGGAGATCAAGATTTTACCCGCCGCGGTGGCTCAGTGGTTAGGGGGCTCGGCTACTGATCCGGAGTTCCCGGGTTCGAACCCTACCGCGGCGGCTGCGTTTTTATGGAGGAAAAACGCTAACGCCTGTGTGCTGGGCGATGTCAGTGCACGTTAAAGATCCACAGGTGGTCGAAATTATTCCGGAGCCCTCCACTACGGCACCTCTTCCTTTATTCTTTCATTCCCTCATTTATCCCTTCCCTTACGGCGCGGTTCAGGTGTCCAACGATTTATGAGACAGATACTGCGCCATTTCCTTTCCCCAAAAACCAATTTAAAAAAAAAGATCAAAACTTTCGGGCCGCGGCTGCGGCGATCGTTGGCGGTAAAGGCATGCCAAACACTGCTCCGTTCTTGAGAGCGCTGCACGATAGGTTATTCCTTAGCCGCAAGCTTTGGCTTACGGACTTCAGTTTCCTGCTACTCCCTGTTTCTCCTTCACCTTCATATCCCGTCATCTCTTTCCCCCAGTGCAGGGTCGCAAATTGATTAATTAACCTCCGGCCGCCTTTCTCTCTCCTCCTCCTTGTCTATTAGGGTTCCACTAAGAGTATTTCATACTTGAAATTTCGTGTCTCTTAATGGCGAGAGAATTTGCCAGGTAATTTGTCGCAACAGCTGGAGCGTCGTCTCCATCTACAAATCTACAACAAGCGAACAAACAAAGACGATTGGGCAATGTCTAGAGCGTCCAAAGATTCGCTTCAAGGCATCGGTCATTACGTTCACGTTTAACAGACAATAAAGAGGTCCAACTGGGGCTCCATGAGGAAGAAAAATCATATGCGAGTCGTGGGCGCCGTGCGCAGTGCCTTGTGTTTTCAAGCGTGCAGCAACGGTCTCTAAGTGTTACCTTGAAGCGTTGTATGTTCGGGGCTGGAAGTGGTAATTTCTTATTTCAGCATCGCCAGGTACAGAGATAAAGTTTGACTCCCTCGAAGGGTAGGTCTCCAGTGATTCGAGCGCTGATGGAGACAGAAATAAAGAGGGAGAAGGAGAAAGCGGCTGACGGCCTATTTTACACATAGTTGAATACAAACCGGAGAAATCGTTTTTTAAAGGTGGTTGTTTGCTCAATTTATGTCACAGACCAGAAACAAACGAAACGATCTACATATGCTCTGCCAGTGTGCTCGTTAAAGAGGTAGAAAGAGAAAGCGGCTGACGGCCTATTTCACACATAGTTTTATAAACACGAGAGAAATCATTTTTTAAAGGTTGTTGTTTGCTCAATTTATGTCACAGACCAGAAACAAACGAAACCATCTCCATGCTCCGCCAGTGTGCTCGTTTTTTTGGAGCTCAGCGGTTAGCTCTGGACTGTCTCGTGGTGCGATGTCACGGATTTTCCTTTTTTTCGGCCCTTTGTGTAGCGCTGCAAACTTTGTACTTTTCTTAGTCTCGGGTTTTGAAAAATATACCAAATATTCTTGATAAAAATTTCAGCGATATTAAATGCCCGAAAGGATAGAGAAAAAATGTTCCGACCACCACTGACGAGAACAATAAAAATGGTTACTTGCTTCCGATTCATGCAGACCCGATATTCTACAGAGCACGGGGCGTCTCAGATCCCTTGTCAGTATTGGCAGGGGGGTTCTGAGGCCCCCGAAACCCCCGTGACTTATCCCACTGGGCCGACGGAGCGGTTTTGGAACTGGTTTCATTAAAAAACTTCCTTTCCTCTCTGCGCGACATCGTGCTTGGACTCTGAACATTTGCATTGGCTACCTTAGCCGAAATTTTTGCCCAATGATGCTGAACTTTGCGAACTAGTCTGCACCCACCAATCTTCCCGTTTTGAATGAATGAATGAATGAATGAATGAATGAATGAATGAATTTTATTCCCGTCATCATTGGGCCTCACGGTCAGGGCGCAGTAATTAGGAGGGGGTGCCTCCCAGTCAGTTCTCAGCCCTGGAGACCACTGTCTCCGCCTGACGGAAGAAGAGACTGCTGATCCGGGTGGTAGCTCCGGATCAGCTCTTCCCAGGTGGCAAGGTCGTGGATGCTTTGTGATTTAGCCCCAGGAGAATCCTGACACTCCCAAATCAAGTGATTTTGCGAAGTCATTTTGTGGCGGCTACTGCAGAACTCAGGCTCCCCATGGAGTGTCTTCATCGTGTAGTACAGAGTACGGAAAGAATCTGTTGACCTGAAGCCTCCTCCAGGCCCTGCACTCCTTTAGAGTGAGTGACCTATCCTGAAGAGAGAGTCTTCTGCTATCCAATCTAGGTGTTTCGGTTATTTCTTTATACGTTATGAGAGGACCTTTATTCCCACTCAGGGGCGCTTCCAGAGCAGATGGGATGTATAATTCTCGAGCGAGGCTGTGCGCAGCCTCAATACCAGGAATGCCCTCATGAGCAGGAACCCATATGAGGGAGACCTCTCTGCTTGAGCGGTATCTTAGTAATTTGAAGGCTTGACTAGAGACCACCCCCTTACAAACGTTGTGAACAGCTGCCTTACTGTCCGACAAGATGGTCTTGGCTTTTGTATTGACGCAAGCTAGGCAATAGACGCCTCCTCTGCCATTAACGCATTCCTAGTATTAATCGATGCTACAGTCAATCACCACCGGGCGGGCCCACAGGCTGCGTTGCAGAAGGCTATGTTACCCGGCGGCGGCGGGTCCCGTGCAAGATTGTTCATTATTGTTCGAGCTCGAAGCCTTCTCCTTTTTTTTTATCATGCTCTGGGTGCATGTTCTTAGGTATACTGGCAATTTTGAGACGCTTCTTTATGTCTAAGGTGATTAGCTCTGCAGTATACGGAGGTTTCCTCTCGGTCTCCCCTAGGTCACTGAGGATCTGCCTGTCTGCTCTTGAGGAGCAAAGCCTCCAAATTTTCGCTTATCTTACTGCCCTTGTGATCTCCTAACAGGTATTGTGGACTCCCATACCAAGTAGTTTCTCCGTTGAGGAGTTCGGTGGGTTGCTGAGAGCTCTTTTACATGCATTTCGTATTAACTTGTCTATTTTCTCCCCCTTTCGTGGTACGCTATCTCAGATTTGAAAGGCGCGCGCAGGACACGAAACCGAAAACGAGTTGTGGTAAACCTTTCAGTCCCTCCTTTATACCATCCCTTACGGCGCGGTTCAGGTAGTTCAGGTAGCGTTCAGGTAGGGTCCCTAGAAATACTTGCTAGTCTGTCGTTCGTGCGGAGCTCTCTACGGAACCGGTTGGCCGCGCCTCGGATGAATGCGCAGGGGGCGCTGCACACATTCGGAACTCTATCGGAACGTCGTGCCTGCAAGGGCGGTCGATCGTGCCGTGGCTGCGGAAGCGATGCGCGCTGCTTCTTGGTAGCGAGCACATAATACTGGTGTTTTTTGCCGAATCCATGAACGCTGACTGGCGTATGTGTGTTCATAAGGACGTGTCATCGCGTCATGTCTAGACAACGTGACAAGCGCCACATCTTGCCAGCTCAATGCTCCATGCATTGAGCATTTGTAGGCAAATGGTTTAACGCACCTGAGGGTCGGGTGCACGCTCAAACCGATACGAGAAGCTAGGAAAATGGACAGCCAGAGTGTTTCGCTTAAAGCCATGCCGAATATCACCAGCATGCACCTGAATCACAATTATTTTGAGAAAATGGGAGTTGCTCCAGCATTCCAGTTATTTGGTGATGATATGATTAGAGATCTTTTCATTTATCGCACTCAGGACGCTCTTATGACTTCGTGGAAGGCACTGAATCTTTTGTAAAAAGAATGAATAAGCTTATTAGTATAATGACTGCGCGTGTGCCAAAAGCAGCGTTATACCCGCAGTCACCAAAACTTTTTTTTAAACGTGTTCCTTGAACACTTCACAAAGTGGGAAATTCATGCAAAGGCCACAATGCAAAATTTGATAATGTTGGCTTACTGTATCCGTCTGACCCCTTGAAGAACATTATTATCACCGTCTTGAAGACAACTTCACCACTTATTTTAGTCTGAATAAGTTGCGCTAGAAGAGCATTGTTGACTTCGCTGATATTTTAACACATGTACATTTTCCGCCTCTGGTCTGTGTGAAACATGGACATGAAATTGTAGATGGCATAATCAATTTCTATATTCTCCTTCGCCCGCGCTTCTACATGAAGTAAATCAATGTTGAGAGGGCTGCAAAGAAAGAGCAGTCGAAGCTGTTAAAGATGAGAAGATGGCAGTATGTGGTGCAAACAAAAATGTGGGCAGCCTGAGTGCAAAGTGATGGAAATAAATGTGTTTAACAATGGTTTTATTTTGTGCTATACATAATTATAGTGATCCTTGGGTATCTTTTCCCTGATATTACGTGTGACCTACATAGCATGGGCTAATAATGCCATTTTACGAAGCACGGGATACGAAGAACTACTTACAATGCATGCTTGTGTTCATTATTTCTGTAACTCGGTTGCCTAAGCACTATAAGGAATGCGTTCCTGCAGTTTGCCTAAAGCACATGATTTACAGGATTCAGGTTCTCATCTTACATGTTTTAATTGTGTGTGCATAAGTTTCCAGTGTTCAGTCTTTCTAGCTTCAGAGTCCGTAGAAGTTGAGATCGGATCAATAGCATGAATGAAAATGCCGCTGTCAATAGCGCTCTTTTGCGCGCACACACGGTCATGTGGTGTAGAATCGTCGGTAATGTTCTTGATGCAAGTATATTTTTATTTAAATTCCTCAGAAGACGGTATATGATACGGCATGGCAGCAGTATTGAGAAAGGAGAATAGGGTGTAAAAATAAGTGGGCTCCTTTCGCCTTCGACTCTGGAGTACACGCACAAAATTTGTTCGCAAGAAAAAAAAAAGTAAATCGTTTGCGTCGCTACGCCGATGACTGAACTGCGCATTGAAAACCCGCGGCTAAGCTTAAATAAAAAACGAAATCAGTGCAATCGCATGCGTAAGTCACCTGAAAATAATAATAATAATGAAAACGCGCAGGGAATTCGTTTCGCGGGGCGAAACGCGCGCGTCTACCGCAGACGCCGTGGCTGGCATGGCACACCGGTTGCTCGCAGCGCCACCGCGACGGTCATTCATCAGCAGCATGGAGGAAAAAAAACTTCCTTCCTCCATGATCAGCAGCCCCGCCGCAGCCGGCGGACGGCAGACTAGCAAGTATTTCTAGGGGCCCTAGTTCAGGTACCCGCCGTGATGTGAGACCACGTGTGAGACAGATATTGCGGCATTTCCATTTAATAATAATAATAATTGTTTCTTTGGGGGGAAAGGAAATGGCGCAGTATCTGTCTCATATATCGTTGGACACCTGAACCGCGCCGTAAGGGAAGGGATAAAGGAGGTAGTGAAAGAAGAAAGGAAGAAGAGGTGCCGTAGTGGAGGGCTCCGGAATAATTTCGACCACCTGGGGATCTTTAACGTGCACTGACATCGCACAGCACACGGGCGCCTTACCGTTTTTACTCCATGAAAACGCAGCCGCCGCGGTCGGGTTCGAACCCGGGAACTCCGGATCAGTAGTCGAGCGCCTAACCACTGAGCCACCGCGGCGGGGCGCATTTCCATTTCCTAAAATCCAATTCCTAAAATCCAATTTTCATTTTCAAAACACAAATCTCCATCAAAAGATTAATATTAGTCGTAATAAATTTTTTACGCACAAGTCAGCGTAACAACATTATTATTTTTTGTCTTGAATAGCATACCAAGTATTTCACACTTGAAAGCGCCATGGTGCCGCTCGCATCCGTCGCATCCGCAGCCATCCAAATGCGCGCCAAGCCTGGCCAAGCGCACGTGTGTTGTGTTGTCGTTGCGGCAAGGTAAGTGATTATGTTTATTTTCGTCGTTAGCAGCTAGGCTGTGGGTGGTTCGGGGGTGGGGTTATAACATTCTAATAACATGCACTGTGGGTCTAGTTGGTCCATTCGCAGAGTTCTTTTTAGCGCACACAAAGACGACACAGCAAAGGACGAGGAAGGCAGGACAGTCCGTTGTCGTCCTGTGCCATCCTTGAAAGGTGTGCGCTAAAAAGAACTCTGTTACTACATTCCTTGCGAATGCGCAGTATTCAAAAGGAAGATATCGATGCATTTGCTTTCGTTCTGCACTATGCTGTCGGTTCTAGGTTTGGTTGTCGGGGATACCTTTGTTTTCAACGTAGCGTTCAACTGTGTCATGCATTGGGTAGAAACTTGTTAACGCACAATCCTGTGCCTTACGTTGCCTTGTAGTTGGTTTTAAGCAGATGCTATCGGCGTGCTCCGTGGCACCCTTCGCCACCCCTTGGAACCGTCACTGCGCGCATTCTAGCCTCCCCGAATTGACGTGTGTGTCTTGCAGTTTATTGAGGTGTGCGTGCCGTGCAGTTGTGAGTGCGTTTCCCGAAAAAGTGACGGCTGTGAGAGGCAAGTGGCAATACTAGTAATGCTGGTACATGTACGCCTCCGCTCCCTCAAAAAGAAATGACCTCTTTGTTTTCATAATTTTTGTGTTTCGGCATCTTGTGTTGACTGAATGACCAAACTCTAGCTTGGTGGTGAGGGCTATAGTGTCCTTTGATGGCATAGCGGAGCTCATAATATTGGCCACACATATCAGAAAATTTTTGCAAGTAATTGGAGCTTGGTGTCAGCCACTGAACTTTAAAATTTCACTCGATTTTAATGATGTGATCCCGCTCTAGTGGGTGCACGCTGTGTGTTTTGTAAGTAAATCGGCCTGTGGGCTGTTACTGATAAGGGTCGTTATCACTGGAAGGGGATTATATTCAAATCTTGCTTTCGAAGCTGAAGGACCAATATTCTATATATATAAATGAAACATTCACTGAGATTTTGACTATTGATGTAAAAGACCTCTGCAGTAATACATAGAACTGTTAGCAGTAAAGTTTTTCAGGCCTACTTAATGGTTGATATTACAGACTCCATGCCATTGCCTTCAGAAGCCGTTCAAGTTCATGTCTGTAGAACTAGAATGACTTAGAGTAAAATGTAAACGTCTTTACAGTCAACTGCCTCCACACTTTTCAATGCACAAAAAGCATTCTGCTTCCCTTCCATCAGATGAGTACAGGTGCCCCAAAAGTAATACGGAGCACGCGAGCTGTGGCAGAGCTGGGAAAAACTGCATGCTAGCGCGCTCTAACAGCAGATGCACGGCAAATAGCGAGGGTACGTCGGCACATCCGGCTGGCCCATCTCGATAACATGATGCTCGCGTTATCGCCGCCACGAGCTGCTACCATCAATGCCCGCCAGGGGCGCTTTCAATACCTCATGCAAGAGTTTGTTGTTCGTCCGGGCTGTGCAGAAAGTTGGCGTTCGGCAGCTTGCGCTTTTTGCTTTTCCCTGCCCCTGGCGGGCAGGGCGGGCAGGGATGATAGCAGCGCAGCTTCGCTCGTGACGGCGATAACGCGAGCATCAAGTTATCGAGATGGGTCAGCCGGATGTGCCACTGCCCCCTCGCTCCTTTACCCGCATCTGCTGATAGAGCGCGCTAGCATGCAGTTTTTTCCAGTTCGGCCACCGCTCGCGCGCTCCGTATTACTTTTGGGGCACCTGTACATGAAAGTTTTTCAGAACAGCCTTCATGAGTTTACCAAAAATGTGGGGCTTACAACGCCTAATGTGGTAGGAACACACCTATGCCGTATGTTGCATGTGACATCACTGTTTGCTTTGAAAGCAGCCTATTTTGCCTGTGCCTTTTGTTTGAAGAACAAGTTTGTTTTTCAGACAGTTGTAATTGAGGCCCCCAACTGCACTCGTTTGCATTTATTTTTGGCATTTATCATTGCAGTAAGTGAACGACATCTGGACAGAGCATCAATCTGAGGACCTGATGCTAGGTTTGCCATGCGACAGGAGTATCAGTGACTAGGCTCTCGGAACTTCAAAGAGTGCTAAATTGAATGGGCAGTTTAAGTAACTCATACCCCTGTCACACGGGACTTCTTCTCGGCCTTTGCCGTAAAGTTGTCTTAATGCACTAAAGGAGGAAAACCGAAAAGGAGCAGCGACGCTGCTACACGGCAAATCCAAAGGAGCTAGAACGCGGCCTCCGTGAATGCCAAAAGTCACCGCTGTGTGTGAAGTGGCGCTAGTAACATTATGAAATTAGAGCAGACGGTAGCACTTCAGCTAAGAGTGCTTTTGTTTATGTTAGAAAAAGTAGCTATCACGATAATAAATGAGCGTTCTGACGGTGAAACGGATATTTTGAAACAATGTTTTTTTTTTTTCATCGTTCTCGGTCCGACCACGGTAGGCGCACTTTTCCGTTCGGCTCCTCGTTGTGTTCGAGAAGCGTGCTTTGTTGCTTGTGTCTTTGTGCACATAAGCAAACTCAAAACACGCACACAACAAAGAGCAAACAAAGAAAAAACAGCAAAGCGAGATGCGCAAGCACGTGTGTGTCGATGCGGCTGCTGAAAAGCGTTCAAGTCCTTTCCTAGCAGCGTGGATGTCTTTAGTCATAGCCTCCTCTCTGGTTAAGTGCACTGTAACGCAAAATTAACCATTCAGTAAGATAAAGAAGATATTTTTTTACGGTTTCAAAACTAAAAATTGCGTCATTTTTTTATTCTTTAAGCTCGCTAGCTGGCGCTGCCGTCTGGGTTGCTCCTTTAAGCAACTTTAAGGCCGCTGACGGCCGCCTTTATGGCTACGGACTTTTATCGCAAAGGTCTCGACGCTTTGCCGTGTAGATGCGCGTCACGTGCCTTTTCGGAAAAGGACCTTAATTTCTAAGGCCTTACAAGTGCCCGTGTGACAGGGGTATTAAGCTGTTTGCATTGAGTAGCTAAACTGGCTTTTGGCTACTACATTGGTCGCCAAGGCAAGCTTATTCACTTTTGTGTTCGCCAAGGCAAGCTTATTCACTTTTGTTTGTCCTAGTGCTATTCATATTTTTTGGGGGAAGTTCATGTGGCTCTTGATGAACGTTGTAACAGGGTTGCTGTACAGGTTTTGAATTTGTGGCGGTGTGGTTGAATGATGTTTTTCCAAAATGCCAGTGGAGAGACAGTGCTCTCCGCTTAATACTGTCTTGCACTGAGCAGCGGTGCTGATTCGCTTGCTTCTGCCACTTTGTATGCGTTGCCTTGATCTTCTCTTCGTTACTCACTTAGGCGTTCCATCCTCACATGCAGAAGCAGGTCACGGCGGTTTTATACAATGTTCGTCTTCTACAGGCTCCTTAAGGAAGTGCATTCGGAGGCCTGGTGAGATCGAGCTTAGTACCAGCCGGCTGTTCATCTCTTGTTCATTCGAAAAGCCTCGTTTGTTGGCACCAGCATGACTGAGATTGTTCCCGTCACAACTGCTACATGTCATGTTTCAAAGGTAGGGTCTGAACGAAGCCCATTACATCTCCAGGTAAGCACAGCAACAGCTGATCACTGTCAAATGCGACTTCAAAGTAGTGTAACCATTTGTGACATTGTAACTAGCAAGAAAAAAACAACGAACTAGGGAAAAGGAAACTAACAGAACACACACTAGAAGTTGGGAAGAACAGTGTACTAGATTGGGCCCTGTTCAATGTACGGTTACTTGACACCAACTAGCTAAGTGTGTATTGATGAACTCTCCACTACAGTGACAGGTTTTCAATTCCTAGCCAACACCTTGAGTTTTAAGATACTTCAAACAAGCCCTGCATGCAGAGTATTGTTAAGCTCCCACAGGAAGACGAAGCAGCTTTGTGAGCGTTTTTTTTTTTGCCATTTGCTACATTTTTTTACTCTGCATAGGGTCTTTCATATCCTTTCTCAGTAGCTTTGCTGCAATTTTAGCTGCTTACGGTGTTGCAGAAGGTGGAGCTGGCTCGATGTCCAACAGTGAAGCACTGTTTAGTTTTTGCACTCTTTAAAAAATGTGTCCTGTGTTGCTCTTCCAAAACTCTGTGTCATAGGTACAGAAGACTCCTATTAACCAAGCCCAAATAGACCCCAAATTTTTTTTTTAAGAGCGGAAGTTCGTGTATATATGACCCTTGGCCACGGAGCAAGACTATATAGGAGGCGAAACTCCCGTCAGCACGAGCGAGCGCAGGCGACCAGATAAAATCACAATTGTATGCGCCGACGGGGTCGCATGCAGTGGCGGCTCCGTGCGGCGTGTCGTAGAAGCAGCATCGAAAAAAAAAAAAATGCAGCACCTGGGCAGGCTGCTTCGGCGCGCTCTCCGGCGGCGCGCACTCAAAGCAGACAACACGAGTGTTTGCTTCAGCGGGCATTCCGTGACGTAGTATTTCTACGCCCTTAATTCAAACAGCAACAGTTCTTGTTGTTGTCTGTGCTTAAATCGTAGCACCAGTTGCTCTTCGGGCTACCAGCGGTAAAGAAGCGCGTGAGAGTGCCCTCAATAGAAGTCAGGTGCGCGCGGCCGAACGGGAGCAACACGCTCAACCGGTTGCCTTGGCAACCGAAACAGGCGGTAGTTTCTTTCCAGGCCGCCAGCATGATAGTGGCGCTGCGGGCTTGTGACCTTTTCTGGTCGCCGCAGACAGCGGAGTTTCCACTCCTATATAGTCTTCCTCTGTGCCCTTGGCTAAATAAATAGCTTGTATATAGGACTTGGACTTTCAGTTTATATTTTTTGAAAATTTTGCGCATTTTTTCTGTAGTTTATTTCAGAACCCAGTTTTAATTTTTTTTCAGTGAATTTATTTTGTGCGGATGAAGAGCCGATTTTTTTCAGTGACATCATGTAGCATTCTTCTGTGGTTACAATTCACTTAGAGTACATTTGAGCCATTTTGTTGGTACCGGCATAGCTTTACCAGTATAGTCGGGCTCTACTTATAAGAATACTCAAGTGCCAAGAAGGTGTCATTTTTATAACCTAGTAATTGTTATTACTGGGTCTGCCAAAAAAAAAAGTCATGATAAAGGTTCAAAGATTTCATTCAACTGGAACTTGTTCACTAGCTCAGGGAAAAGCCATATTCTATCAGCTTCGCTTGCTTCATGCAAAGCTGACCGCCATATTTCTCGAAAACGTAGAGTTACTCCATGTGGTCAAGTGGAAGGTCTTTCGAGAAAAGAAGTTGAGGGACTGAATTATCCGCAGAGCCTCCTGTGAAGACACAACTTGGAGAGACTGATCTGTAGTGTCGTCAGTGTCACCACTATCGTTCTTGCCTGCCGCTTGCATGTATGCCACGATTGCCTCGTCGGTGAGGCGCTCAGATGTTTCTACTGCATCATCAGCATGCAGAAACTCATCCATTCTTGATATGTCGCCGTTGTACGCAGACCACAGTTCCAGCATCATCACTTCCCTCGGAGCTTGGCAAACATTACTTGCAGCAGCAATGCGAGCTCAAATGAAGCCTGCCTCCCTGAAGCAGTCCTTCACCATTGAAGCACTGCCTTCGAACCATGCTCTGAGGATGAATTGAACTGCTATCAGCAGGGTTATGTTCAAGCCAGGTTGCTCACCAGTTCTCATAGCCATTTACATGGAAAGCATTAACCTGTTCAGGACGCGGTGGCTGTGTGGCACCTTGAAATTGGCGATTACGCCAGCATCCATAGGCTGCAAATCTGAAGTGGTGTAAAGGGGAAGAAGACTCCCAAACTTGAAAGCTCTAGCACGCAATAATGCACACTGCAGTTATCAAGCACCAGTGCGGCCTTCCTCTTTTGTCGTTCAATGCGCTTATTGAATTCTGTACTCCAGTTGTGAAAAAGCAGTCATGTCATCCACACCTTACCATTGTGGCGGTAGCGTACAGTTGTTCTGGCGGTATCTTGAAAGCTGCGGCAATGCTTAAAGTTTCCTATGACAAATGCTGTGCATTTATTGCTTCCATCCCTACTTGCACTCAAAAGCATAGTCACAGGCAACTTTATGTTCTTGCCATTCATACATGGGTTCTCCTTTAGCGCATGAGTTCTGGAGGGGGGCACTTAAAAAAAAAAGTCTTGTTTCATCACCATTGTGTATGCAGTTGATGACCGATTTTTTGGAGACCCAAGGGTCCTCAAAAATTTCGAAAAATTCAGGCAGTCCGAATAAACATGTGCCCCCAAGAAACTCCCTTTATTGTTGTTTATTGGGTCAGTGGCCGGAAGACTTGCCTACGCTTTTCTGCGCCATGTTTCGCTTTCGTGTGAGCAGGTCCTCCTGAATTTTGCTGAGAGTTATGGTGTCACCATAGGCTGGCGAAGAAGTTGCAACCGCTCGCATCAAGTCTGCTCACAGTTTCTGTGAAGCCGCACTCTTTCTACGTGCTTTGCTGCTGTCTCTTTGCGTATTCGGGACAAAAGGACTGTGCACATAAGAACAGACAAATTGCGTGCATGAAAATAAAACATGAGCAGTATTACATACCTTTTTAGTACAGAGCAGGAAGCACATGCTCAACGCAGATAGCACAAGCTATCTGGGTTTAGTGTTTCGATGAAGGCGAAACACAAAGGTGCCCCTGTGCTGTGCGATGTCAGTGCATGTCAAAGCTCCCCAGGTGGTTGAAATTATTTCGTAGACCTCCACTATGGCACCTCTTTCCTCCTTTCTTATTTCACTCCCTCCTTTTTCCATTCTCTTGCGGCCACCAACGGCTTAGCCACAGGTGTCCTCAGCCTTAAAGATGTAGTAGGCTGGTGTGGTTCAGGTGACTTCCGTGATCTGAGACAGATACTGCGCCATTTCTTTTCCCTAAAATCCAATTTTCATTTTACATTGCTCTCGGATCTCATGCCTTTTCTGGCATGCTGGTACGGTACTAATTCTAGAAGCCCCAGTTAGTTTCCTGAAACGATGAGCTACAATCGCAGGTGCATTGCAGTTTGTGACATTTAGCCGAAGTGGGGATGCGGCGCCGCTATCAAAAGTGACGCACTTTGCTGAGCACTTTGCTGAGCACGAGGCGCACAAGAAGGAAAAGCTGGCAAGTTCGCTTCAGGTAGAGCGAACTGGAAAAATACTATCTAGCGACAGTTATTTGTTCGAATGCGTTTTTGACTAAATAAAGCATTGAACAAATTCCTAAATTGTAGCCAACACTATGGTTTTTTTTTCTCTCATAACAAACATATTGGACATTGTTTTAATTGATTTTTTTTACATCAAACAAGAGAGGACATGGGGTAAGTGCAACATATATTCAAGTCAAGTCAAGAAGTCTTTATTGAGTAACACAAACAAAATGTATACACAGATATTCGGACCGATAGCCAATGAGGCTAGTAAGCGGTCCAATACAAAATAACATATGTTAATTGTTGTTTTAAGTTTCAGATATGTTTTCTTCTTTAGCTAGCTTAAGGTCGATAGCTTTATTGAGGGACTTCGTAAAAATAATGAAGCCTAGTAAAAAGGAAGAACTTCACTATGTTGTTCGTCAGTTCGTCCGGTGTCCCTGACACCCTACACTTCACACATTCTGCATGATGTGAAGAACTTCAAACATACTGTCTCATTGAAACTTGTTTCAATTGAGCAACATTGTAAACACATTTTATAACACTTCCACAAATGTAAATAGCTGTACTGAAGGACAGGCCTTCTTGATAGCAATCATCTGTAAAAGAGGGGAGACCCTCATCCGCATCTTCAGCAGAAGTTAAAAGCTGCTCGAAACATTCCTGACACTTCGTAACCATCACCCTCTTTAGAGCCACATACCCAGCCAGGTAATACTATATGTTAACCTAGATGTCACTGGTCACTGTAGGCTGACGTGGTCCCCAAATTCGGTCTTATTAAGGGCACTTGAAGCCTCATCAAGCTTTCCCTTATTAGTTGGTGTTTCTACATCGTTAATGGATCCACTTCGACTAAGGACATGAGAGCACCTCTGGTAGTTTCCTGTGTCCCTAGCTTTCACCTGTTATAAAAACTTAACAGCTATCTACTGTTAAGAATTGAGACGACGTAGGAAGATCATCACACCGAACAAATTTGTGCTCTTTGTAGCCACTCTTGCAGTCGTGTACAAAATAGTTACTCTGTCGTCTGCTCCTTGTGCATCCTCAAGGCAGCATTTGTTCTAAAAAGCAGCGCAAAATGCGCTCACCATGCATGCAGTTGAGGTTCCAAGCATGTGCAGTCGCCTACTGGTTTTTCGGACTTCAAGGGGACGGGAAAATGTCTGAATTAAAGAACAGTCCAAAAAAATTGTGAAATGAAAAAATTAACCTTATATCATGTGAACAAATCGCGCCTGCGTGATACGACATCCGCTTGTATTTGCGCTTGCATTTGCGCAAGCAATCACGCCCTGATCCATAGGCTGCAGCGCACTAGTAGTGTTCGGGGGCAAAAATTCCAGCCAGATGGTCTGAAGGTTGTTTACAGTGCCACGTGCTGCACAATTGTCAACAAAAATCACCACTCGGCCTTGCTGGGACCGGAACATCCTGTCCAAGCGGCGTACGTAATCCTTGAAGAAGGGCTGGGTAATCCATGCTTTTGAGTTACTCATATGCCATGCTGGCAAGTTTCTGGCGCCCTTGAAACATCTATGATTTGGAGACATTCCAATTACAAGGAGTGGGAGTTTCTCGTTACCAGTCGCGTTCGGCCCGACCATAACAGTAATTCTTTCTTTGCTGTGCCGCCTTCCGGAACATGGGTCACCCGAGAAACACAGCGAACGATCCGGCTACATCTTTTAGAATAGGCCTGTTTCATCGCAATTAAAGATGTCCTCAGGGCTGTAGCTTCACAGCACAAAGATTAATTTCTTGGAGCGGTATTCTGCCACTATTCTGTGGTTGATGGCTCCACTTTTCCCACACATCTTCTCGAAGGATATTCCGTGTCTCTTCTTAAAGCCGCGGAGCCATCCATCAGTGAACTTGAAGTTCTTAATGTTCATCTGGGTAGCGAGAGTCTCGGCCTTCTGTTTGAGCGTGTCGCCGGAAACTTGAAAGTTCTTTGCCAGGACCCCTTTCAGCCACAGTTTAAGCACGTCTTCCAGCTCTTTATAATCGCCCTTGCGGTCGTTTTTTTTTTTATCCTTTGAGTGTGAATTCTCTAAGGCAGATCATTTATTCGTCTTGTTTCGAATGTAGTCCGAAACTGTTTGCTTGGAAAGCTGGAACTTCACGACATCCGCTTGCGCCTGTCCTTTCTCCAAAATTTCATTATCGCACGTTTCCATTTCAGCGACATGGTGTTGTAATTTTCGCGTTTCGTCTTTGCGATGTTCGGCGGAGGGGCGCAAGGCAAATCCATAGTGTCAAAAACACTCCACAAAATTTCTTTTCGGAAAGGTGTGAACACCCTGGGTGACAGGTACGCAACACAGAAGCGGTGGCAGTCACCGTTGGCGGTGGCAAAGACCGAGTATAGAAGCTAGAAGGTTTTCCTAGGATCGCAACTGGGCTGGCGCAGCTGAAATGTCTTGCTATCCGCAGGGCAGATGGTGCTACTGCCCGCTGGCGTGTGACGGGCACAACAAGCCCCTGTGGGGGTAGTGCTCTCTGGTTCAGTCGGTTGATCGTGTATAGGCTGTTGTCACTGCTCTGAAAGGGCGTTTAAATTGTTAAAGACAGTGCAAACTCTGTCATAGGCTCTCTTGTCATCTAGATTCGACTTGGACCAGCTGTAACGCTGGCAGCATGCCACCGCAGGAGCGGATGCAAGTGTTATGTTGGGCACAACCTATTGCGGCGTAAAGATGCGTAAAAACACGTCTCGCACATGGTACCAAGACGAGAAAAGGAAGCGGGACAAATTGCAGGGTGGAGCGTCTTCATTACACAAGGTTTCATGGCAACAGTGCAGTAATGTCTTTCCTTGAGCCTTGTGCAAAGTGCGAGGCCACTGACAGTGCCTCATTTTCAGTAGCTTTTTCTTTTCTCGCTGCGCGCCGCACTTTCTGTTTACTGCCTTTACGAAGAAATGCATCCTTGTCAAGGCGTAAAACTTGATAACTTCTATCGTAATTCGATGTCCATGCTCTCCGCAGCCCACACCTTGAAGCTGATGTTACTCAAAAAAGTGCAGGAAGCTCTATCTGCATGTACCTTATTGCGGCTTAAAAACACGGTAAATGCATCCTCAAGCATTGCTATGAGCCGTTCAACTGGCCTTGGTGCGTAAACTAAGCCTCCATGGTCAAAATTTCGAGTAAGCGAGGCATTATTGTTTGACTCTGCTTGCAGAGGCAAAGTGCTAAAACGTGTTGCACATTCAGGGCTAGGAAGTCTTTTAAGGATTTTTCTGACAACATAGCCAGCTGTAGAAAAAATTTGTTGGCTGTCACATTTTTTGTCGACATAGCCCTGATGATCGCTCAGACTGCTGTGCTCCTCGAGCACCTCTACAAGCAGAAGCCAAGTTTCCACCATCCAGTAAATTATCCCCAATTTCAGTCATTTGTGCATTTTTTTCTTTGGGGACATCAGATGGTTGCAAGAGGGTAGTCACTACTTCTGCAGGTACGTTTGCTCCTTTTGGTGGCTTTGCGAGGCTGTAGAAAGCCAGGTTGTTGACAATTATCAAAAACTGCCGCACAGTTGGCTTTTCATTGCAACAGAAGCACCGGTGCACAATCCCTAATACATTCTCCATGCTGTCTTGGCTTAGGTTTGTGATCAACAAGTACTTTTATTCTAGGGATGTCGTAAAGTATTTTGCAAGCAACAGTGTGCTTTGCAGCGTTACATGGAGTCCAAGGGCAGTTCCTGCACTTAAAAGCCGCCACCCATGCTGTGCAGCATATTCCTCCCATTCTTTGGGAAAAACATTGAACTCATTCAAAACTGTGCACTTCTTGAATCAACACGAAGGCCTTTTGATGGGATTCTAGACATTATAAAAATTAGTCTTTCTATTTGTTTTACAAACCGCTAAACCGGATGCTTGGGCAGGTTGGTACGACATTTTCTTGAAGAACAGTGCGAACTCGGACACGGACAAAAGGAAGACACACAGACGGGCGCCGACTTGCAACTGAAATTTTATTGCTTGGAGCGTGGAAATAAATAGGTGGCCACCAAACAACAAAAAGAACAACATGCACATTCATTCATGACACCGAAGAAGCCATTGCTATGTCACTTGCGTGTGGCTAAAAAGTCCAATTCTTTAGATGAAATTGCCAAAGAGAGGCTGCTAATGTATGTGTCTACTGACCTGGCGAGTTTTTTCGGCTTCGATGATTTCACGAGTTAGCAGAATCTTGTGCTTGCTTGTCACCTTGGTCTTCTTGAAGTCCGGGCGGCAATTTTTCCTGTCACAATCTCTACAATGAATGCCTAGATGCCCTTTCACGGTGTTATACATGTTGTTGTTGTGTTCTTAGAGGCGTTCGTTAAGGCATCTGCCCGTCTGGCCAATATATTGTTTGCCGCATGATAGTGGGATGACATAGACAACACCTTCTTGGCAAGCTACGAAACGGTTCTCGGGATTAATGGTACATTCTTTCGCGACATATAGTGAATGAACTTTTTTACAAATCTTACCTAGCTTATCGGGAGCCGAGAAAACAACTCTTAACTTTTGCATGCTTACCAATTTTTTTCAGCCTGTGTGTGAAACGGTGAATGTAGGGGACCATGGTGGTCTTTTCTTTTTCCTTGTTAACGGGATTAGGTGGTTTTTCTTTTTCAATCAAACTTCGAAGGGTGGATTCCGACATAGAGACAAGCAGTTGTTTGGGATAACCAGCCCTCAAGAGACGTTAGGATTCCGATACAGAGACAAGCAGTTTGGGATAACCAGCCCTCAAGAGACGTTAGGTGTGGTGCTTGAAACTGTTTTGTAATGAATGAAAGCAAGACTTACTTAGAGCACTGGTGAAGCACGACTTAGCTGCGGCACGTTTTACCAGTTTTGAGTGACACGAAGTGTAGGGAAGCAATGGCTTATTGCTACCCGGTTCGTACGACCAGCAAGTGTGGTTCTGCTTGAAAGTGAGTTTCAGGTCTAGAAATCTGATGGCCAGATTTTGAGGCACTTCGCTAGTCAATTTAAGTGGAAAACAACTCTGTTCAAAAATACCTTGGGTTTGTGAGAAGACGGTATTGAAATCATGGACATTGGTATTCAATGGGACAAGAAAGTCGTCAACCAGGGTTCTCCCCAGAAAATTTTGAGAGGTGGACATTTGAGGACCGGGGGGGTGGGGGGGGTGTAATAAAGAATAATGACAACACAGCAGACGTCCAAGCACAGTCGCACTATGCAGGAGGCATTTATTTCTGCATATTTTGCATATTACACCTTCAGCCGCCGATTCTTCATCTTGGCCCACTTTTCCACTACTATATCGTATGGGTAGCTGTTGACTTCAGGCCCTTCACATGCGATACGAATCAGACAGTCCAACGACTTCTCTTTCAGGCGATTTCGCAGTTGAGTCTTAATAAGCTTCAAAGCTGAGAAGTCTCTCTCGCAGTCTACTGTGTGTGGTGGGAGCACAAGGTACGACCCAGCTCTGTGCGCCATAAGTGGGAACAGCTCTTTCAGTTCATGTGCCACAAAAAGCAAGATGTCTTCTGCTGGCATCTTTTGCACGTGCTCAGACACAAGCACGAAGTTTGCAAATGCATTCCACTCTGCAAGCATGTCCTGGGTATAGGACTTGCCAAGAGTGGGGCACAGCTTCTCCAGAGCATTGGCAATTTCAATGCCATTGCCACCCACCATCTGTTCGTAGTTGCTGCGGGCAAACACAGTAGAATAACTTGCCAGTATAGGGTGGTCTTGGAACCTGTCCTTGATATTTTCTACCAGCTTGTTAATAAATGTTGTTTTGGTGGTCCGCAGCCATTCCTCCGATTCTTCTGTGGCTGTCGGCTGTATGTCATGGCTAACACAAAAGTCATTCACCTTTGTTCGACTGTTGCCCTGTGCTTCCAGGGTCTTTATGCAAGATTCGATGAGATCTTGCACAATGCCCATGTGCAGTGTCGACTTCTGAAGTGCTTTTGAAAGCCTATCAATGGATGGGAGAAGCTCGCACATCATCAGTAGGGTGCTGAAAAACTTCACATTCATCACAAACTTGAGCAGTCCTGCTGCCTTGATGTCATTGCGTTCTTCTGCCTCCCTGGACAGGCTGACTATGATGGCCGAGAAATTACTGCGGATGGCTGTGCATGACCCTCCAACGCCTAGCCATCGGGTGGTAGATGGCTCAGTGATCTTTCCTCCACCTTGGTGCTCCAGAATTTTTTGTACAGCACTCAGTCCAGCTGTTCGAACTGGGCTGAATGCATGAAAGTTGTACAATTGCTGCAACAGTTCTTTAAACTTGTTGACATATGGAACTGCTTTGGATGCCTGGCATGCTGCTAGGTTGAGTGTATCCCTACAGCTTGAAAGCTCTGGGGTGCTGTTAGAGCCTTTTGCTTGTCAGTTAACAACTTCACAGCTCCACCCTTCTTTCTTGTCATAACAGGTGCACCGTCAGTTCCAATTCCGCGAAGGGTGTCGAAGAGCAGGCCCTTCTTGGCCATAAAACCTTCCACGGCACATGCAATGTTGGTAGCATTGAGAGCTAATGCTCTTTCATCATTAAGATGTGGTTGGAGGATGTCCAGCACTGGCAGCACATCAATCATGGCCAAGAATTTCACTTTTAATTCCCCATTGAACATGTACAATCGCCCAATTTTTTAACCTGAACGCGCGAGCGTCGACCGGCCAGTCGATAAGCGCCGTACAACGGAGCATAGCGGCGAAGTGTGCGAGAATACGCGCGTGCGCACAATGCCCAGTCCAGTGCAGCTGCCCTCTGCCAGGCTGTTCCGGGAACCGGACCCCACCCCCTTTCGAGCACCGTTATCGTCTTCGTCTTTTCTTTTCTGAACGCTGCCATCACGCTATAAATAAAGGGTCAAGTGGCACCGCTTGGGCTCGATGGAATGCGACATCACGCGGCAATTTCCTGCGGCAAAAAGATATCTGCCGCTGGAAGTCCTGCTGATTAGAAACTTCGATGTTGCAAAGAATAGCGTGCCTTGCCTATGTCTGACCAGAAATAAATTTATTGCTTTTCTCGAGAGCGAAACCAGAAGAAAAACAACGCCTCAATAAGGATACCTTTGCTCGCACTGGTTACCAAGGGGTATTAGAGATTTTGGTAATTCCAGCTGCTTGAGAAATTGTGGGGTCCCGGGTGTCGCAACTCGCTTGTTGCCCTTCAGTATTTGGAGAAGGCTCCACCAGACTGAACAACCGTTGCGATGCGTCGCGGAAGAGAGTCGTACAGCGCTGGTACGAGGTCGTGGTCGATTTTCAACAGCTCCCATTCGGCTTCAACTTTGCGCCACAGTTCATCGCAGCTCACGTTGTGAAGACCCATTTTTGATAAGTTCTTTTTCATTAGGCCCCACACGTTTTCAATTACATTCATGTCCGCTCCTTGTGGCGGCCAGTCAATCGTCATGATTCCGAGTTCTTCCAGGCGGCCTTTGGCAGCGCGAGACGTGTGCACGGGGGACAAGTCCTGCTGTAGGATGAAGCAGCCGTCATTGAAAGGACCGTCGAGCACATGAGGCAGGAGCACCTGTTCGACGATATTAATGTAGGAGGCGGTACAAAATCGGCCCTGTATTCTGTATAGTGGTCCAAGGCCCTCTTTGGTTACAATCCCCCAAACGTTGATGCTTTTGCGTCCACTGGCTCTCACTTGGTGGACGTATCGGGGGTCATACCTACAAGAGAGGAGAACAATAAGTCAATTTAAAATTGCGGCAATTTACACCACAAACGTATCTTAAATTAACAATAACAAGAAAAGGCTCACAGGAATAAATTTGTGAAAATAGAAACAGGCACAAACTAACTAAATATTCGTAATAGGAAGAAACGAACCTCGTTAGGTCTGGTCTGTATACTTGGCGTTTTTGGTCCCACTGCGTGCAGAATGTGGACTCGTCGGTAAAGACGACATTGTGCCAGTCATCTGCTGTCCAGTGCAGATGGGCCTGTGCAAAATCCAGTCTTTTTGCTTTCGCTGTGTCGGAAAGAAGCGGCTTTTGGGCAGCACTTCGATTCTTCAGGCCTTCTTCCAAAAGTTGTTTTCTCACCAATTCTTCACTGACATCGAGGCCAACCGCATCTCTAACCTGGCCAGCCGTCATGAAGGGATTAGTCTCGGCGGCGAGAACCAAGGCGGCATCCTCTTCTGCTGTCGTCTTCCGAACGCAGTTCCTTGCTGCATCACCTATGCGCCCTTCGTCTCTAAACGCGCAAATTATCCTGTTCACTGTCGCTACATTTAAATCCAAAGCCATCGCGATCTGTCTTTGGGATGTGCCGCTCAAAGACATGCGTACTGCAGCTACTCTCTTTTCCTCTGGCACCCGAGGAGGCATTGTTGATGCTGCGTGAAGCAAACACTCCAGAAAGCGGATGCAAGGCCTTATATACTGTGAAGCGCGATAGCAATGACATCTGATCGGATTATTTCACTTATCAATTCACACTTCCCTCTCCTACAGAAAAGAAGGCGGTACCACGTTGCCTTTTCTAATCCTTTGTCAGTGGCGTGCAGAAAACAGAAGGAAAGGCGATAACGGACAAAAAAGCAGGTGGGGTGGGGTCCGGTTGCCGGAACAGCCTGGCAGAGGGAAGCTGCATTGGACTGTGCATTGCGCGCACGCGCGTATTCTCGCACACTTCGCCGCTGTGCTCCGTTATACGGCGCTTATCGACTGGCCGGTCGATGCTCGCGCGTTCAGGTTAAAAAATTGGGCGATTGTACCTGCAGTGGATGACAAGCTGCTCCAGTGTTGCGCAGTCGGTTGTTTCGTTGAACATAAGTGCATAATGCTCACTCTGCCGAAGTTCGTGTAGGATTTTGTCCTCAATAACATCCGAAAGGCAGGTTACCATCTCCTGAATAGACCTCTGGCTGCAGTACGTGGCGTTATTTCCGGTTGTTATCTGTGCTTTCACATAAAGCCCAAGCAGCGAGAGCAGACCGAGAAGCGGCTCGAAGTTCGTAGTGTGCGGTATCCTGTGTTTGCACAGGTAATACATAGATGCGAATGCGTGCCTCATAGCGTCGCGAGAGACCGGCAACTGCAATTTCTCAAGCGGCGACACTGCTACTTTGCTGTGTGCTTCAAGGGCTATAGCGTCGCGGTGCGACTGGCACGCTTCGTGTTTACGAACACTTTCGAGCCGGATCCTTTTGCAAGGCTCTGTGTTCCACACTGGCTTCTCGAAAGGCCTCTTATTATATTTTATGCACAGCTTGCAAAACATCCCACCTTTGATGTTGTCGTAGAAAAGCCAAGGACGGTCAATAATCCAAGATGCGTTGAATACCTATGCGTGCTTGCTGTCTTCGCCAGTATTTGGTACACTGCATGTTGCTTCAACGCTTGATGTTGAACTGCCATCATTATATGTATTTGATTTCTGCCTCTTCGACGTGGGCGATGTCGGGGGCTCAACAACGTCCACATCGGTTGCCATTGGCTGTGCATGTTGTTCTTCGGTACCGCCAATAACGTTTTCGGTCACTTTCGGAGAAGAAAACGACAGCACAGACGGCTGTCCAACTTTTCTCTTCGGACCCATCTTCAGCGCACGGCACAACTCCAAATACTTTGTTTGTTTCGTTCACATGTGAACGCTAAGGGCTAAGGACACCTCGCTAGCGCTAGAACGCACAAAGCCAAGTCCGAATGTGGAGTGGTCAGTGGCGCCGCACTGTGGTGAAAAACGGAACGTTTTGAAAGTGTAAATGCGGAAGACAAATAGGCGCTGTGCTAATGCTAATATTGCACGAAAAGAAAAATGCAGCTGTCCAGAAACATAAACAATAATGAAATCAAGTAAAAGAAAGCCGCCGTAAGCGTGAGCAGCACGATCGGTATCGGCGCGCGCGAAGGTCACGTACCCGGACGTACCAGCGATCGCGGCTTCGGCCGCTTATCTGTTTGGCGGGCGCGGTTGTTGCTGCGACGCGCGTCTTTTCTTTTCTTTTTTCTCTTTCCTCTTATTTTTTAATTCTTCTCTATCTGCACGCGGCAGCGGTGGTGGCTCGGCTCGAGCCAGTAGGCAGGCCCGTGCAATTTCCTTTTCATCCTTCTCCCAGTCACAACAACAACAATCCGTGCCGCCAGCTGTACAGCCTGCGTCTCTAGTTTGTGAGCGTGTACGAACAGCGCGCTTGTGTCCACTATAGTCCCTAGGGACCGTATGTCCACTAAAATGGACTTGTGGAAGCCGGCGCCTCACGCTCGTAGCGTCCACATCAACAGAAAGTGGCCCCCGAGTCCCGACTGTAGCAAAATTTAAGCCCGAGAGGTGGGCAGGTGGTTGGAGACGTGGGCGGTCGGACTGAGAGGTGGGCGGCAAAACCACTGCCGCCCACCGTGGGGAGAACACTGTCGTCAACATATCAGAAACATTGTAGAACCTTGGACCCTCTTAACTGTTCTTTGAGCATTCTGTCCATTTCTGCTAAAAAGCACCGGCACTATACAAGAACCAATGCAAACGCCTTGATTTTGTATGAAAATCATGTCATTTCAGGTGTAAAAGTAGATTCTAAATACAATTTTAGTAGCTCTAAAAACCCTCCTATGGAGAGGCCTGCCTCATTTTGGAATGCAGCGATGTCGTGCTTGTCAATACATTCCTCGACACATGAAAGAAGTTCGTCATGCGGCAGTGGGTAGTGAAGGTCTTTTACATCAAAAGAGCAAGCTAAGAGACCTTTGTTCCTGTGCTTTTCCAGAAATTGGATTACGTCCTGCGAATTTTTCACCTGATACGGGTCGTCTGAGGATAGAGAGTTTAAAATCTTCTTAAGAAATACTGCAACACACTTTTGCCATGTACCGATCTCAGAAATGATTACACGAAATGGAACATCAAGCTTGTGGGTTTCCGCTCTAAAAAATAGCTGTAAGCTGAGTCTTTCGGTTTTTTCTACTGATTTTGTTAATGCTTCCAGATTAAGGCGTTTACAAATATTGGCCAGACGGGCAGATGCCTTAATGAACGCCTGAAAGAAAATAATGTGTATAACACTGCTAAAGGGCATCTAGGCATTCATTGTAGAGATTGTGAGAGGAAAAATTGCTGCCCGGACTTCAAGAAGACCAAGGTGATAAGCAAGCACAATATTCAGCTAACTCGTGAAATCATCGAAGCTGAAAAAACTCGCCAGGTCAGTAGACACATGCGTTAGCAGCCTTTTTGTGGCAATTTCATCTCAAGAATTGGGCTTTTTAGCCACACGCAAGTGACATAGCGATGGCTTCTTCAGTTTCATGAATGGACGTGAGTGTTGTTCTTCTTTTTGCTATTTTGTGGCCACCTGTTTATTTCCACGCTCCAAACAATAAAATTTCAGTTGCAAGTCAGCGCCCGTCTGTGTGTCTTCCTTCTGCCAGTGTCCAAGTTCGCACTGTTCTTCAGGAAAATATTGCAAACCGATCTGTCGGATCGATATTTCTGATGCTGTTCCTTTGCAGAATGGTCCTTGTAAATGAAAATACCCTTTAGTACCTCCTGACTGAAGAGCTGAAATGCAAGGCTTACTCGCATTTCTTTTAATGCGTCTGGATGTGCATGTGCTTGCGTGATGTGTGGCATCACCTTCAATGTCAGATTCTTTATCCATTTTCCAGGCTTCCTCTGTTACACGAGCATGAGCGTGTCCACCTGGAATTTGTATGCCTTTTCCGACAAAAGCATTTCGAACACACTTCACCAGGTGGGTTTTACAGGGTGGGGCACTTTACACTTGATTTCCTTGGATGAAGCTGCACAGATTACAGATCAGTATGAGTGATCGATGAGCTAAACAGAAAGAAAGCTTTTAAGCAGTTTTAATGCAGCAATTAACCTGCCTAGACTTTTTGGCCATGTAACATCTTTGGTGGAAGTGCGGGGTAAATGATTTCCACGCCATGCAGCTCCGAAGCAGTCGTCAGGCCGGGCATACTATCATCATGGCTTAACCCGGTGTGTTGCAAACCACTCCTGCCGCTCCCTTCGTGGTCATGGCACCTCCCCATGATCCCGGTACCTTTTCTGGGAACGACTGCACCGATGTCGATGACTGGCTCAGCCTATATGATCTAGTGAGCACCTATAACTGGTGGGATCCCACCGTGATGCTGGCGAATGCTATCTTCTATCTTAGCGGCATGGCCCATGTCTGGTACGAAACTCACAAAGACGAACTGACGAGCTGGGGCACTTTTACAGAAAATCTCCATATTTTGTTTGAAAGACCCTATGGCCGGAAGCTCTCTGTGAGAAAGCAGCTCGCGTCGTGCGCCCAGTTGTCAACAGAAAGCCATGTTGCATATATTCAAGATGTCTTGGCGCTTTGCCACAAAGTTGACGCCGCCATGACAGAGTCCGACAAGTTGGGCCACGTTCTGAAAGGTATTGTGGATTATGTTTAAATTAATTTGTTTGCAAAGACTCTACTACCGTGGACACAATCATAAAACAGTGGCGTCACTTCGAGCAAGTTAAAAGCCGCTGAATTCCACAGCAGTTCTCTCGGCTCCCTAATACGGCCACCACCTCTTCCTGTGAGGAACAGCGATTACCGTTTGTACGTCCTTCGACGGTGTCCTCGTCGCCGACACTGTCTCCCTTTGTTCGCCGCGAACTGGAAGCCCTTGCGCCTCTGATGCCCCGTCCACCCGCACTTGATAACTTTCTACCCGTTGTGTCGCTGATTCAGGCTGTCGTGCGGCAGGAACTCACTAACCTGAACCTCCCTCTGGCAGAAGCCCAGACACCCCCAGCCACCTCCCTCTGTTTTTCGTCGCACCTATTATTCCACTCCACGTTACCGCAATCCCAATGAGTGCCGCACGGCAGACGATCGCCCCATCTGCTTCTGGTGCTCTCGCATTGGCCACATCACCCGCCATTGCCGCAGTCCATGGTCTTCACCGTCCCGCAACGTCTTCCCCTCCTTCTATAGTAGAGCACTGCACGGGCCTGATTTTTCAGCCTGGGCACAGCCCAGTCCCGCTTTATGAAGCCCGGCCCAGCCCAGGCCCATGATACCAAGCGCAGGCCCGGCCCGGGCCCGGGCGTACATGTGCCACAGGGTGCCACAAAAGGAGTTGGAGGCGCTGGTAGCCAAGACGCGTCCGAACGCACATCCTCATGAGCCCCTGGCTCAGACTGATCCATAGACGAGGGCCCCACCGGCGAGACTTTGATCACATGTCTAGCTTAGCTTCCAATTCCTGAATTTGGCGGGCTAAAATTTCGGTTTGGCCCTTCAGCTCAGCATTTTGTTGCTGTAGGTCAGTTACGGTGTGGGTAGCGGAGGGAGAAGGCATGAGAGTGGCGCTAGCCCTGCTACTCGCTTCGGGTTGGACAGGTGCCAAAATCGGGAAATTCTGGCTTAGAAGGTTGGCAGCAGCGGTTGCGCCTGGGTCTCGGACTTCACCAGTTACGCCACCCTTCAACTTTTGTGTTTCTTGTCTTTGTGGGGGGGTGTGCGGAGCTCGGAGTTGCTTGCCCTTTGGCTTGGTGGCAGGTGGGGTTCCTGGCTTGATCAGGTTATGGTACTTTCCAGGACATCTGGAAGATGCCGTAAGGTGTGCTGCACTGCAGAGCAGACACTTTGGGGAGCATTCGTGGTGGGCTGGACTTTCGTGTGATGGCCACCTCAGACCCGAGGTCCTTGAGTAGGCTGTCGACGATGGCTTCTGCTTGTATAATGGCAAATGTCGCCTTGAAGTCAATCGTAGCTGGTTTGAGTACGACAATAATTTTTTCGCACCTAATGCGTGCCCGTGCCGTCTGTAGGTGCCGCTATTTGGGCTTGGAAGCTTTGCCTCTCAAGGTCGAACCGGCAGCTTCCCCTCACGGAGCATGTGTTGTGCACACCACCGCCTGTTGTTGGGCGGCGTGCACTGCAGTCTAGCACGAATCCTCGGGTTGAACGTTGCCCATGTTCACGACTTGCAGGGTCGATGGATCATACCAACAGGCAGAGTTGGAGGCCGCCATTGCCGGGGAATCCCTGGTCAGGGCTGGCGGAGCTGTAGTCGCCGTTAGGCTTAGCACTGTGGCACCGAGCAAAATCATGAAAGTCCAAAAATTCTGCAAAGGTGGTCCCACTTTGACAAACATGGTGGTTATCAATGCCGCTGATTTTCAGGAACTTGCTAACACCAAAATTTAGGAGATCTGAGTTGATTGGCCGCAGATAATTGTGATCAGTGATGGAGCCGATGTGCGGCACGTCCGCTCTCATAACATTGCCAGCGTTCCTGCCCCTACAGTGCTGGCTACCAGTCTGGACATTTCAGTGGCTGCAACGATCTGCTGTCCAGGGTTTGATAAGCTGTGGATCACTGGTATGCTTTGTATATTTTTTCTCTTCTGCGTTGCGATACAATATGTTTGCAGTATTTCATAAATAAATAAATACTAAATAAACAAACAGTCTGGAGGTTTCAGCGGCTGCAACAATCTGCTGTCCACCAGGGTTTGATAAGCTCTAAATAAACAAACAGTCTAGAGGTTTCAGCGGCTGTAACGATCTGCTGTTCACCAGGGTTTGATAAGGTCTGGATCGCTGGTGTGCTTTGGATATTCTCTCCTGGGTGGCGATACAGTATGTTCGTAATATTTCGTAAATAAATAAATAAATAAACTGAGTCTGGAGGCTTCGGCTGCTGCGACTGTCTGCTGTCCACCGTGGTTTGATAAGCTCTGGATTACTGGTATGCTTTGTATATATTTTCTCTCCTGCGTGGGCATACAATATGTCCACAGTATGCCATTTAATGTGTGACTGTCCCCATCACGTAACATGGTTGTGTAGCATACGTTGTGTTGCTGTAGCGGCCTGTCAGATTTTTTTGCCTGCCTCCACCTCCACTTGGTCAGACATGCAAGTAGCCTTTTCTTGGCACCTGTGGTGCAATGTCCAAAGTTCGTACCCATCAGTGTTCAGCTTGGGGTCATTTTCACAGCGTAAACAAAAGTTAGGCAGCACCACATAGTCCAGTACACACCCAGTGAAGAGTTCCACTGTGGCATCAACGCCTATATGTAGCAAATGCCCATGCGTAATCGGTGTGCCACCGTAGTACAGTGGGCTCTCGTTAAACGGAACCTCAAGGGACCGGGAAAATATGTTCCGTTTATCAGGGGTTTCGTTTAAAGAGAGAATAGGTTCAGCATTGCGCAATCCGCTTCCGCGTGAACCCTACGCGGCTGGCGTGCGCGCGCGCAGTTGGCAGTCTCAGCGGATCTCAATTTGCGAAATCTAGGTAATAAGGAGAACGGTACACTATGAGAACAAACTTTATTAGAGAAAAATAAGCAGTGAATTTTTGTTCCAGTAGTACTAGTACTGAAATTTAAAAAAATGTCAAAAGAGTGGGAATTACCACTTATTGGCTAGTGAAAAAGGATTTTATATTTGCTTGTTTGAGCTCTCGCAGCTGTTTTTTGTTAATGGCATCACCCATACTTGACAGGCTGTGCAGAAACACTTCCGAACCTTCTTCTCGTTGGAAGAAACTCTTCAGCATTTGGACTGCCGATTCCGCCTGCGCAGGTGTCACCACAGGATCAGAGTCAGCGGTCTCGTTTTCAAGCTCTTCCTCCTCGTCTTCACTTTCATCAGGGGGGCAGACATCAGCTATAATGCTGTGCACGGTATTTTCTGGGCATGTTGCCACATCGCTGTCGATCTGGACATATTCATCAAGTTGAATGCCCATCGCAGCACAATTCTCTAGTAGCAAATCTTCCTCGGCTGCGTCGTGAACATCATCAGGCTCACTCTGTGTGCTGGGTTTTTCTGTGGTTGCGGCAAATCCCGCATGCCTGAAGCAGCTGGCAATGGTGGTTGCACTAACCTGCCGCCAAGCATCATCCAGGAGGTAAACGGCACGCAGTACATCTACCTTGTACTCCTTCCCCTGGTCCATGCATAAGAGCATGCTCCTAAGAAGATTTTTGCGGAAGCGCGACTTGAGCGCTTGAATCACACCCTGATCCATAGGCTGCAGCAGTGCTGTGGTGTTCGCTGGCAGGAATTCCAGCTGTATGGACTTCAAACCTGGCACAGTTCCGTGTCCAGGGCAGTTATCCACCAGGAACAAAACTTTCCGCTTGTTGCGAGAGAAGCGCGCATCCTCGCGATAAATCCACTCACTAAAAATGGCTTGCGTCATCCACGCCTTGCCATTGGCCTGGTATGAAACGGGCAAGGTTGCGACGTTTTTGAAGCAACGAGGATGCTTCGATTTGCCGATCACTAGCGGCTTCAACTTATCGCTGCCCGTCGTTGGCACCGATAAGGACGGTCAGCCTGTCCTTGCTCAGTTTCCCTCCGGTGCATTTCTCTCCTCTAAATGATAGCGATTTTGAGGGGAGCAACTTGTAAAAGAGTGCAGTCTCATCTACATTGTAGATGTTCTCTGGATCGTATTCCTCCAGAATCTCGGGCAGCCGTCTTTCTCGCCAGTCTCCGCATGCCGTCGCGTTAGCAGCGGCAGCTTCCCCTGAAACAGCACGAAACACCAGTCCATTGCGCTCTTTAAACCGGGTCAGCCACCCCTCGCTGCACGAGAAACCCTCGATGCCGAGGCGAAGAACAAATTCTTCCGCTTTTGGACGAATTAGTGGCCCGCTGATTGGGATGTTTTCACTGCGGGCTCTGCGCAGCCAAAGCACCAGGCATTTCTCCAAGTCTTCGTGGTCAGCCGCTCGCAGTCATTTTCTTTGAGGACCAAAGCGTGACGTCTCGAACGCCTCCCGCAGCTTGTCCTTGTCCTGAAGAATTCTTGTTAAGCCCCAACTCGATGGACACTTCCCAGGCGCACACGCGAAGCGCACACACGCACAAGCGTCTGGAAAACCGGTCTGCGCATGCGCGAGGCGCGAGCGGTGCGCGAGCAGGGCGCAGATATCCGACAATGTCAGATATTTGCGCCCCAGCGCGCGCCCGTGCCGGAAGGCACGTGCCGGTTTCTGACCGACGTGCACCAATGAGAGCGCAGCTCTCCCAACATACGGTACGGACTCTTTCGCGCCGTTTCTTGGGTATTGCTTTGTTTACCTATGGCTGCGGCGATGTCTCGGGTCATAGACAACGAGCTACTGATTGCTTCTGTAGAGAGGCGGCGCTCGCTTTGGCTGGCAAGCGACAGGCTTCATAAAAACAAGTATGTGAAAGCCGCACTTTGGAGAGAAGTGGCGGAGGAGGTTCTACCGGGAGAACCAGGTAGGTGTACACTTTGCTCATGATGAGCACTTCATGGTTGAAATGTGCTTTAACTTTTCGCGCTACAATTGTGCAGAAAGCGTGGACCTCGTACAGAAGCGCTGGAAAACGCTGCGCGACAAATTCCGCCGCCTGTACACGGCACGTCAGTTGGGGCGGAAGAGCGGCGCTGGCGCGGACGACTTCGAGCCCACGGACTTCGTGTGGGCACATTATGAGCAGCTGTTGTTCCTCAAGGACACGATGGTCACGAGGCCGTAAGTTCATCAATATTTTTATTCCCATAACGAGCTGTTCGCTTTGAGGAACACAAGCAGTGCTGTCGTTTGCCGTGGGAGGAACGCTGCATGCGTGAAGCCAGCGCTATTTGACGAGATGCGATTACATCCGAAGCGAATGTGTTCTTAATGCAGGACTTTTTGCAAGAAAATGCGGCATATTCTATGTGGCAAAGCTGCTGCTGAGCGTGCTGTTGCCAGTTGCTTCAGGTCACGCATTTATGACCTTTATGCATTTATTTCAGCCACGAGTGTGTTGGCAGTTCACTACATAACAGATGGAACTTTTGCTACTGATATTGGATGATTTCTTCCTTTCACTGCTTTTTTTATAACTTATGAGGTATTAATTTAATCCCCAGGTGACAATCTGTTATTGTTTTCCAATGGTTTCACCTGGTCCCAGAAGGAAGCCTTCTGGTTTGCTGCTGGTTGAAATAGCCCCTGTAGGGCACTAACTGGTTTTTGGCTTTAATCTACTGGTCCCAAAAGGAAGGCTCTGGTTTGCTGCTGGTTGAAATGGTCCCTGCTGGGAGCTTCTGGTTCTGAAGTGGGATCTACTGGCTCCTACTGAACTTTTTGTTGTCGCACTGACAACTTTTTTTTGTTGTATATGTTGTAATGGTATTCCTCAATGCACAAAATTTTTAATCTAGATCTCTTCGAGTTTTTATGCTACACATTGCAAAAATAGTGCTGCAGTTTAATGAGAAAACTATGTTTATTAACTGTTCCCCACTTACACTTGTGGGATGCCCTTAAAAAGGGAGCATATAAGCATGAGATGTTTGTCATATAAGTTGTGTATTGCCATGCTTTGTTGTTGGCGCTCAACTGTTACGATTAAAACCGCGTGTTCTCACTACAAGGAGATCTGCATGGTCCTGCAGGGCAACACATTTTAGTGTAGGCTGCTTCTGTTGTCCTGAACTTTTGAAGTGTTCTTATTGTCATTAAGCAACTCTTTAAACATTTTGTAACTTGTCAGAAAGGATTAAATCTAAGGACATATTACACGGATAGTTTAACCAAGTAAATGTTCGCACTGTCAGCAGTTACTGGTTCCAGCAGTAAGGGAATGGACCAATAAATCATTTGAACTGGGACCATAAAGAATCCCATTAGGACATTTTCACCACGTTCCTATCTCACACTTGTAGATGCTTGTAAAGACATAGCTGCGGCTCATGCCATTCTATTTAAAAGGATACTCTCTTGCCAAGATTCCAGTTCATGATCAGGAATGCCAGGTGGTGGAAATGCACAGATTTCATTTTTTATTTTTAGCTGTTATGTGGTTCTGGGAACTTACATGCCAACCAATTGTATTGAAAAAGTTCCCTCGCCATGAAATGCACGTGGCAGGCCATGTGGATACGTTCAGTCACACAGAAGTGCTGAAAATATGTCTGAGGGCATATCAGCTCCATTATTAATGAAGAAAATGTGACAATTGGGAATCTGCAACAACACTTTATGATGCAATGATCCCAGCTTGACTCTTGGATGTTTAAGCAGTAAGTATAGATCACGTTCAAAAAATCTCAATTCAGCATGACCAGAAATAAGAGACCTTTAGCCTTACTTGCCTGTACACTTCAAATAGGAAGCCCTCACAGTGAAATATACTGTTCAAATGAAGAGGTAGTATACGAGTGAAGACCAAGAAACACAGCAAATAGCACTGTAACATACAAAATATATTGAGCACTGAAAGTAAATAACACCGCTTTACATTGACAGGAATCATTTAACACATCTAATATGAGACTCCAACGCAAATGCTCAACATACTGTGTGCACCCAAAAGGCCTCATGAAGATTCCATGTTTATGCATATCAGTCTAGGAAAATTGGACGCTTTATGTGTACAAAAGGAACACCGCTGTTTGCAACGTGCTTTGTGCATTGCAGACAAAATGCGTTTTTTTATCATGTGCACTGTCACAACTAAGTTCTACGTGAGATTCCGTGGCACGAAACAAGAGACAAGAAACAAGTGCTCTTTCCTTCCTTGTTTTGTGGTATGGAACGGCACATGAATTACCAACTAGCCTGAACCCTCACACTTCTAAGCTAATGATTACAGGCAATGTTACCAGCGGTTCACCATTTTTCACTCAACACTATTTAATCAATCAGACAGGAATGCCATGTTAAAGTGCAGATTTCCTGCAGCTATACAGATACTGTATAGACAAGCCAAGGAGCTGCATAATATGCTTAGTGTGTGAGACTACAACTAAGTGCCATCAATGAACCTGCATATTTTATTTTCTATACAATGTGCACCAACTCCACACATATAGTTCTTTAGGTCACCACTATGCATATGTAACTCGCATGTATCAGACTTTGTTTCATATAACTTCCAGTTGGCAGGAACGTCTTCCTGCAACCAAGCAGTTGAAAAATGGCAGCACTTTTGTTGCATTAACTGCACACCAAAACCTTAGAGGGTAGCACAAATACTGTCACCTTTATACTACTATTATGGTAGTTTTCATGAAGAGGTGAGTAGTAGTAATGCATATCAAAAGCAGCCAAAAGATGAAGCGGTGCAGTGCACGATGCAAAATATTTGGGCACATAAGTAGGCGAACGGCTTAGAGCAGTATAAAAATTTCACAATGATGTATACAGGACTTTACAAGATGAAAATGCAAAAAAGCTAGGATATACAAGAGAGTATGCTCAAAAAATGGTATGCAAAACACAAGAGGAAGAGCATATGAGGATGCCACAGTATGTACAGCTATCATGAGTCAGGACAGGGTCAGTCCGTTTTGCAAAGATCATTGCATGACCTCAAAATGATGAATGGAAGTAATAAGGTTCGGTAAGCATATATCGAAACATTCTTGCAAACAGTGACTTGAAACACGCAACTTCATGGTGCATATACATGTACACTCTCATATACAGGACCTCGGGAAACTACAGGCAACAACCAAGGGAGCCAGTTCCAAATGGCGTGCCAGGGGCAAGCAGTACGCCGGCGTACGAGCACAACAGTGCCCCAGAGCCATTGCAGACAGTCATTGAGTTGGAGGAGTGGAGCCTGGACTGCGCATCGCAGGCTTCACTCGTGCATGAGGTGGTGAGTGACGAGCCACTGCCATCACGCCACGAGTCGCTGCCGTCCCGCCACGAGTCGTCTGCGTCGAGCCAGTCGGTGCCATCCCTCCAGGCACCTGTTGGTTCGATGGAACAAGAGGCGTCAGTGCTGCAGTCATCAGCGCCTGACAGAACAAACGAAAGAGGAGGAGAGAATGTGATGATAGTCTGGCTGAACACGTCGGAAAACTCACAGATGCACTGCAGACCTGCGAGGGACATGACGAGCACGACCTCTTTTGTCTCTCAATGGCGAAAATGATGAAGCGCGTGAATAAGAATCAGCAGATTGACCTGCGCGTCAAGCTGCTACAAGTTTTTAATGAATTTACTTTTGAATAAAGTTGCAATGTTTGGCGTCTTTCTTTCAGCTCTAGAATATGCTTAAAATGTGACGCCAAAATAGTCACATTTATGCCGCAATGTGAAATTGCGATGCGCGAGAGATTTTGTTCAGTAACATCTGCTTGGTTATGTGCCTGACACAGGCTATAGGCTATGGGATTCAAGAGTATAGATAATTCCTTTACCCCAAGGAAAGAATTTGTAACAAGCACCACAGAGGCCGTGCTTTTGATTGCCCAAGCACATTATGCGTAAAGAGGCGTCAATCTGTTGTGCAAGCCTCAAAAAATCGCCGGTGTGCAGAAATTTCACTCTCAACACTGAGTCTAGCACTTAACATGGTTGTGCGTTTTTTCTGAGACAGCGCCATTGCCCCAATGCATATTTTGACAGTAGCCCCACCCTTGTTTGCCGTGAGCGTTCATTAAACCAGTGGCCATTATAAGTAGGCTTGACTGTACTTCTTTCCAGTCAGAGCAGTGCTGTCATGTGTTCGTTCCTGAATACATAGGGCCGCAAACAGCTTCATGCATGGGCAAAGCTAACGTAGTAAGAAATTCCTATGCATTTCTCTTAACCACTAGAGTACCTTACCTTCACTGTCTAGGATGGCACTGCTGGTCTTGCACCCTGCTGAACTGCCTCCTTTGATATTCCTGGCTGCTGCCACTGCCAGGGAACTTCACCAGCCTTGCTGCAGAAGTATGCAGCAAACTGCTCCCTGGCCGCAGCAGCATCAGTGTGGTGGTTGCGTGCACGTGTCGGAGCCAGTGCAAAGTACTGACGCTCCACACAGCTCTCCCCCAACATCCGTCGCTTGTCTCGCCGCCAGTACCCATCCACAACATTCCCAGACATGTCTTCCCTGTCTGTCAAGGTCTGCGACTGTGGATTTCGAATAGTCAGGAAGTTGTGGAGGATGCAGGCAGCCTTGACAATGTAGTCCACATTACTCGGGTGCAGAGGGATAGTGCGCAATAGGATGCGCCACCTGGCCGCTGTGATTCCAAAGGCGTTCTCAGCACAGCGTCTGGGTGAAGAAAAAAAACAATAACAATCAACAAACAAAGGTTGTGACATATCCAGTGCATTTATTAACGAACACATGCGTGGGGATACAGATACAATGGAATTCAATCTGTCCAGAGCTGCTTGCTTTGTGCTTTCCATTTATTCAAGCTGACACTTCCGCGTTGTGAATACGAAGTGTATTGAGAAAGCTTGCATTAATTCAATGTCTGTACAATTCCAACATTTTTTTCAGTTATTTTCATATTGTCTTTTTGAATTAAGCCTGTGTTCTACAGTCAAATCTCGATACAACGAATTTCAAGGGACCACCGAAAATGATTCGTTATTTTGAAATATCGTTAATGTGAAAGTCGCGTAGAGTAGCGCCAATAATTTGAGATCACCTACCTCAGCTGTACAGCAGCGGGTACGCTGGGAAATAACCGTTTCCGGCCAATAAATACACAGGGTTGAACACACAGCATTTATTTAAAAAAATCGGTGATCTTTTTCTGCTTAGTGGAGGCCAAACGTTGCAAAACAAACGACTCGATGTCGTCGACTTTCTTCTGTACCACCTCGGGCACACTGGCAGAAGCCCCAAGGAAGGCGCGCACCTTCGCAATTGCACTCAACACATCGGAACCCGAGACGCAGTCGTCCGGACGATCAGCGATCTCCGCCTCCACGTCGTCGTCGTCGTCACTGCCATCCTCCGGCTCGCAAGCGCTGCTCACGATGTCCTCGGTTGTGAGCTCCGCCGCCGTCCACGCAGCCGCGTCGCACTCGACGTAATCGTCAAATGTCACCGAGGGGTCTATGGAGAGCTTTTCTTGCGCCTCCACCCACAACTCGCTTGCGTTGTCGTCGTCGTCTTCGCCTTCGCGATCTTGCGGATTGGCTGGCGTTTTCAGTAAACCTGCCTTCCTCCAGCAGTTTCGAATCGTGATGGGACTGACCTTCCACCACGACCCGGTGAGCATCTCCGCGGCCTGCTTGACGTTTATTGCCGTTGGCTGGTTCAGTCGAAGGTTAATCAACAGCCGCTGAACTAGGCGCCTTCGAAATTCGGCCTTCACACTCCTGATTATCCCCTGATCCAGAGGCTGGAGAAGTGAAGTACAATTCGGGGGCAGGAGCTCGAGGCGCACATTCGTCAAGCGAATGTTGACAAGATGCGCTGAGCAGTTGTCGACTATCATCAGGATTTTCCTGCCTTCCTTCTCCATGTCGCTGTCGACCTTGAGGAGCCACTCAGAAAAGATATCGCGCGTCATCCAAGCACGGCTGTTGGCTCGGTAGTCACACGGCAGCGACATTACATTTTTCAAGCAACGGGGCTTTAAAGATTTCCCAATGACGAGAGGCATGAGCTTCTTCATGCCAGTTGCGTTACAGGCGAACAGCACGGAAATCCGAACCTTCGATTTCTTCCCGCCTTTGCATTTCATTCCCTTAAAATGCATCGTTTTCTCCGGGAGGAGCTGATAGAAGCACGCGGTCTCATCGGCGTTAAAAATGTCATCCTCGGAGTAAGACCGCACGACTTCTTGAAAGTGGCCGTTCGTCCACGCAGCGGCACCCTCTGCGTCCGCTGCTTTTTCTTCTCCGGAGGCCGTCTGCCAGGTGATCCCGTTTCTTTGACGAAAACGGTAGAGCCACCCCGCACTTGCTTCGAAACCATCGACTTCAAGCGCTGCGGCGAATTCTCGCGCTTTTTCGTGAAGCATTGGCCCCGACACTGGCACGCCTTGCAATCGGGCATCCTTGAACCAAGTCAACACTGCTTCATCCACGTTTCGAAAATTCCCGAGCCGCAGCCGTTTCCTGCTTGGAGCAAGCTGAGACCTTTGGTGAAGCTCAACTATTTTCGCACGATCCTTCAAGATCGTCGCAATGGTCGACGGCGCCACACCAAGCTCCTTGCTGATGTCGATCTGCCTTTTCCCGGCATCAATGTCCCGAAGAATTGCCACTTTATCCTGCAGCGAAAACTGCTTCCGCTTCTTTCTGGTGGCCTCCGCAGAATTCATCGTCGTCCGAACGGCAGAGTGATAGCGCGGCAGCCGAATATCAACACGTCCTCAACGAAACAAAGAACGGCGCGGGCGCTCCGCAGGCTCAGTGCGTAAGAAAGAGCAGGCCTAGTCACGCATTCCACTTGCACGTTTGGATTTGGATTTGGCTAGTTTCCCCGGACGCGGCCTCCGCGATTGCCTCCGGCAGCGCTGCCGGAGCGGATCCCTGAGGCCACGCTTTGTATTGCTCGCATCCCGCGATCGGTTCCGAAATTGCCGCTTTTCTTTCTGCGGTGGATGTAAATTCGTAGTAATGAGGTATTTAACTTGAGTGACAGCGAGAAAATTGCAGTCGTTATTCTGAATTATTCGGTATTTTGAAATTCGTAGTACTGAAAAATTTTTACATTGATAGCATAGGCCTTCGGAAGGGGATTTTCGAAATGTTCGTAATTCTGAAAAAATCGTTAATCTGAGGTTCGCTGTAACGAGATTTGACTGTACCACTTTCTTGCACCAACAACTTGCCAACCGTGATTAAACAATGCCACATCATACCGTGCTCTGCTTAACCGGTAGTTGAAGATCCTCTTCTGGTTGTCTAGCTGCCTAGATGGATAAGGGCGCATAAAATCAACTCGAAGCTGGAACGCTTCGTCACCCACGAAAGCGAAGGGCGCAGTCTCTTGGGTCCCAGGCAGTCTTCCAATTCTTGGAATGTCCAGGCGTCCCTCGCTGAGGTCACACCCGAAGTCACTTTTTTTTAGTGTGCCACCATCACTAAGCAGGCCTTCAGCACCGACATCCACAAGGATATATTTGCATTCACTGTCGACGACAGCCATGAGAACAACAGAGTATGAGCCCTGAGATGAAAAGCGTAGCACAGACAATTAGCACAGGTGGCAGCTCACCTAGTCGGAAATGTTCAGTGTGACAATGACAAGGCATGACTGCATGCTATAGAGCATGGTGCAGTAAAATCTCATTTTAAGAGACACTGCTATAAGAGACATGCGAGAATGGCTTGGTTGGTTCCCCTGTTTACCATGTTAACAACTTTTGACACGGACTGACACAGCGCAACGGAACGAGGACGAGAAGAAGAATCGCGAAACACAGGACGGGCGCTCAGAGGACATCAAGGATATTCTGCAGAAAGGGCCCAAGTACTCATATGAACCGACCACTACACGGCCTCGGTTGTTGGCCATGGTTAGGGAGGTTGCTGACCGGACGCGCACACAGGACAAGGAACGCCTCATCGGAGACGGCGTAGACTACGTCATAAAAAACGTGAGTCACAGCCTGAGGAGATGCGTGCGTGTTTGCATAAAAACATATTGTGCAAACTACAATTCAGTTTATAAATGAATTTACTTCGGCCGGTTTTAGCCTATGCAGTCTAGCAACCATACGGCTGCGCAAGCGATGCGCGAGCACCAGCGCGCGCCAGCAACTGGCCATGGAGATTCGCACCACTTTCGACGTCCGTCGCGGCGCGCCGCTAGGCGCGTAGGCGCTTCGCGTGTGCGCCTCGCAAGTGTCCATCGAGTTGGGGCTTTAGGCTGCTTTTGGGGACGGCGTACTTCGTCGCTAGCGCCGTTTTCGTGAAGCCACCACTCTCGAAGTCGTTGATGATCTCCATCTTCCTTTCCAACGCAAGTGCATTGTGCGGTCGTTTTTGCGCTGCCATCGGACCGAACAAAAGCTCTAGGGCTCTAGGGCTTAGGCCTAACTGAACACAACCGCCGTGAACGCGAGCGAGCGATGCGGAGGGCAGTGTACGAGCAAACCGGAAACCGCCGGAGACGGAAACCGGAGTGGTGACGCGGGGAGGAGAAGGAGGGGAGCATTGATGCGTACCGCGATGGCACTGCGCTTGTCCAACTAGTTGCGGTTTCGAGTTTTTCGGTTCCGTTAACGCGGTGGTCGCAAAATTTGAGTTCCAATTAACGAGATTTTTTTTACATTGGCTTAATACAAAACCAACCAATCGCGAGGCGTTTGTTCCGTTTAAGCGGTAGTTCCGTTTAACCGATTTCCGTTTATCGAGATTCTACTGTACATAGTGATATTTCCCCTGTGTCCAAGCACAAGTCATCATACACCTTCACGACTACTTGTGCGACCTGTTGCCAGTCGGACACCATTGCACGACTAGCCAGAATATTTACCACAAAAGGTTCGCAATTTTTCTTGCCGGCAACCCTCCATGAATTCCACTCGGCCACAATTTCGCCACAGTTACACAGTACGGTCAATTTCACGGCGAGGCCATAGCCACGGTTGCTTGTAACTAACCTCAGGCATCTGCGAGACGTTTTGCACCCCAGTGTATCCAGAAAGACGTTCGCAATTTTTGAAGTCGAGACCTGTATATGAAGGTGCTCTATCTGCAGCTGATTCTGTGTACGTACCACTGCAGTCAGTGAAGAGGGCTGTCTTTCTTGTGGTCGTGGGCAGCGATTCCAGCCAATCAAGCTAGCTTGCTCATGGGGGACCTTTTTCTCAGTAATGTTCCATGCATGCGCTAGGTTTCCTCATCCGCCATTTTTGCTATGTCCGACGAAAAGTGGGGAGGCGTTTCCCTCAATCATTTTTTGGCAAACGATGTCAACTCAATCAGCAATGGGGCAAAATGTGAGGCAATAATTAGGTGCTGTGGTAGCATCTTTTTGACTGCTCACAGCACCTCTCAAGAAACTGGCAGTAAGACAGTCTCTTGAAACAGAAAGTGCGATCCTCTGAAAATACTCACTGGCAAAGGAAAATGCTGGATAAGCCGACGTTAGAGCTCTGTAGGACAGCTAAATAGGACCGCAGTGATCAAAATTAATCGAGAGCCCTCTTCTGCAGCTTGCTTCATAAGCCAGTGTAATACCCCTGTCACACGGGCACTCTAAAGGCACTTTGAACTAATGCTCCTTTACGCGCCCAAAGGAGCACTACTTCAAGGGAGTTCGTCCGTGCTACACGGTCGCGGAACGACCTTCGCAAGAAGTTTTTAGCGCCCTCATCGGCGAAAAGCGTTATTAAAATTGCAAACCTCACTGCACATGTAAATACAGAAATGTCACATTTTTTTTAGTAAATTAGTTTTATAACCGTATTATGTTAAAGCAACGCAATTTTAGCTGCAATAATGACATGATTTTCCAAGTACAGAGCATAACATCACAGTGCTGGCCACACTGAGCCCTACTCGCTCAGTCTGGCTCAGGCTCAGCTTCGTTCTTCGGTTGTTCCCTTTGGTTCTTTTGCCCCTGCGATCGTTGTTTTTGCAGTCACGTTTTTCTGGTGTGCCTTGTGTTCGGCGGTCTCCATCAAAATGAGTGACGATCCACGCGACGAGAGAAAATTTTAAATTGCGCTTGCAATGAGTGTGGTTTTGTCGTCGTCCGTGGACCTTGCGCTATCAAGGCGAAAGGTGCGTGAAATAAGGCGGCGTCTCTTGGCGAATAACGCCTTGCTTTTAGCACTGGCCTCGTCTCGGCGCACAGTGCGGCGGCAAGTGTGGGCATACCCCCGTAACGAACGGTGGTTTGAAGACACGCTGCCTGGTTTAGGTAGCCGACACTTCCGGCAATCTTTTCACGTGTCGGAGACAAGTTTTCGCTATCTTGTCGATGTTTGTCGACCAGCAATGGAGCGACAAATCACAAACATGCGTGAGCCCATCCCCGTAGAGAAACGCGTCGCAGTCGCTTTGTACAAGCTCTGCTCGTGCGCAGAGGACAGAGTCGTCGCTGATGTCTTTGGCATTGGGCGGTCAACAGTCAACGAGCTCTACAGAGAATTCTGTGAGACTGTCGTGGCTACGCTGGAACACGAGTGGGTGAAAATGCCCACTGCCGTCGACATGCGTGCTCACATAAGAGAATTTGAAGCTATGTGTGGGTTCCCGCGTGTGGGTCACGGTTAAAGAAACGTGTTTCAAGTCGCCCGTGTCAGTGATTGAAGGAACTCCAGTAGCACAGATCATACTCTGTGACCAGGCATTTCCACTGACGCTGCATTTACTCAAGCCATATGCTAATGCCCCAAACGGTTCCAAGCAGGCAATTTTTAACTATAACCTGTCAAGGTCAAGGCGAATTGTGGAGAATGCGTTTGGTCGTGTGAATGCCCACTTCAGGTTTATCATGAAGAGAATGGAATGTAAACTGCTGAATGCAGAACAGGCCATTAGGGCGTCCTGCACGCTGCACAACATCTGCGAAGCCTTTCGAGATAATGTGGAGGAGCAGTGGGTGCAGGACGTGCACAACTACAATGCATTGTACGAGCAGCCCTCGCACAACACTGATGCTTGCACCACTGAAGGCCAAGATGTAAGGGCCGCACTTGCCGAATACTTCTGGAAACTGGCCCAATAATCCCACTGATACACACGCAGCTCAAGAAGACACTTATTTTTCTAAGTATTTAAGAAGCGCTTCAGTCAAGCGTTTTTCTGTGGCGGCTGATTCGCGGAGAATATCCAGCTCCATTCTGCGAAGCTCCATTTCTTCTTTCCGGCTTTCTTTGATGTCGGAGCACAACTGCCGGTTTGTGTTCACCAGCTCCGCCAGCAGACTCTTTTGGGTGGCATGCCGGCTTGGTTTTGCGGCTCGGCGACTTGCTGCCACTGGTTGGGCCCTGCTGCTGTCCTCTGTGTCGGCTGTTTGTGATGAAGAGGACGAGGGCAGTGCAGTAGACTCGAACAGCACTTCGTGTGCTGGTGCCGGAGGTGTCCGACCAGCAGTGGCATCTGTTTCAGATTCTTCGTCACCTGATAGTGCTGTTGTGCCATTTTGCATGCTATCAATTATCTGTAAAAGCAAAAAATATACTGCATGTAAACATATTTGTGCTTCCAACGATACGTACGCAGCTCAAGCAAACACTTAATTTTTTTAAGTACCTGAGAAATAATTACCTGTTGCATGCAGCCTTCACAATCTGAACAGGCGTAATAAACCAATTCCTATATTGAATATTCGACGCTACTTTAGCATTTTGTGGTGAGTGTGACATTTCTCATGGGAAATTTTCATTCATGTGTACATCTTTACTCATTCGCAAGCGGCGCTGTGAGTAATGAATAAATATGCCAAGTTTCCATGTGTCACGCCATAGAGGATCAATGCGTCTGCTTCCTGATAAGTTACAGAAAACAGAAGAGGTCTTCCTCACGCTGGGTTCACAGCTAGGAGCCCTGCATTGAGCTACAGAAGCGTACTTACCATCTGAACAGTGGCACCATCGCCACCAATTGTCTCGTCTACTAGGCTGCTGTCGTTGACAGGCAAGCAGCCAAGAAATTGGGAAATATCTTTGTAGAAGCGCCTCGTGATGGCACCTTGTCCCGTTGTTTTTCGGCTCAGCAACCTGCAAGAAACGTACGACTTTGTTGCAGTGGTCTTTGTAAGCTGCAGAGGACTCTACATGACTGCTGCTAGGAAAACGATCACCTCTTCTCAACATGCAGTCACTGTTGATCTGCCGAGCAATGTGTTGCATGTATGTTACTTTCAATGCTTACACTATTACTACTGCTTCCACTAGGACCAGCTCAATGCTTCTGCGCAAAATGAATTTATGTGCCCATGTTTTATGCACCAGGCAGTCGCCACGGGGAATGGTTTAGAAAAGGTTTGGCATCCGAGATTCAAGGTAAAAGTCAAGATGCCTTGCAAAAAGAACTAAAAAATTAGACGGAAGTTGTGCGATAAATATTACGCACAAATGCATTAAGCATTTGCAAACCTGCCTTCAGGAAACGCAGATATCACTACATCGTAGCGGCGTATGTTCAGTCACGACTAAAGGCATGAATATAGAATGGTGACACATTACTTTAATTAGCGCCGAGTGAACGGCGAAACACAATAGCACGACTGTTTTTCGTACTGTTTTAAAACGTGGTGCTCTAGCACAAGCTGCTCAATACCCTCAGAGGTTCGTCACGCGAAAAAAATCGATCGACGATGCAGGTGTGCAGCCTCGCATCTGATAACAGCACTCCTGCGGTGAATGAGCAGCGCACTGTAAGGCAAAACAAAATGAAGGGTGCCACTTACCGGTACCTGTTTCCAAGGTTTTCAATCTTGGATTTTATTTCCTTCACAGTCTTTTGAATACCCTGTGCACACAGGCACTCCGCAATGGAAATATATACGCGCATGTTGCGTTTCGTGCTGCGCAAATCGCTCAGGTGGTCTTGCCACACTTTAATTAGTGACCGCGTTTCGTCGTCAGTCCAACATGCCTTCTGCTGTGCTGGCGAAGCTGCAGAGTTGTTTTCCATTGCGAGCACTGAAGGCAAATGGAGTGACGACCACGCTACTCAGGCAAAATGGAGGACGGTTTGTAAACAAGCGCGGCCGTCTCTACAGTAACTGGCGGCGACTGGGAACAAGAGTGTAGTTGCGCAAATCGCTTCAAATACCTTATTTTACATCAATAAATGATCCAAAAGTTCATTGCAGCAATTAAAATAAAGTTTTCTTTGAATACGTTTTGTTATCACTAATCAGTTTTGTAATTTTTCGCCAAGCCGCTGTCGTCGAGATTACACAGGTCGCGCGTGCATGAGTTCGGGAAACTCATTCAATGGGCGAATGTCGTTAGCTGTGAATGTCATTGACTGTGCCCGTGTAGCAGCGAAAAAAACTCCATTCAAACTTAATGTCATTCGCTGCGAATGACATTCAACGTCCCGTGTGACAGGGGTATTAGTTTACAGCAAAAAAATGTAAACAAGGCAGGAATTCAGGTGGGGCAGTGGCTGAGCCTCCTCATGAGAATACTTGGGGAGGCTCGGGCCCCCCCCCCCTGCCCCCCCTGTTCCAGCATCCCTGTAACCCAGGCTCCCCTTTACTCAGGACTCCTTTAAACTCACATAAAGGACAGATGAATAGTCTTTACGCCCAACAGCTCATGTTACGTGCCTAAAATGCTAAGGACACAGTGATGCGATGAGCTCTTAACTGCAGCTAGCCTATAGCCTGGCCAGGCTCAGAGGCCTGTAGGTGCTGCTCGCGGGTTGTAAAAATCTCAGGCCTCTGAATGTGTTCTGCAACCAATTAAACAGCAAACGAATTGCTAGGACAACCGCGATACAGCAAGCTATAGCTAATACCTAACGAAACCAAGTGCGGCAGCAACTTTTCTTGCATTTTAGCAATGTTCTAGTGTGCAGCACCACGAAACAATAAAATTGCTCTACACCATCATCTCGACCAAAAGCTATTCAGTATTGCCAGTGCGCAGGAAATGCATTTATGAACGTTATAAACTCATGCCCAATCGGCGTCATGGATTTACTTGGGATCATGGGATTGCTCAACCTTACATCATGGACTTGTTTGATTTGACAGGCCCACTTAGTACCGGACTGAACACGACCCACTCTCACCGCGGCTCAGATCATGATCTGAATGTGAGCCCGTATTCGCGATTCACATCGTGACCTGAATGTGAGCCCGGACTCACGACTGACATCGTGATCTGAACGCGAGCCCGAACTCCTTCACATCTCAGATCATGATATGCACATGAGTCCGGGCTCACTCACGGCTCAGAACATGATCTGAATGTGAATCCGGACTCACTCCATGGCTCAGATCATGATCTGAAATGAGCCCGAGTGAGTCGACTCGTGAATGAATTCACCGGCCATAGTTTCGTTCCCATTCTGTAAACCGTGTAGCATCAAGTGGTGCGGTAAACATATGGAAACATGCTCCTTGTTCGAGCGGTAACTGCCTTAACACAATGGCACTCTAAAGCAAGTCTCTTTGCATGGTCGCTTTGGTTTTGACATCTTTTTGTGTCGTGACATGTAGCTCGTTGAGTGATGGGCACGTGAAAAGAACAATCGGGAGCTCAGTCCATGATTTTACTGCACGACAAAAACGCGCACCACAGAACGCGTGCGTTTTGACGAAATCACAGAACTACAGGCAGGAGCAGACGCGATGACTTCCATTGCAAGCAGCCATACAGGACAACAAACACAATACCTCGCTCAACAAAAAATATGCGCACCAGCAGGTTAATCCTGCATGCAAAAGACCAGCTAGATTGCTACCTTCTGAAGCGAGAAAACCTCGTCGTCTGCTGTGGCAGCACCCTCCTAGGGTGCCTCGATGGTGCGCTCCCCTCCGCCGATGTGCAGGGTGAAGACAACCGCGTCGTCTGCTACAGCGTTTGCCATTATGATGCCCGCTTCGTAGGCAGTCAATGGGCGTCGCGCAGCTTCATGTACAGTTCGTTTTGATAGCGTGTGCTGCTTTAATGAAATGTCAAGAACACGAAATTTTCGCATCGGCAGTGTGAAGGTATCAATTTAATATTCTGTCATTTTTATTTTTAAACCGGAATTTCCAACTGGACTTGCTGGCAGCAGAAAACTGCCGTCCACGCCAGCCGCGCAGATCTTAAAAGAACGTCTTATTGGGCTAGTTGGTGACTGTTCACCTTGGTTAAAGGCACGGAACATACGCAGGCTCAAGTGTTGCCATCTTTTGCTGTGTCTGTGTGTGAGTTTCGTGCCTTCAACCGAAGCGTAAGGACTGTTTGGCTGCCAGCTGAAACCCGAATTTGTTTAATAAACCTCGTGCCGCCACGGGACAAAAGAATAATTGTCATCGCACACCCTACTTTCAAATCTTGTTTTCGAACGAGTCATCAGTTAGCCCATTTACGGGCTGAATGCTGCAATGCTGAGTAGAAAGCAATGATCGTAACAGTCGAATAATTACTCTGCGGTTGAAACGAGGCTGTGTGTAAGTGATGTTCTACCAATGTTGAATGGTTGTTTCGGGGTCACTGAAACTGCTGTATGTGGCAGCTTTTCATTTGTGTCTGTTTTGCCTGTCTGTCTGTGCTACCTGTTTGTGTCTGTTACCTGTGCTGATATTTTCGAGTTTTTTAACGTCGCATATTTCAACCAATATCACATCCACGGTCTTTCTTTTTGATTTCGTGCATCGGGTGTGATGGGTCCGTGGTAAAGGGCATCGGAAATTTCGACCACCTGAGGTTTTATTAACATGCACCGATACCGAACTAGTACACAGCACCATGCATTTAACCTCTATACAAACTCGGCCGCCACAGCTGGGTAGCTCTCATGTCCTCAGGATCAGCAGTCGAGCGCGATAACTACGGAGCCTATACATCCGGGCCGCTTTTATTGCTTCATTGTAGTTCAAAACGTAATTTATATTTGTTCGGTGAGATGGTAAACGCTAATACTACGAAATGAATCATTTCTGGTGCATTTTTATCTTAGCTTTAATTGAACATTTTATTTTATTTTGTGGCCGTAATCTGTTTAGCAGTGCTTCCATAGTTATTCTTAATTTTTTTTAATTCTTTTGCCTTACTGTAAATATGCAGATGAGGGTAAACAAAATATTGAGTGCATACCAGATTAGTTGGGGCCTTACATGCGGCTTATATAGCACTAAATCATGACTTTCAAATAGTAATTGACTATAAAGCCGTTTAGCATATTTTCTGCTTGAATATATTGTCCACTGGTAATTGCTATAAACCGGTCATCGATGCTGCTAAAATGAAGTGGCCATACGGCTTCTCAACACTGAGAAAAAGTGCATTCAATAGATAGCGATTTCCGATGTGATAGCTTGTTTATTTGGTTGGGGAACATTAAGGATTTCAAAAACAACAAGCGCTAAAACTCACTGCAAATCAACTGCAGCGCATGTCTTGCTTCCATGCCTACTAATTCTCAGCTTCGAGCTGGCGCAGGTGAATGCGTAGCCTTACTCTTGCATAACTTGGTATTAGCATGTGTTCCAGAGAATCCTTTTGTCGCTGGCGTGCCTCCAGACTGCAATGAGCCCTCTTGATTAAATATTCTGTTACAGCCTTTAGAGGAGACTTCAGGGTGAACAGGTTGTCAGTCCAGGACGTGATTCCTTTAAAGTGCTCTTTGCAGGATGTGAGCAAGCTCATAAATGCAGCGCTCAGATAACATAAGTTCTTACCATCACGAACATTCTCTTTTAGTGTAGCTAAATATGCATGCTTATGGCTCGTCGAGCCCAGCATTGCAGCCCTGCACTGCTCGCAGTTTTTCGTTTTTTTTTTTAAATTCCTTTCACAAGAAAGCCACCAATATGGTGCAAAATGCTGCACTCAACTGAAGTCAGTGCTTCAATGAAAAGAATTTCAACATCATCAATTTCTTCTTGAACGTCTTCAGCACACTCTCTTTTTCCTTGAGAAATCATGTTGACCAGGTACTCATAATCATCCGTCCCATAACTTGAGGTCGCTGGCGTGTGCAAGAATTGACTGACACATAAGCTTCAGAGCACATTTCATGTCGTATGCGTTTGGAACGGGTTTCCTGTGGCGCACAACAGAAAAAAGATTCTCTAGGTAGTCCTGCAGCAGTCTCCCGGTGAGGAAGAACTTGCAGCCATCCATTTTAAGTACAACATCTTGCAAACGAAGGACCACTGTTGTTGCTATCATGAGTCCTGCCTGTGAGGGCTTCCACTGGGACGTGCTGCCTATCTGCATGCTTTGAATGATCTCTAATGCCAGGCGCAACGTGTCCAGGCCTTCGTGGTACTTTACCATGTCTCGTCAACTAAGTGCAACTGATGGATGTCGTGAGGACATCAGTTAGTACCATTTTGTGTGGTACCGTGCTGTGGTTTCAGCTTCTGGCTTGAGCACTTTTTCTCTTATTAAGCAACAAATGGCAGCTGGCGATTCATTGAAAAACTGAACTGCTATGCCGACCTTCATTTTCGTAAAGTGTCCTTTGCTGACATGCACTTCCGAAAGTTTGGCCGCAATTTTAAGTTCTCTGTCACAGTCATATTCCATGACAGCACGCACATGCTCCACCTTCTCTTTGTTGGAGGGTAAGCCACGGTGGCAGACAGTTGCATTGTTTAATGTAAAGGCAATCGAGTTCAAAAGCTGACCCCGAATATTTTTTATCACGTGTGCGGCATCCGCTGTGTAAAAGAGTTCCATTGCCTCAAGCACAGGATGGTGGATCGAGCACACCGTTTTAGAATTCCTGTGATTGGAAAAACCTAACTCGCGCCACATCACTCTGTTGGAGGATCCCATGTCAGGGGACACTGCAAGAACGCCGAGAGAAATATCTGTGCAAAGCTGCACGATTGTGAGCATAAAATGCTTGAGCAGACAGCCATCGACCGAGCTTCCTGTAAAATGGTATGCAATAATCTGCTTCCACCTTGAGTTCAATCCTCCGACCATAAACACTAAGCAATGACAGGCAGGTTCATCTGGCTCTGCTGGGAGTGTTTTTCCTCCAAACACGACGTCTTCAGGACAATCGAGCTCATATCTGTGGGCAATTTTCATTTCATCGAGATAGAGTATGCAATCTCTTTCAATGTCTTCTATGCCCTCTGCTTTTACTCTGAGCACGTCAATCACTTCAGTTAAAATCCCTGGCAGGAACTTGAGCCCTTGAAGACGACGGACAAAAGTCTTATTGGAAGGCAGAAAGTACCGAAGTTTTCTCAGGGTTTCATAGCCTGATGTTCCACTCGCGAACTTTATCTGAAGGGCTTGCTTAATTGTTTTCGACGACAACGCGGCACCTTGGTTGCTGTTCCGTGATAGGGTTTCCAACTTTTCCAACTTTTGAAGCTTCTTTTTAATTGACTGATTTGTAGCACTTGCCTTGCTATGAACTTTGTGAAGTTTCACGTACTTTCTCTTCATGTCACCAAGCTGTTTATTCACTTCAGCACACGAGCTGTTACTGCACTTCCCTCCCAACAATTCGTCACGGGTTGCACTGAGTGGGCCGGCAACTTGCTGAGAATCTGTGGCAGGAACTGAGGTTTCCGGCGTGGAACTTGGGCGAGGTAAGTTGTTCATGTGACGTTGAGTCATCTCCGTGCCATCACTCGGCACTGGCAGCAATTCTTGATTTGCTGCCTCTGGTATATCAGCCATGTCGTTGGCATGCTGGTCTTGAATGTCTGTCGGTGAGGTATCAGAAGCACTGGGTTGATCCTGCATAGTATGTGTTCCTTCTTCTGCCGCAAGTGCCCCTTGTGGTAAAAGCCTTTCTTTTGGCGGATTTCCGTGCTTAGGCATCGCTGGAAAAAAAGAGAAACCATAGACATTGCATCTTAGCGGGTACATTCTTTTATTATGAACGAACATGATCCGAGTTATGCTACATATAGAATGAAAATTAAACAAAGTACGAAATTGTCAGTAGGATGCCTCTGGATGGCAGATGCGGTTGATTCATCTCTCCATAAAAATAGAGGAAACGAGCTATTTCATTGACCGGTGGTATGAAGAGCGTCTTGCTGTAAAGTGCGTCTTTTCTGTCTCTGAAGAAACACCTGGATAATCGCTCCATGTGACTAAGGATGGCTGGTCATATGAGTGCTAAGCTAGAGAGAGCAACAAACCGGCAAAGACTGCAAGAAGGAACAGGAACAAAAACAAGCTACGCAAACTTTAGTTAGTGCGAAAATATGTGGCTTCTTACCTCTGAACGAGAAGAGCATTGGCACAGCATTGGGCTTCAATTTTTTCCAGCCGTCCGCCCGGTTCTGCTCAAAAGCGCTTTCTTCAAAATGTGCCTGCAGCACGGAAGCACGCAATGGTGACACCAGCTTACCACTTTTTAAATTAAAAAGGCTTCACGCTAACCTTCTAAACAGCCCGAAATAACTAACACGCACAGGGAGTTTCATGAACAGTGATAAGGGAAATTTAGGGGCTCGCTAAAATATAATCAGGAAGAAGCCAAAGACTGTCGGCTTTCTCTGAAGAAACAGGGACAGTGTGAGAAAATTCTACAATATGAACGGAAGGCGTGTGCACTTTCCAAATTAAAATATTAAAGCTTCTTGCTTATACTGAGAGGTGGAACAAGGGTAGTGAGCTAAGAAATCTTTTTAACCCTTTGTGGGTTCACCTATAATTTCCGTAACATAGAGAAAAAAACTACACATTTTTCGGGTCTAGGCATCTTCAGAAATGATATGGAAGAAATTTCAGAACAATAGCAGCAATAGTTTAATGAAAAAAAGTGGGACGCATGTGTCCCATTGGCACATGTCCTTTTGAAAAAGTGGGACAACACTGTCCCATTGACTCACGCGAGCACCAAGCTGTGGTTAGTTCTGTCATTGTTGGTGGAAGGGGCCGAAGCAGGTTGCACACAGTGGTACATTACACACACCACACACAAACTTCGTGCGCGTTTCACTCCCGGAGGTGGAACACCACCTACATCTACGCCTGTTTGGCACTTTCCGTTGGTTGTGACCAGTACCTGCAAACCTTACTTCGTCTGCAATTCCGACCATTTTTTGGCCGCTCTTAGTGCCACCTTTGTTCTTGCGGAACGGCCCAACAGACCTGTAGTGTCGGAATGTTTGCCCGTTGATCAGCTGCCGTCCCAGAACGAGCCGAAACCACATGTAGCTCATGTCGCTGTTGCCACTATGCTGAATGAAGCTGTTTACAACTGATGAGTCAAAAAGAAAATAAAATATGCGATACCACGACTTTTTCGATCGCCTGTCAGCCGCATAGGAGTTTCTTTTCTGGTCGAACTTGTCTACGGCTCCCATCCAACGGTTGTAGTCAGCGACCGCTTTGGGGCAGACCACACCCACTGATGAACCATTAGAAAGTTTTCTCTGGACTTCTTCAGTTTCGTTCGGGTCGTGAAAATTAGATAGGACATGAACGTTCTTTGAATCATGCCATTGGTATGCTGAGACATTGCCTTTGCTGCGCCACAGGTACTCTCCCTTCTGAAGCTTGTTGTTTTTCTTTAGATCGTCAGGAAGGTCCTTCCTGTTGACACGGACGGTACCCGCGGCCAAGATACCCTTCTGGGCAAGCGTTTGCATGAGCGGTGTAGACGTGAAATAGTTATCGAAGTAGAGCTGTGTGCCAGGCTCTACGCTTTCAGAAAGGGAAAGGACGACATACTCGCCTAAGCTTTGGCCTGCGGGCCGCTGCTCATTTTTTCCCTCGTATACCTGGAACTGGAGCAGGTAACCAGTCTGTGCGTCTGCCCTGCACCACACTTTGTACCCACGTTTGATCGGTTTCAAAGGAAGGTACTGCTTCATGCTTGACCTTCCTTTGAAAGCGATCATGCTTTCATCAATTGATTGATGACAGGAAGGAGTGTATTCTTCTTGAAACTTTTGGTTCAGCTTTGTAATAAGAGTGCGCACCTTGGCCAGACGGTCATATCCCTCTTCTCCTCTCTTTTTTTCTTTCGTTGTGTCATTCACACGAAGCGAGTTCATAATTTGCTGAAATCGTTTGAAGGACATCAGCTTTGAAATTTCTTCACAATGAAAGAGAGGGTCACGGCTCCAATACTGATACAGGTGGTGCCTTGGGCACACGCTCATCAACAGCAGTACACCAAAATACGCTCGTAACTCTTCCTTTGTCAAAATTTGCCACTTCCTTGGGTACTTCTTTGCACCGAAGAGGTTGGTCTGCTCAACTATGAATTCAATCATCTCATCATCAAAATAGAGCGTGAATGCATCAACTGCGCGTGCTGGCGCCTTTTGGGAGGTTTGAGAATCTCATGTCTTTGGGCTTTGAACTGTACTTAGCGGTTCATTTGTAGTCCATGCACTGCCGACCTCCTCCTCTTCTGGCGCACTCTCTCCACCTTGATCCAGCAGGAGCGCATTCCGTTTCCTCCTGAAACCTTTTTTTGAAGGAGTAGACCGCCGTTGGCGCTTGCTCTTTGATGGACCAGCTTCGATTTCGTCGTCTTCAAAGCTCAAATCCGACGGCGCTAGCTCAGGGACAAAGTCGTCCTCGCTGCTTTGGGCCTCGTCTTCACTAGTCTCAGACTCGTCAGGCAAACTGAAGTAGAGCGCCAGCGCTTCATCCCGCGTAAGCGAGCCCCCTGCGAATTCGTAAACGAAACGAAACTTAGAATTATCAACATCGACAGCTTACTTTGTTAGTCGTAGCATACTTTCAGCATACTGTGTGCAAAAATTATGCCCCCTGGAGCGCACCCTTCACGTTCTCTTAGTGTTTTCGATCGCGTCAATCCGGCTCTGGCGCTCATAGAGACCTCTTTTTCGGGCACTCTGCGATTCTGACTACCTAATAAATCGTTTAGGGCATGCACCAAGTATTTCCCTTGAAGGACAGAAAAGGAAAAACTTACCATTCATTTCGAAATCTTTTTGGGCGCGAACAAGCGGGAGCAATTTTTACCGGCACGAATCTTCACAAAGGAAAAAGTTCAGCTGTGAATGCTGGTGGTGCCATCTACAGGAAATCCTAAAACTTAGTCGCACAAGCGTTGTCAAAGACTCGAGATAGATAGCGCGACAAGACTGTTGCCCAGAAATTCACCCGCTGCCGCGTACGGAGGTTTTTCGTGAGAGTAAAAAGCGGGACCCATGTGTCCCGGTATCCCATAAAGGGTTAAATATAAAAAGTGGCACCCTGTTATATGTATGCTCAAAAAGGCAGTGTTGTAGGTCAACACCGGCGTCATGCTGTCCGCAAAGTTCGCGGAGCCCAAACACAACAGCTCTCTTTTTCGTTTAATTCTGTCACCGCCCAAAATAAATTTGTCGTTAAACGGACAGGTAGCCTTGAAATCCTCATCCATCATCTCGTATCCAATATTCAAATAATTCGCCGATCATCGGGTAGGGGAAAAAATAGCGAACACACAGACAATGCATGATCAAATTACTCATGCCCAATGCACAACTACGTGGCTTCTATATATAACAGTAACCACCAATTAATTGTTACTAAATGAGTCATGCTGATTCATGACATGACATGCTTGTCATGACCATACATGTGTCATGCGTGGTCATAGGTTTCATCCCCCCACACACAAACACACGCATGAACACGCACGGACACCAAGTACCGCCCGAGTTGGACAGCGGCACAAGAATAACGACGGGAAAACACGTCAACACGATCCGTATGCCATTATGTGAAAGGCAAGCTTAAAGCTCACCTTACATTCTACTGCGCCATGCGTATGCTCTTCCAGCTAAGCACAAAATCAAATTGTACGAGGCGCCAGTCACAAAGAGCGCACAACGTGCGCATACTGTACATCTTGACGCTCTTGCAGCCGGTGTGCAACAAGCGATTAAAAACAGCATTTTGTGTTATCCAGAAATAAACAAGTTACACACGCATGCATATGTGCCAGATATCAAGGACACAAGACGAACATGCTGCGGGAAAAAGCACACAAATGAACGAATAACCACGAATGCAGAAATGGCATATCTTACGCTGCACACACAGGACTGGTCCGTGGGTTGCCACTTGTCGCGCTTGACCTTAACCAGCCAGAGGAGTCATCTTTTCGATTCTTGAGGAAATCGGAACATCTTCCAGTCATTCCGTGAGTGGTTCGTGCACTGGGGCACGCAACACCCGGGCATTTTGGACCAGAAAACGCCGTGCACGTGTCTCTCTCGACCGACCGTAACGAAATGTGGGGAGCGCAATGGCGGCCGGCGGTCGGAAGGAGACACTGACCCCTTCACAGAATGACTCCACCCTCCGAGAGGGCGCGCACATTAAGGCACCTTACACCCTCCCGACAAGCAGCGCCCTCTGTCGCCATCGGTGGGCTTTCATTGCAAACGGCGCCACCATCTCGCATTGCGCAGTGCTCGTGCTCGGCACACCAGCCAGTATATTCTAGGCACTATAGTTCGGCGCAGGAGTTTCGTCAGTCGGCACACAGTTGGAGCATGGTGCATTTTGAAGTTATCGACGAGCGACTTCTTCCTTTTCTTGCCACCATATTTATGCCTTGAATGCACCTTGCGCGTGGAACCCGGCATCGTTGTGTGTTTCTTGAGCTCCCTGGTCCGGCACAGAGTCGCGTCATCCCGCGGCCCGGGCGCGCCGAGCAGACGCTGCCAGCCAGCTCCACCAATCAGATGACAACCTGCTGTCACGTCTGCCGCGACAGCCAATAGGATTTCGAATGCCACTTTTCTTTTTTACTATTTCGTTGCCAACCAACGGGCGGTAGGAAGCAGCACTGGTGGGAAATTGAAGGCAACAGGCGGCTCTTTCAATTCAAATGCGACCAAGATGGTTACGGTGCCGCGCATGATACGGACGCTACGCGCTGCAGAAAACTGCCGTTTCGGCGCAGATTTCAGCTCAAATTATGGCGACACGGATTATATAAGTTGGTATTATGACCAAATTACTGAACTAGAGGTGAGAAATTTAGCAGATAGGTAGATAGATAGCTGCTGATTTCGAAAACATTTTTAGAAAACTGATTTTTTTCTGCATTTTTCGGCCCGAAAGACCCGTGTCTCCCCTTAAGTTAAAATAACGGATTGAAGTTATCACAACTGACAAAAAGGGCATGCAGAAAAAAAGCCAATGGATCTCGAATGAAGAAGATGGTCCACCACCGATGCCAACGACGACGAAGTGCTTGCGCCGCCTGTCGGATGCTCATGCTAGAATGCTACGCTTCTGTCCCGGTCTCTCGCCTCGCTGGCTCGAAGATTACTTGTGCTAGGTTCTTTGTCGCTGGCACTTCCAACGTGCCAATAAACCGCCCTACATTTGGTGGAGGTGTGGGGTATCGATCCCCGTACCTCTTGCTACCGATAGACCGATATGCTATGCCTGCGGTCTTCCTGGCCACGTCGCGCCTCTGTCGACGTACTCAACATGCGCCTGTCTACCCTCTGCCGGACTACGCAGATACAGACCGCATCTTTCGCCCACCTTTCGGATCTCCACCTCAGGGGACCTCTCCTGAAAATGCACTCGATCGCCAGCCCTATGTTTCCCACCGCTCGCCTTCCCCTCGCTAACGTTCCTTGTCGCCCATGAGGCATCGCAACGTCCCCACCGATATGGAAAACTAGTAGCCGCAGTTCCTGGAGCACAAACTGCGCACTCATCGCCCTGCTTAAGTCGTTGCCTTTTTGCTGCCGAATCTTCATGTGTTTGTAGACGGCCTCAAGACCCTTGCGCTTGTGAACACTGGGCCACCGTTTCTGTAATTAACGAAAACTTCTGCCACTCGCTTCGAAAAGTTACCACCCCATCTTCTGTACTCTCACTCCGTATAGCCAGTGCCGAGCCCTTTCATCCTTCTGCCACTTGCACAGGACACGTTGTCATCACCGATGTTTTATATGTTGTCGAAATTTTAGTCCTCCGTGCAAGCCCCCATGACGTCATACTGGATGGGATTTTCTATCCCTTCACAGTGCCGTCATTGAATGCGCCCGAGTGCACGTCGACTTCTCTCCGCTCTGCGAAGCACCCTTCGACGAGCCTCCGATTCGCCGTGCTAAGCTTGTTGTCGCCGAGGACACTGACATTCCCCCTGACAGTGCCGTCTTCATCCCTGTTTGCGCTGCCTCCGTTTCTGATGCCACCGTTCTCTTCATGCCTTCCCCCGTCCTTGCCTCTCACCGACACCTCTCTTCCCTTCGCCGGCATCGACATTTACCATGGTGCTGCCGCCATCCTCGTCTCTAGCACCTCATTCTTCGTGCTCTCCCTGCTCTGTGGCGAGTGCCTCGGCCATTTTGAAACTGCTGACTTGATCTCTTCCTTGGACACTGATGTGATCTCCAGTGCCAACGTCGCTGCGCTCACCCTACGTGGCGCTACTCCAAATCACCCGCTGTCTTCGGACATTTTCGAGCGCTCCATTCACTGCGCTCTCGACACTGCTCTCCGCGTGTAGCTCCTTGCCCCTACTGAGGTGCACACCAACGCAAGTGGAATCGGCTTCGGTGCTGTCCTTGCCCAGCGCAAGCCCAAATTCGCTGAATACATCGTTGTGTATGCCAGCCATGCCCTCACCAAAGCAGATTCGAACTACACCGTGATAGGAAAGGAGTGTCTCGCCGTAGTGAGGGCTCTCACAAAATTCCGCCCATACTTATATGGCCGCCCGTTCACCGTCGTCGCTGATCACCACGCCTTGCGCTGGTTGGCCTCACTCAAAGATTCCTTGGGCCGCCTTGGCCGCTGGGCCCTCCGTCTTCAGGAATTGGATATTACCGTAGTTTACCGGTAAGGGCCGCAAGCACTCCGACGCCTTGTCGCGCTCGCCACTGCCCTCTCCTGCGCACTCTTCGCCGCTTTCTGATTCCCTACTCGCAGCGCTCACTGCCATGGACAACAACGCCAAGATCCATGGATTTCACCTTTGCTCGACGTACTTCGTGTACACTCTACGGTCTCCTTCTCTCGAGCCCTTCGTCGCCAAGGTTCCCCTTTTTGCCCTCCGCAGCGATCTTCTGTACCGCCGCAACTATCGTCCAGACGGCCGAAAGTGGCTTCTCGTGATTCCCCGATATCTCCGACCTGAGATTTGTGAACACCACTATGCCGACTCTCAGGGCTTACGCTGGCTCGGTGAAACCGTATGAGCAACTACGACAGACGTACTATCGGCGGGGCATGTACAACTTCGTTCGTCGCTATGTTCGCTCCTGTACTGCCTGTCAGCAGCGGAAGTCGACACCTCGCCCTTCGACTGCCCCATTACAGCAAATACCGTGTCCGGCTCGCCCTTTCGATCGTGTGGGCATCGACCTATATGGGCCACTTCCCTTCACGACCGCTGGGAATCAATGGATCATAGTCGCCGTGGACCACCTCACTCTGTATGCTGAGACCGCTGCCCTACCTGCAGCTGCTGCTCACGATGTAGCCTTCTTCCTTCTTCATTACTTTGTCCTGCTTCACGTGCTCCTCGAGAACTTCTCAGTGGCCGCGGTCGGGTTTTCTTGTCTGAAGTTCTTCACGAGCTTCTCGCTGCGTGCCACACAGTCCACCGCACCCCTACCACTTACCACCCTCAAACCAATGGCCTCACCGAACGCTTTAACTGGACTCTTGGGGACATGACTGCCATGTACATTCGCTCCGACAACTATAATTGGGATCAGGTTCTTCCGTTCGTAACCTGTGCATATAACACCACATCTCAAGCAACCACTGGCTTTTCCCCGTTCTTTCTTTTATTCGGCCGCAAACCTTCTTGTATGTAACCCCGACAGCTCGGAATATACTTCCCTTTCTGACATTACCCGCCATGCTGAGCAGTGCCACCTGTTGGCTCGCTCCTTCACCGCCGAACGTCAATGCTTCTGCAACCGTGATTCTGATCAAGACATGCCTGCTGTTCACTTCTCCACTGGCTCACTGGTCTGGCTCTCTGTTCCAGCTATGTCCAAATTTTCAGCCAAGCACATCGGCCCTTACCGCATCTTAGAGCGTACTTCGCCTGTCAACTACATTATCGAACCGACGACACCTTCTTCGGACCACCAACGCCGTGGCCGCGACGTCGTTCACGTCAGCCACTTGAAGCCTTAGTACAGCCCCCTCGTCATCTCCTCGTCTTGAGTCGCCAGCATGGCTCTCTCTTTTTGCCGGGGCAGTTGGAATGAAGAAGATGGTCCAGCACCGATGGCAACGACGACGAAGTGCTTGCGCCGCCTGTCGGATGCTCGTGCTGAAACGCTGCCACTTCTGTCCCGGTCTCTCGCCTCGCTGGCTGGTAGCTTACTTGTGCTAGTGTCTGTCGCCGGCGCTTCCAACGTGCCATTAAACTGCCGTACAGATCGTTCAATAAAATCGGTAAAAAATTGAAGATACACAGAAATAATTTAGCACCAAAACAGCATATTTACAGAAAAAGCAATGAAGCTAATAACGACACGGGAAGCTTATGACCGCATGAGTAAATGCTGCACTCACAAGATTAAAACCTTGCTTCCTGCCACCAAACAACATGTTTCCAAGCACTTTTTTTTGGCATGTGCTCTTGAAATACTAAATTGCCGATGAATGGGTTGCGGAAAAGCCGTAGTGTTTGAAGGCAATAAAAATGTAGCTCAATGTTCTAGCCTTGACACATGAATAAGTGCACTAGAATGGTCAAGCATGCACAAGACCTTTGCAATTTTAACCAGGCACTTTTTTGCTGTTTTAACGGCACTTTATGGGTGGTAGCTTTTTCTCCTGAAAGGACTTTGCTTTTCCTGCTTTTCCAGTGACTAGCAGTAGTAGCCATTCCATGCTTGGTTTGTAAGCACCTGTTTGCTATGGTAGTTAAAGCCATGCCAAAAGCATGATGCCTGTGATGAAAGATTATTTTCCAGATGTCTCTGAGAAAAGGTTATTTTGGAGATTGCAGAGGTAGGTCTCTTTCCCTGTTAAGCATATGTACCATGCTTGTTTTCATTATGAGTCTGGAAATGGGGGCAGGTATTTCCAACAAAGGATGGGGGCCAGACACCCCGAGTCCCTGTTTCTGGCTCATGAACACCGTTTGCTTGTTCCGTATCATTTTCCTGCTAGATAGTTCACAGGATAATTGGCGCCTGTGGCAATGGTTGCACCAAAAGGGCTCAGCTGCTTGGTGCCACAATCTGAGTTCGGTATTTGCGTATGCGTTTGCATTCTGCTGTTCCACGTTTTTTTTATTGCCAGCAACTAAACAAGGCTGTTCGAGCTCATATTCGAATTGCTTGTGTTGCTCAGGCAAGGGCCCAGGCTGGAAGATTCCTTCAGCCGTTGTCGAAAGGGAGGCCTTGGACCTGGCTAGCCTCCTGAATGAGTTTGACATGGTTTTGCTAGAGAGAAGTGGTGGAGGACGCAGCATCCACACGGTTAAAGGCCAGGATACATGGAATGTTTTTACGGCAGCAAGTTAGCGATTTTCGCCCAACAGCTGGCACTCGATGACCGGCGTCGAAAAATATGCCGGCCGCCGTCGATCTGGACAAGCCAGATTTTTCCCGAGGTGTGTCTGACGGCCGTTGGAAGCAGCCACTAGGAGAAGCCAATCGGTGCTCAGACTGCTTCCGTCGCGTCCGTCATCCTCACCCGCGCTGTTTCTTGTGTTGTTAAGCTTCGCGCACGCGAGTGCTAGGCCTGATCAACCTCAATTGAGATTGCCATGTCCTCCAAGGCAGCTCGTCTCGTATACAATGATAGTTTTATCAGCGCAGTTCAAAGGCATCCCATACTGTGGGCCTTTTTGAGGAAGACTATAAGGATCAGCGAATAAAAGCCCTGGCGTGGACCGAAGTCCGTACTGAAGTAGGATGCGACCTAGAAGGTATGTTTACATTGCTATGAATGTTTATTTTTTAATGCTCGTTATGCTTGCTAGAAATGAATTTTGTGCTGGCCGTGGTCAGAAATCTAGCTCACCACCAAGCACAGGGCGTGCACGGCGGTGCCTGTGGAAGCACGCTCTCTAGAATCAACAGCAACATGCTTGCTCGCAACGCTGCTGCAACACTTATTTACTCGATATAATTTTTTATGTACACAGGTGAGCACGCTTGTTCAGAATTCTGAAGCGGGCATCAATTCTGAAGCGGGCGTCTGCTAAGCATATCTGACTTGCTGGGGGCCTTTTTCACTGATCTGCTTTTTCTTTAAGACAAATTTTTTTTCCTATAAGTCCCTCAAGTGCTATATAAAATACTGGTGTAAATTTAGCGATTGACACAAATATCTCTCATGAAACAATCCCAGAAATTATGTAGTTTATAGTTCAGGAGAGCATTTTGTTTTCTTTTCTCATAACAGATAAAGGCATGCCCAGCTTGCAGAATATCGTTCAATTCCTTGCTCTGCTGAGCCTGTAGTTAAACACCCTCTTGCGAGGCTCTACGTTCTAGGCAGGGTAAGGGATGCAAGAAATCTTGCCTCAGTTGAAAGGCTTCACCCCCGATAAAGACTTGTGGTGCAACTGTTCCACTTTCGGGATGGCGTGCTGGTGCTGGCCTTTTGACAGAGCTGCGGGTGAGCTTTTCAAAGGTGGGCACCTTGAAGGTGCCTCCATTGCTGTGCCGCCCCGGAGTGTCAACATTGACCATTAAAAACCTGTTCTTGCCATCAACTGTAGCCATGAGCACGATGGAGAATATGCCCTGAAAAATCTATAATGCAACATACGTATCAACAAATCCTGTATGGGTACAAAGTCTGTAAAAGTTATAATAATACCAAACTGCACTGAATAAACCGTGCTTTATAGATGAAAAAATTGCTACTGGAAAGCGGCGGTGCTCTTATTTGCACTTTCTTCCCATCAACTGCACCAACCCATTTGGGAAAATTTCAGTACCTGCCACAATCATCTGCAGTGTCTTGCGATCGCTCAGGCCCTGGCTCCTAGATAGCAGAAAAAAAAAAGCAGAGGTTTGTGAAGGATCATGTTTTGCATGCTAATGAAATGCCAAAACTCATTTTACTTTTCACACTTCTTCATTTCAGCCACTACAATACTTTTCACGTGGCTTTTTAGAATGGCAGAATGAACTGATGGCTTTGCAGAATTGATCATATATATATACAGGGTGTCCCAGCTAACTTGGACCATGATTTGAAAAAAATCTAAGCGTTCTTGAGAACTGAAATCGCGTGCATGTTGTTAAGGTTTTTCTGAAGTTACAGTACTATTTTTTTATCGTCCTACTTGAATAACCGTTCGAGATAAATTAATTTTTAAAATTTAGCTTGAAACGTTGAGGCACCAATAGCATCGTTGAGTAACTCCACAATTATTGCCCAACCCAGCCACTTCCAACGCGATTGCCTTAGCGTGGCCGTTCTTATTTGGGAAAAACGAAAGCCCGCGGAGTTTAAAAATATTACGTGAGAGCCCGCTCCGTGCGCCCGAATGCGCCGCGATTACAGCGCTCTCATCCATGATTTTTTAAAAAAAAACATCGCTAGTGCCGCACCTTCTCTTCGCTTATGAGAACGGGCTTCAGTCTGCTCGGCTCTGACGTCACTGGCGGCGGCTGGCAACCCATTGTGCATTCTGCTAGCGTGGTAGCGCAATTATTGCCGCAGAAACGGGAGCCGGATATTGTTCAACTTCCACCCGAACCCACTGGCGCTTATCTTGGAACCAACCACAACACAAAGCTCTGTCACGTGCAGCTTGAAAGGTGCGAAGCAAGCAAAGTTTTTTACAATGCAAGAATGAGAGTGCTGTAAATGTGGCGCCTTCGGGTGCGCGAAGCGCGCTATCATGTGTTTTTTTTTTTAACTCCGTGGGCTTTTGTTTTTCTCGAATTAAAACGGTCACTCTAAGTCTATCTCGCTGTAAATGTCTGGATTGGACAACATTTGTGGAGTTCCACAAATTTACTTTTGACGCCTGAACATTTTAAGGTATATTTAAGAAGTTATCTAATTTATCGAATAATTATTCAAGTAGGACGTTAAAAAATGGTACTGTAACTTTAGATAAACCTGAGCAACATCCACATGATTTCAGTTCTGAAGAACGCTTGGGTTTTTTTACAATCTTGGTCCAAGTTGGGACACCCTATATATATATATATATATATATATATATATATATATATATATATATATATATATATATATATATATATATATATATATATATATATATATCGAAGTATAAGCTTCGTTTAAGGAAACATTTTAATTTTACTCGACATTTCGATCGGAGGAACGTCAAGTAAAATAAAAATGTTTCCTTAAACGAAGCGTATACTTCGATGTATATTATTTTAAGCAGTCAAGTACCTCATGTTTTCGTATATATATATATAGCAGACAAGGTAAAGTAAATGAGGGGCCCGTTTGACAAACTTATAAAGGGAGCCAACAGTCACCGAAACCAAGGTGCATAGGGGAACGTTATTTTTTTTTAATGTGTTGTGCTTATCAGTGGGATAATATTACTTAGATTAATAAATCGCTTAAAGAAAATTATAAAGCAGCAGAAAAAACAACCATGCCGCCGGTGGGATCCGAACCCACGACCTCCGAATATCGCGTCCGGTGCTCTTACCAACTGAGCTACGGCGACGGCTGTCCAATCTGCTGCTCTCTTGGGTATTTATGTTTATTATTGGGTATTTATTATTGGGTATTTATGTTTATATATATATATATATATATATATATATATATATATATATATATATATATATATATATTACAGGACGTGCTACGTCTGCCGCTATAGTCGAGGGTGGCGCTGGTGAACACTCCCAAGATTCGCGTACACCAAATAATAAACATAAATACCCAAGAGAGCAGCAGATTGGACAGCCGTGTATATATATATATATATATATATATATATATATATATATATATATATATATATATATAGCTTATAAGAATAGGGCACAGGTGAAAAGCACTTTATTACTAATGTTTCGGCCGGGGTCCGGCCTTTACTCTGACGAAAGCCGGACACCAGCCGAAACGTTAGTAATAAAGTGCTTTTCACCTGTGCCCTCTTCTTATAAGCTACGTACCCTGGAAACCGTCTTTTCATATATATATATATATATATATTCACCCAGTTGAAAAAAACACCAGACCGTGTCTGGTGTTTACACCACAGTGGCTTTTCAGACACGGGTTCTGGTTTGACCCGGTGTAGTGTTTCTGGTGTGACCGTTTCTGGTGTTTACACCACGGCAGAAATTCAGACACGGGTTGTGGTGTGACCCGGTCTGGTGCTTTTGGTGTGACCCCGATCTGGTGCTCTTGGTGTGGCTCGGTCTGGTACTTTACTTTTGGTGTGGCCCGGTCTGGTGCTTTTGGTGTAGCCCGTTCTAGTGTTTTGGTGCGGCTGGGTCTAGTGTTCTTTAGTGCAATTCAATTGAGTATCGCACAAACTGGGTTTAAGATTTCCTTACACAGCTGCTGTATACTGTGCTCAATTGTACACGAGCCAGCGCTGTAGATATATCGCCTTTGGGAACAATTTTCCTCTTTCACGATATGTGCCACCCTCTGTGGAGCATGTGAGAATTCGCCTGGTACTGAGAAAACAGGTTGAAAAGAAGCGCTTGTGGGTGATGCAGGCAAGGTACAGTTCCACAAGACACCAACTGCACATGTGAAGTGGCAAGTGTGACTTGAACTTCAAGAGAACAAACTCTGCTCAACTGCGCATGCGCGCCCGGAGCATAAGTGGAAAGGAGGACAGGTTTCTTTGCTCGGCGGATATGACGTCAAACGTTATCTTTGTTTTTTTTCCATAAATAAGTCTTGAACCCAGACGCCCGCTTGACCCAACCGATCTAAACATCCTAGAAGAGGCGATGATGGCGATGATCCAACCTACTGCCGGCCGGCTGCAGTAGCGTTTGTTCTATGCGTTTGTCTCCTGCCTCCGGGTCTCTGGTAAGTGGCGTGTTGCTATTTGCTCTATGCGTGTCTGGTCTCGGGCGAGCGATGTGTTCCGTCCTACTGCGGCATGACCCTCGAAAAGAGTGATATGCACCACCCTTCATTTGGCGTTTGCGTCTTCCGATGGCTGTTGCAACAAGGCTATTGCATTGTTTTCTACCTTTTTGCTGTACTAGGCGTACTAAGACAAGACATACGTTAGGATGGGCTAGAAAAAGAAATAATGCTGCCCTGCGCTCGCGTGCCCCCCCTTTTTTTTCTTGCGGAAAGTGCGGAGGAAACTCTATCGCTGTTATGAAAGGTGTGCTTGAGAGATAATGTTTGATACCTGCTGGTACAGTTTCTTTGTTCATTTTGTGTTTCTTTATGTTGGACCCTTCTCCTTTCCAGGTGATATCTTGGACCGGTGGTGAGCACAAACTAAGATTTGAACAGCTTTTTTTGAGAGTAAGGTGGTGTGTTCTCTAGCGGTATGGCTTTAATCCAGATTTGGTGTGTGTTTGAGGTGCTTGTTTGTGGTTACGCTTGTCTATGTTTAGCATTGCATGTTCGAGGCACATTTTAGTGCACGTCTCAGCTGCCCACACGTTGCTGTGGTACTGTACTGTCGTACGTAGTACGTACATGAAATCCAGGGTTCGACGGAAACCTGTCTGGTCAGGTATGTTCATGGCGGAAAATTTTCAAGCGTCGACCAATCGTTAACGTCATCCTTTTTAACGATTGGTCGGCGCTTGAAGATTTTCCGCCGTAGTACGTACATGCATGGTGCTATGGTATGCAGTACATGTGTAAGGTCGGTGACGCCTTTCAGAGGGCCTGCACTGCCAGACTGCATTAACAACATCCTGTCATTAATGATGCACACTTTTAGTGACACGAGAGCAGTGACTGTGTGGTCCCTTTGCTTGTATTACAACCATTTCATGTGCACCATAGCAGGCAAACATGCCTGTCTTGGCATCATTACCAGGATGCTTACATGAGGTCCATAAACGAAAAGCCGTTGCTTGAAACTTCTACTGACTACAGATCAGAAGTGAGGAAGAAGAAATGGATTGCTAACTTTATGTCATTAATGATTAATTTATGCCCTTGTTGTCCACAGTTCGTTACACAAGTCCTGTGCGTACATTTTATCCTAGCTGCATGGAGCTTTGCATAAATAGCATGGGAGCATGCGAGCCGCCGCAGTGGCCGAGTGGTTATGGCACTCAGCTGCTGGCCCAAAAGACGTGGGTTCGATCCCGGCCGTGCTGGTCGAGTTTCGATGGAGGCGAAATTCTAGAGGCTGATGTACTATGCTATGTCAGTGCACGTTGAAGAACGCCAGGTGGTCGAAATTTCCGGAGCCCTTCACTACTGCGTCCCTCATAGCCTGAGTTGCTTTTGGACGTTAAAAAGCCCATAAACCCTAAATGCATGCGAGGCTGCCTAGGTGCACCAGTTTTTTTTTAGTGTGTGTAGCAGCGTAATCATGTGAAAAATGAGTATACATAGCCAGGCTCGCGTGTTGTTGCAGCTCTAGTGACGTGTAGCTGCACACTGTGCAAAAAAAATTTTACATGTCATGAGCAGAGCGAGGCTATTTTGAATCCTGTGGTCTTGCATGATCAAAGGGCAGGGACAGATGGACAAAGGACAGGAACAGATGTACAGCAACAAACTTTATGGTCAACTGATAACTGCATAGAGCAAAATACAAGATAGAAGAGCACTTATAGTCCATGCGTGCACAAACGGATTTTGAACTCGGTTCCCATTGACATGGCCTAAATGTCTTTGCAAGGTGTTCAGTGAACATCGAAATATCTTCGTCGTTTGTACATTGCGTATTGGGTGAAACAGCTCAACTGGATCAAAGATTGAAAGAAAAAGAAAACTCACAAATGAGTTGTTTCACCCAGTCGGTACCCATACCAGCTCGCCCAAGTTTCCATCCTTGTACATTGTTCTTTTTGTCTTGGTGGAAGCCTTCGGACCACTGCTATCTGTATGAGTGGATGTACTATCACCAGCAGAAGTTTACGGGATGTGAGTGTGCGGAAAAAATTTCTTCCTGCTCAGTCACTCAAGCCATTTGCTTAAAATGCATGAAAATAGTTGGGGCCTACATGTTCCTTCCTCTTGTAACAATATAAGACGACTGGGTAGCGAGGTGGAGCTACAATAAACGTTTTTCCAAGAAATCTCGTCCCGTAAACTTTTGCTGCCGGTAGTACATCGTACCATTCTAACACTGTTGCATAACTTTAAGTTGGAGAATTGGAAATGTTCAGGGGTGAAGTGCAGTCCCACCTCACCAACAGTGGTGATCCACCACTTTGTTTTGTTCATGGTAATTTAAGAATGGCCTCAGTTTCTTAGTCCCCTGGTTGTTTGCTATGTTGTCTGTACCAACTGTTGCACCTTCCTTGGTCCCTGTTCCATCTCATCCTCACTGTTGTCCTGCCCATGCACACCATGCTTGTTTTCTTTTCACTTCAATTCACGTCCATTATACAGTTCCCTCAGTCTAGTCCTCGGGGACATCTTGCACCATCCTGGCACACAAACTTATCCAATTGAGCAATGAAAAATGTTGCATACCTCTGTCGTACGGGCACTGCAAAGGCCTTAGAGAATCATATCCTTCCGTTCAAAGGTGCACAGTACACATTTAAGTGCCATAAGTGTTACACCTTTGCCGCAGAGAGCCTTGGAGGCAAAGGTGGCCGTCAGAGACATTTGAAGCCCAAAGGAGCGGCCTTCGAGAAGCTGCAATCATAACGCCATCCATTGTAGAAGCAGCTAAAGGTACCTGAAACCATCATACTGATACATAAAAATGTCTGTCTGGATCTAGTTTTTTTGCTTGTCTTTAAACTGTGCTATAATCTCGTATGGAGCAGCAACACCAGCCACCCTTAATGGCCAGGGCAATAAAGACCTGCTATTGCTGACAAGCAAAGCTCTCAGTAATTCTTTCATAAATGAAGCATGCTTAAATAAGTTTGCAAGCACAACAAATGAATAAATTGCTCCACTTCAGTTTTGAAGCTCTCGCTTCTGCCCCTTCATGCAATGCTAGGGGCTCTGGAGTCCGACTGTCCCATTATTGAGTTGCACGTGTAGCAGCATCGCTACTCCTTTCAGGTCTTCCTCCTTTGGAGAAACAATACTCCTTTGCTGAAAATGCCTTTGAGGACTGCCGTATGACAATGGTATTGGTAACTGCACAGGAAGTCATAAATTTCACAAAGTAAACACAGTATATTTCTCCACACAAGATTCCTCGTGCAACAATTAAAAATGTTCATTGGAAGCCAGGAAGTGTATATCAAGCTTACCATATGTTTGGCTGCTGTCCCTGTATGTGGCCACCTTCATTACCTCGAGATACAGCACCAGTGCCTAGCAACTGTGGGGTGCATAACAAAGAAGCAGATCCCCACGCTTTTGTGGATGAAATGCATGGCAATGCGCTCAGTTACAGCGTTATTCCAGAAGGATTGTATTTCATGGCCTGAATCAGCCGCAGACAAGGCCACCTTCAAAGAGCAGTCAACCCCGGATGAACTGTTTCGACACCTCCATTTCTCTTTACCACTGCAGTAATTATATGCTCCATGTGAGCCCATAGTCAAATGAGAATGTGCTTTATTGCTTCTGTTCCAAGCAACAATTCTGCACTGCCATTCTAAATACCTGATGTTTAGACTACTGTGCCCTGTTCAGTAGTATTAAATCAATTTACTAGATAATGAACATTTGACCACTGCCATCAGCCGTAATGATGCTGATCCGACACTAATAGGTGGGTTTGCACTCCACTGTGGCAACAGCTCAAATCGAGCATAAAGCACAGCCATTTTGTCTTGATTAAGCAATGATGCATCTTTTAACAAGTAAGAGGTCACTTAGATCATGCAAGACTATTTCTGTAGCCAGTGTGTGCCTAATCATGGTATATCAATGATCTAATTCACACTCCAACTTCTACACCCCTTCTATTTGATATGCCTACAGAATATCACGGTCTCTCGTCTTAGTCTCAGTCTCCTGGTGACAGTTTACCATATTGTCTTTGCCATCTGGTGAACCTTTTCTGATTTCTGATCTAGCTTCTTTCTCTTTACTTCGATTCGTGCACACCAAGCAGATCTTTGCTTACGCAGCCCAACACACAGCAGCGGAGTCAGAACTCTGCCTAATTTTCTAGGGCACTAACTTTCTGTAGACTGACACTGAGTTCAGCACAGTACTGGGCCAGGCTGTAGCTGCCTTAGTAAAATGGTGTCTTCAAGCTGGAGGAAGGTTCAGGGCCAAGTAGGCATTCATCAATCCTACATTATTATGGCGACATGCGCTGAAGAAGACTTCCAAGATGCTCTCTGTTTCACTTGATTAGGGCAGTAAGGGCAGCAGGCTCAAGTGAGTTTGCTGTGTTCAACATTGCTGTATGTGATTGTCACACTGTCACTAACACTGCAGCATTGCAGGCAAACTGGCACCCTCATTGAACAAACACTGTGCTCAAACTCCAACATTGCTCGTTGTGCCAACGCTTTGGGGATATGAACATTGACAGTGTAACCTGCTATTTGATTAGACCATTGCACAGCTATACAGGACATCATTGTAGAGGTACTAGGAGTGTGGTGGTGGGGTAACGAGAGTAGTACTCCTGAGGTGCTGCGGGCTAGTCAGGAGAGATTTGGGGAGTGATGCTGCGCACATGATTGATAGCACCACCTGCAGTCATTACTGGAGAGCGTTAATTTGAGAAGTTGGGTTAGTTGGTACCTATTCATGGTTAACGAGCATAAAAAAAAGATGAAGGTGGCAGATAGAAAGATGACACGACAAAAGCACTCACTCGCAACTGAATGTTTATTCGGAAAAAGAAAACAGTTTTATATGCATAAAGAAGGTGGAGATACAAAGAAAACAAGGAACAAAAATTCAGTGAAGCCGCTCCAGGAATCCTAATTACGAATGGTTTACCCATGCATTAACAAAAGATCCTAAAGCAAAAAAAATACGCCAGGCAAAATCAAGTGTTATCAAGGAAAGCTATTTCATGGCTTGTTAGGGTGACTGAAGAGATGCTGATGCACGTGCCAATTGATTTTGCGATGTAATTCGCTCCCTTAAAGGTGCACTTAAGAGGAATCTCAACTCGTCTTATTTACGGTCGGAACTCGATCTACCGTTCCGAGCATTTTTAGAAACTTAGAATTATTCTCCTGTGCGGCCGATTTTCCTAATTTAAATCGGATTAAACGTCCCGGCTCCCACCTTTTTTTGAACTCAACGCTGAAGGCAGGAGAAGTCAACCAATGCATGTCGTGCCTTTCAGCCAGTCCCATGGCAGCTTTGGTTTCGCTTTTATTTTGTTTTTTGGGTTTCTGTGAATATAAAGTTTGAGTTGCAGACAACATAGCCGCAGACTAGGTCCACGGAGGAGGAGGAGAAGGAAATAACTATTTTCCAACAGAAATGGCATTCCCCACCTCCCTCGGTACTAGGCTGGGGAGGCAGGAGGCACCGCTTTACGTGCTAGCCGGGAGGTCTTATATCTCGGCAGCCTCTTCAGCTGGTCGGATGAGGCGGAGCCGGAGCTCAGGGTCTGAACTACGCAGCAGGGTCTCCCAGAATTCTTTGGAATTGATATTCAGCGCCCTACCAGGAGAATTCAGGCATTCCCGGATTATATGGTCGAGGAACCTTCTCAACCCGCAGTATGTACACCCGTGTGATCTTACCTGCTGGAACATATGGTTCGCCAGGATCGGGTGTGGCTATGTGTATGTTTGGAGTCATTTCCACGCCACTGCCTGCTTATTAAGACTGGTTTGGTGGGGGTACCAGCCTATGTTCCAATCTGTAATGTTAAGTAATTTCCCCATATTTTGCCAAGCTTTCACCACTCTGCCCGAGGGGGTCCTACTAGCCCGGTGGTATAAACTTCGAGCTAGTTCATGAGCCGCCTCATTGCCGGGGGCGGTGGCATGCACAGGTGTCCAGATCAACGTAATTTTCCTCGCACTTTGTCGCTGGTTGAGAATCTTTGGTGGCAAACAGCGCAACGACGCGGACAGAGTGGAAGAAAATACAGGACAAGCGCTGACTCACAACTGAAATTTATTTAAGGAAAGCAGTACATTTTATAGAAAAGTGGCCAACTTATCAGCTACTACATAGACAAAACCCAAGTTTCTACGTGGCATCGAGGAATGCAACCTCACTGTCAAATAATGAAATAGATGGCTTACTGACACATAACCTTGTTTTTTTCTTCATGTGATATGCTTCCATAATCTCACGTGTTAATCGGGACGGGTGTTTGTAGAGGATATCACAGTAAGGCAATGAAGGAAAACAAAATTGGCAGTCTCGAACATGGTCAACTAGATGATTAGATTTGTTAGCTTCAAGATTATTTGCATGCTCTTTCAAACATGTATTGATGCAACGCCCCGTCTGCCCGATATATATTTGTCCGCATGACATTGGGATTTTGTACACAACCTCTTCTGCGCATGGCACATACATTGTTTCGTGTTTAACCCCACAAGTTGTTTCAGATTCTTTTCGTTGCTCAGCCTTTCTTTCCAAAACAGCACAAACCCTTTTAAGTTTCTTGGGTGCTGAAAAAACCACCCCTACGCCATACCTTTTTGCCACATTTTTAAGATTATGTGACATGCGGTGTACGTATGGGAGGATGGCAAACTTTTTCCTTTCCTTCTCTTTTCCCGGACTAGGGACCAAAGATGGATTCCTAAGCTTTTTGGCTACCTTGTTACAGCCCAATAACATAACACCATCTGGGTTTGCCACCTATATGTACCACCAACTCGCCCGTTTGGCTATTGTGAGAATCTTTTCCGCCCCGGACGAGATTTTTTCCTGCACGAAAATTTTGGATGGCAGTTCCACTGTCGCCTATGATGGAATTTCCTTCTGTGCCAACGCAGGTGAGCGCTACCACAACTTCCTCCACCACTGCAGCGGAGCACACCCTTAGGGAGGCAGCCGTAACGGCATTTCCGCGGCCATCTACTACCGCGGCTACCGCTCGTCCATCGCGGCCACTTGTGGCGTCCACATACACTACCTGCTCTGAGAGCATCTTACTATACCGGAGACCAGTGGTTTCTGCTCTTTTCTCCCTTCTGGTCTTACCATGCCCGGGTTGCATATTCTTAGGTAAAGGGGGGATGGTTAGCCACCTCCTGATTTTGCTCCTTAATTTCTGCCTTCGGTGTAGGGCCCCCTGTTCGGACTGATTCCTACTTTAGCCAGGATAGTCCTGTCCATTTTTGTGGCTATCTTATCAATCCGTGCTGCGCGCACCGCTTCCACCAGTTTCGCCCACGTGTTGTGCATCCCGAGCTATAGAAGTCGCTCCGTGGATGCACGTGCACATGGGCAGGCCCTGCGCGTGCTTGACGCATCTACGTATCAACCCATCAATTATCATCTTTTCCGCAGACTTGAAATCAAGATAAGGCATACAGTAGCTGACTCTGCTGAATATGAAAGCTTGTACCAGCTCATTAAATTCTTTTCTTTTAATTCCCGGCTTTTGCTCGTTCCTCTATGCGCTCCAACTGCCCGGGTAGCGCGCACACAACCGGGTTGCGTTAAAGAGTAGGGGGCAACACCGATCCCTGGGGGGTGCCCTTGTTGTCCAGCCCAATAATGGAAGATTCAGTAGACTAGAATTTTACGCAGGCCATCTTACTGGAAAGGAAATTTCACACATAGTTGAAAGTTTTAGTGCCAACGTTTAGATTACCGAGACGTTTGAGCACAGACTCGTGCCTTACGTTGTCAAAGGCTTTCATCAAGTCCAGCCCTGGGATCACGTTCGCATCCTTCGACCGCGAGTCGACGATGTCATGCTTAATTTGCAGCATGATATCCTGCGTGCACAGATCAGGGCGGAACCCAATCATTATGTGCGGCAGGAGGTCTTGCTTTTCCAGGTATCCGATTAATCTCGTCTGGATGGCTTGTTCTATTAGCTTTCCTACGCACGAGCTAAGTGATATGGACCTGAGATTCCCTAGCTGTGGAGGCTTGCCCAGCTTAGGTATTTAGATGACATTTGCCGATTTCCATTGCTGTGGCAGCTCGCCCTTTTCCCAGCATTCTTGCATGAATTCCATTAGGTAACCTATCGTGGTAACCTGTCGAGGTATCATCAGAGTATTTGTAATCCCATCGGGACCCAGGGCAATGTGCGGAGTCTAACTAATTACGCTCTAACTTCCGCTTCCGTGAAGGGGGCATCAAGCGCCTCATTGGGCGCACCATCATAGTCTGAAGGGGAGTTTGTTGGGTCTCACCCACATAGGGTTCTATTAGTTTCTGCATGAAATTGTCATCGCTGCCATCAAATGAGCGTTGAGCTTTGGAGAGTGTGACTTCCGATTGGGTTTTCGACTTTTTTGGGCCAAGCAAATGGCGGAGGATACCCCACGTTTTAGAGAGGGTCATCGCTCCCTCCATCTAGTCACATTTGCTGCCCCAATTTTGTTCACATAATTTAAGAGTAATCCTCAATTTCCTTACTGTGTCGCACCAACCTTCTCCGGAGGGTGCGGTTCCATTTCTGCTGCTTCAGATGTGTTTCCATGCTTTGCTTAGCCTCCCACATATGCAGGAGGTGGCTTTCGGCAATCTCGGGGGCGTCCTCCCCTTCTAAGGTTTTGGTAGCTTCCATGACGCTCGATTTTAGCTGTTTTCCCATTTCCCATCTCCAGATGTCGCAAAAGTGCTTCCCTTCCTGGTTGGATCTGATTGCTCTAAACTGGTCCCATTCGACGGCGGCCGGCGTGCATGCCCTGCGTGTTTTAAGGCCTTCGTTGAGGATGGATACCAGGATGTAGTGGTCGCTCCCAAAATTTAACTACGAATTGTGCCATTTGAGGCCATGGACGCTTTTTCAGAGGGTGAGATCCGGGAACGCATCCACACTAACACTGTTGCCCACTCACGTGGGGATCTCGGGGTCAGTGTGTAACGAAAACTTCTGGTCGTGCATGTCCTCTCATAATTGTCTACCTTTTGGGCACTGATTAGAGTACCCCCAGGCCTGATGATGCGCATTGAAATTCCCCACTACCACGAGTGGCCGGTTTTCGCTAGTTGTGAGAGCCTTGCTTAGCAGGGCTCTGATCCTCACCTTCTTTGTTTAGGCGAGCTGTATATGTTCAATAGAACTCTGATTTACGTATCACTCCGCCGATGGCAGAGCGGCAAGCTGCCACGGGACAGGCTGAAAGGCCCTCCATGTGTTGGTTGACTCCTCCTACTATAGAGGCTAGAAGGTTTACCTAGTGTCGTGACCGGACAGGCGGGGGTCAAAAATCTCGCTATGCATTGACAGATGGCGCTGCCGCCCGCTGGCGTGCGATGGGCGTCGCAGCCTCCAAGCCTCTACGGGTGAATGCTTCTTTTTTTTTTTTTCCGAGGACTTCTGGTTTAGTTGGTTGCTCGCTTAGGGTCTGTTAAAGAAAGTGAGAAATCTTCCGCAGGCTCCTTAGATGGTCAACATGCTAGCGCGCGCCGCGACATAACTGAAGTGTCGCCGATGAGCGCTACACGTCGCGCCATAAACACTAGCTGCAACGCAACAAGCGCGGCTTACTTGCAGACGATGTCGAAGGGGAAGAAAAAAAAAACTGGACATAGAACAGCAGGGTGGGAAGTCTTTATTGCAGAGAGTTTCGCACAAGCATGTGCCGACAAGGGACTTCCTGAGGGCTCTGCGCGCTCCGCACGGCTACTGGCACCGCCTCATTTTAAGAAGCTTTTTTTTCTCTCTCTGCGCACCACGCTCTTTGTTCACTGCTTTTACGAAGAAATGCAGTCTTGTCAGTGCGTAAAACTTAATCAGTTCTGTCGTAACTTGACGACCATGCACTTCGCAACCAACGTCTTCAAGTCCCCGCCCCTGAAGAAAATGCAGGAAACTAATCATACTATCTGCTTGTAGCTTGTTGCGGCTGAAAAAAACCGTAAATGCGTTTTCCAACTTTCCTACCAGCTCCTCAATTGGCTTTGCTGGGTACACTAAGCCTCCATGATCAAAAGTTTGAGTAAGCGAGGCATTTTTGTTGGACTTAGCTTGCAGAGGCAAGGTACTGAAACAACTTGCACATTCAGGGCAAGGAAACCTTTTAAGGAGTTTTCTCACTACATAACCAGCAACATAAAAAATTAATCGGCTGTCACTTTTTTTGTCCACACAACTGGTATGATCCCCCTCACCACTATGCTTGTCGAGTACCTCTGCAGCAGATGACAGGTCTCCACCATCTAGCAAGCCATCCACAAGTTCAGTAATTCTTGCGTTTTTTTCTTTGGGCACATCTGACGGCTGCAAGAGAGCAGTCACAACTTCTGATGACACATTTGTTCTTTTTGGTGGCTTTGCAAGGCTGTAGAAGGCCAAATTATTAATAATGATCAAAAACTGTCCCACTGAAGGATGACCGTTGCAGCCGAAACACTGACGCACAATTCCAAATACGTTTTCCATTCTGTCTTGACTCAGGTTTGCAGTTAATAAATACTTGTACTGCAGTGATGTTGTCAGGTATTCTAGAAGTGACAGTGTGCTCTGTAATGTCACTCGCAGCCCAAGCGCAGCCCCTGCACTTAAAAAGCCACCACCATGCTGTGCAGCATATTGCTCCCATTCTCCCAGGAAAGCAATGAAATCATTTAGAAACTGCACACTTCCTGATTTAGCTCTAAGGCCTTTTGTTGGGACCCTAGAAGACATGACAAAAATAAGTTTCTCCATGAGCTTTACAAATTTCTCCGTTGGTTCAGTGCGTGAGTTGCAGGTTTTCTCCAAGTGATCCCGATAAAAAAAAATCCCTTTGAGTACCTCCTCACTAAAGAGCTGGAATGCCAGATTTACCCGCATTTTTTCAAATGAATTTGGGCATAAATGGGCCTTTGTGATATGGGGCATCACTATAAGCGTGACAGATTCTTTGTCCAGCTTCCAAGCTTCTTCAATTACATCCACATGGACATGCCCACTCGGGATCTGTATGCCTTTCCCCACAAATGCATTCCGAACGCATTTCACCAGGTGGGGAAAGTCCGAAATGAAGTGAATGCTTCTTCCCTTGTCAACAGGATGGTGAACTTTGCACTTGATCTCTGTGCATGAAGCTGCGCAAGGGAGAAAGCAGAACGAACATTATTGACAGACTGAAAAAGAAGAACTCCTGGCTAGTTTCAACAGAACAGCTAACATACCTTTGATGCCAAACAGCTTCCATAAGCACCGATTCCAGGGAGCACCATCACTCGTCCAGAAATCGACACAGGCCAGATTTCTCGGCCAGGATTGTGGCCTCCAGAAGTATTTTTGAAAGGGTAGATGCCTTTACGTTGCCCTTAGCTGCAAATACTCCGAGAATTTGAGTCCATTTTCCTGCAGATAGGGGAAATGCACTGTGAGTAATGTAATAATGAGCATCAGCAGTGTACATAAGGTACATTTGCTAACGTGAACTGCAGCACAAATATATATATATATATATAAACAAATATGCAGAACCATAAGGTATTAATTTCATTAACGCACCTTGGAATGGCTGGAACATAATCACAAGGCCATGGTCACTCAGGGTTGTCTTGCTGTTGTTGTCGTTGAATGGACCAAGGTCCACAAAACCACTCAGTTCCCCAGATGATGTCACACTGATGTTTTCAGACAGCTTGATCTCGTCAAAGACGAGACCACCATGAAGGCTAAATTCTTCCATTTTCCTCGTCTTCTCTTTAAGCGCAGAAAAGACGCTACTATTAAAACCAAATGTGCTCTTAAAGCCCTGCAGGTACTTGGCTAAGCATGACTTGCTTGGCAAAGCCATAATTTCGTGTCGTCTTAAATGTTCATACAGCTGCGGGCTTCGCATCCGCATGAGGATGCACTCCAGAATCCATAGCTGGTCATAACGCATTCCCCGGGTTGACTTCCTAGAGGCTGCCTCAAAGCATGCTTTGACCGCAAGGCGCTGTTTTGGTGGGAGGCCACTGATTTTGGCTTCCAGCACAGTCGTTGGGATTGACTGGGTTAATTTTCTGAGTTCTTGAACACTCTTGTTGGCTTGAGACAGTTTTTTCTTTGCCCGGAATAGGTGAACGGATTTTCGCTTCCGGGCATTTTTTTGCTTGAAAGCTGCTGCTCGCTTCTTGCCCCTGTTCATATGGTTTAGGATGAGCCTTCTAGTCTATTTGCATCGAAGACAAGGCTTTCCATCGGGCGTTATCACAAGGCAACTTTTCGAGAAGAACGATTTCCCATACTGGGTGCATTGGCCAGGTGAGATAGGTTCAACCTCACAGCCTGGGTAAAGAAGCAAATTATCGGTCTTCCTCAAAGCTGCAAGGGCGTCCTCTTCACACTGTACGTGAAGCTCATCAACTTTAATGTTTCGGCAATACACTGTGCAAACATAATCTGCAGCTGCGGCACATGTCGAAAATGTTACGTGTTTGGTTACGCACACATCACCTGGCTCAGCACTTGTGTGCCACCCAAAGCACAGAACTTCTGGGTTGTTCGACAGAACAATTTTGCTGCATGACGGTGAGGGCGGGACGATGTCTTTCAACGGATGCGGTTTGTGCGGCGGCATATCTGATGAAGTCTCTTCGCCACCAAAATCTGCGGAGTCGCTGTTTGTTTGGCTGCATGATGCCCAGCGCTTCGGGGCTGGTGTACAGTTGTCCGCTAAGTTTCTCTTCTTCCTTTTTCGTGGGACAGGCTTCGTCATGTAGGAGGGAGCATCCGGAAATATTGTCGGGACGGCGTCGTCGGTGAGCGCTGGCCGCTCGCGATCTATTTCCACAAGTTTCCCGTTTATAAGATGCTGAAACGTCCTTTGAATATATCGTTCATCAAAATGCCTCGAACACACAACACAGCTGTCATCCAAAGTCTTGTCGTCTCGTTTTATGTTCCGAGCCCACTCTTGCAAACGAAGGGGGTCCGACGGGGCACGGAACAACGACACTTTTTCTTTTGACGACTTGTAGCCTCCGTTACAAAGTGGCACAAAACAAGTCCTACCTTTTTTGGTCGGCATTTTCGCGTGCAATGCAGGTAAATCACTCTTTGAGCACAATCAGCGACGGGAGCGACACAAAGTCACGCACGAATCGCGGCCCACGTGCATTTCCCGACGGAGCGAACTGCGAGAGAAGCGGCGCGCCCAGCTCGCCTAAAGGCTACAGCGCCACCTACGCTATGCATCCGAACCGGTTTCACAGCGGCCTATGGATATGGCGGCCGTTCACGACACTAGGTAAACCTTCTAGCCTCTATACTCCTACCTTCAGCATCGAGTTCAAAAAAAAAAGGCAGGAGGCGGGACGTTTAATCTGATTTAAATTAGGCAAATCGGCTGCACAGGACAATAACTCGAGGTTTCTAAGAATGCTTGGAATGTGTGTAAATCGAGCGGTAAAAAGACGACTTGTTTCCTTGATTCCTCTTCAGTGCACCTTTTAACTCGCGCGTGAATTAGTTGTGGCGTTGGAAAAGAGCAGAGATGTTCTCAAATTTCAGTGCTTTTGCCATGTTGTTGTCTTCTCCGCTGTCATAGTCTTATTTGCGCTGATTAACCATGGATTACTAAAGAGGCTGTGCTCCTATTCTGTTCACTCAAGACATTTAGCCTTTCATTCTTCATCACTGTGCACATCAGACTTGTGTTTAATAGGGGATATGCATTTGTACTGGGAGCCGCCGCAGTGACTCATTGGTTATGGCGCTTGGCTGCCGACCTGAAAGACACGGGTTCGATCCTGGCTGTGGTGGTTAAATTTCAATGGCGGCGAAATTCTAGAGGCCCGTGTACTGTGCTATGTCAGTGCACTTTAAGGAACCCGTTAAAGAAACTTCTGGAGCCTTTCACTATAGCGTCCCTCATAGCCTCAGTCGCTTTGGGATGGATGTTAAACCCCCAGAAACCAGCATTTGTACTGGAGATCATTCAAAGTCTGCTCTCATTGAATGCAACATTGCAAGCCATACCACTGCTGTGTACCTCCCACAGACATGTTGACTGAGCTTTTCAAGCATTCTCTAGGTGATATGCTGTTTGTACTTCTAGCATTTGATTGTTCAGACGGCAGCCTCCTTTTGCTGCATGCACCTGCAACACCTTTGTGCAGAGAACATACAGGTATCACGTCCTCCTTTCTTCCCACTGTGTTTGACCTATTAGCAGGGTTGGTGGTGGTAGCTACTTTACTCCAAATTGGCTACTTTTTATGACCCTGTATGGCAATGAAAATTTCAGGCTGGCTCCCTGGCTACTTTGAACCTCATTTCGGTGCATTTACTGGCCCCCCCCTTTTTTTTGACCGTACACTCCTTGCCAGTGGGAATGGTGTGCATCAAGGCATCCCTACGCGTGTCTAGTGTAGCTCGGGATCCTACACGTGCCTGAAACGAGACTCCAAAGGAGGTTACATCTTCAGACAACATTTCACTACACCAAAGTGCCTTGAGAGAGTGCTGCTTCCAGTTCCTAAAGCAAATGGTGATAAAATTCGTACAGCGGCTTCCAAGTGCCTCGTCTGCACCTCAGTGGCTGCTTGCCATATATCCCGGTCACATAGAAAGCACGAAGAGCCATGAAGGCATACTGAAACTGCTTTTGCCTTTCTTGTGGGGGATCCTTCATCGGGCTGGAGTCGTAAATGAAGCAACTGTAAAGAATTAGCGTGCACTTGATCACATATTGTGTTTGAGTTTATGGCATGCAGTGGCATCGCACAGAGACGCTTGTGGCAAAAGCCCCTCTTCACACCTTGTGCAAGGCGCACTGAAAATTTTGTTATATTTTCTAATGCCGGCCGATAGTGCATGCCCTCCTGTATGAACTTGACAAAAATCAGACGTGCAACAAAAATGAAGCTGCACTCGCTAATAGAGATTCCATGAATCAAGTTCAGTCTACGGCTTCCACACAAAACAGCGTCACGCTTCAAGCGTGGCTATGTTTGGCCGTTTTTAGCTTCAGTTCTGGGTCCTTTTTTAATTGCACCCAGTGGCAACACTCCCCACGAGTTGTTCTGTCATGGATACCACACCTTGCTCTATGATGGATCAGAAAGCACAACCATTTTGGCACCATGCAATCTTACTGAGCAGTAACTTCGGATCACCTGCTTGTTAACATCTCAAGACGCAACATGGTGAAAAACTGTCATTATTGCTTCTTCTCGATCTAGTTTTCCCTCAGACCTGTAGTTATCTCTTTGAAATTTCGTACTGCATAGCGTACTGTACCCTTGAGCTGTCCTTCTAAGTCTACTACTTCATCAGAATAGGGCTGCCATTCTCAAAATGAATGACAGAGTTGACTCTTGGTGTGAAATGCTCAAACTACTGCTCCAATTCACTTGACGTGTCAACCCTCGTAAGTCACTAGGATTGCTGTTTTTCTGCTGGGACCAAGGGCCGACTGTAAGCTGAGGCTCGCAGCTAATCTCGTGGCAGGCTTCCGAACTTCCTTTGAGCAGTGAACTTTGTTCTAACATCCTTGCTTGCTGCCCCTCGAACATTGTTGATCACCACCAGAATCGGTCTGTTCATTTCATACAGTCGTCGTGCTCGCATGTAATTGCATAGTGTAGAAGAAATAACCCTAGTCCCATTGCAGTCAGTTTACAGACTTTAATTTAATGCGTAATTTGCAATGTGCCTACATGATGAATGAGCACAACACACTTCTAAAGTAGCACATAAGTTGACATGAGAACAGTAAACATGGAATGAACTCTAACCACCAATATGCACAGAAAAACAGGGATCAAAGGAATGAAATGAAAGTTCGCACGGTCTATGTTCAGAGACACGGCACAAGGTGTAGCATCACCTTTCAATGGACTCGTTCCATTTTGTGGCGCTGCACTGCTGGAGGTTTCACCCACTTTCTAAGCGAGTCCAATGTTGCTGCTGGTGCTTGAAGTCTGATGTGGGGTGCAATATCTGGAGCGCTAGTAGTGTGGTATGGTGCCGTCTAACCCCACAGCCAAGCGCCTTCTAATTTGAACGGAGAGCGTGCCCTCCTCTCCCGGCGCAGGTCAAAGGGCAAGCGTGCACTTTCCTGTCCCTCTAAAGAATGTTTTTCTGTTCCCTGCCAGTCATCTGGAGAGTCATCTTTCTCCGCACTTGCTCCCAACTCACGACATGTGAGTAGCGAGAAGCTGTTGTCTCTGAAGAGATTCTTGTCATCCTCAGTGGTCTGAAGCCACTGTGATGGCTAAGGCAGCAACTGCCAGTTCATCGAGCTTTGCACTGAAGCCGCCCACAGCGATCACATTCGACCGGTCATCGGAATGATCAGCCTGGATACTGGACTTTGACGATTACTGCCACGCATCCGGTCTCAACAGGGAAGACCAGGGACGCAGGCGCAAACATTACTCTGCGTGATGGGCCGCCAAGCCAGATAGATGTTCAACATGTTCACTCTCCACTGAAGACGCGAAGAACTATCACCTTGTCAAGGGAAAGTTTGACTGACACTTCGTTGAAAGAATGAAGTTGACGAATCAGCATGCTTCAACTTGTGTGAACAGGAGCCCACAGAGACAGTCGACGAATACATCATTCTGCTCTACAACATGCCAGTCTGTTGCGATTGTGGTGAACTGCGGGATCGATTAATCCTGGCCGTTTCATTTTCGGTCTCCGTGACAAAAGACTTTTGGGAGCATTCCAGCTAGATACTGGCCTTACCCTCGTCAAAGCACTCTCCAAGACTCGACAGAAGGACTAAGTGCATCATCAACAATAGTTGCTTCAAGTTGCGGGGCGGGGAGCCCATTCATCAAGACAGACGGCGCTGCTCTGGATGCTGTCACTCGCACAAAACACCAGAAACAGAAAAGTTGCACATGACCAGCCATCTTCGTGATGACGAGCAGCTAATCTTGCAGTTACTGCGGGGCAACGCCTCATCCTTGGCCTTCATGTGTGGCTAAATTCGAGAAATGGTCAACGTGCAAGAATAAGAGACACTACGCTTGCATCTGCAGAAAGTTTGTCTAAGGACATCGCAGCACTTGAGTAAGAAACCTTGGTGCTCTCTTGGTGCACTCAATCGCATCTTGGTGCTCTCAGTCAACTAGCCGCTGCTCAGAACATCGGGCTTGTGGAAATTGGCATCAGCGGATTTCCATTGGTTGCGAAAGTCTACAAGGGGCTCAAGTGTCCATTCTGCCAAATTCCTCTTTCTCCGGCATACCAAGAGCTGACCGCTTTTAGCACACCGATAAGGCAGTTCTGTTTCACAAGACTTCTCTTTGGCACCACGTCAGCGCTGAAATACTTTCAAAATCTTGTCCGAAACTCTCAGCGGATTAATTGGAGTGGTCAGTCACAAGGATGATATTATAGTTTTCGGCCATGACCAAGATCAGCAGAACTGACATCTTGATGCGACGCTGAAGCATCTTGCTTCCTTGGGATTAACCCTGAACCACACAGCGTTTTCAACGTTAATGAGATGACTTTCCTGGGATGCGTCATCTACCGCCAGTGCATCCATCCTCACCCTAGAAATGTTGCAAGTCGCTTTCTCCGCCAAAAGGCGTAGCTGGAGCCTACAGACTTTTGAAAATGGTGAATCATCTGGCAAGGTTTCTGCGATAATTTCTTGGAAAAAATAGCAGTGCTTCGAGATCTCAACAAGACATCAGAGTGGACCTGAGGAGCCTGCCAAGAAGTAGCGTTCATGAACGTCAAAGACCTCCTTTGTTTTGAGAAGTGCTTAGGCAGGTATCACCCAGACTACCCTACAACACTGTCAGCAGATGCACCAGCCCGTGGCTTGGGTTCAGTCCTGCAACAGAAGTAATAAAATGGATACGAGTACCCAGGTGCACATGCCTCGAGATCCCTAACAAAGCCACAAAATGCACTATGCACAGGTCGAAAAGGAACCGCTGCCACTACCATTGGCAGCCGAACGGTTTGGAAGGATATATCCATGGCTTCATGGCAGTATGTTGAACTGACCTTTGCTCGCCCTTCTCAGAAAGGCCTCTTTGGATTTGCTGCACCATGAATTCAATGCTTCTGCATGCGTCTAATGTGCTTCACCTACACGATGCAGTGTATGCCAGGGAGAAGCCTTGGAACAACCGACCTTTTGTCCGGCGCGCCCATATCTAGTGACCTGGCAGCAGGAATGCTTACCTAGGACGAAGTCGGTGCCTACGTACAGGGAGCTGCCATCGGGCTTCAAAATTCTGCCTTCGATTTGATCAAGCACGTAATGAAGAAATTTGCCAGGGTCCTCTGTGGCTCTGTGTGCATGAATGGCCGGAAAAGCACAAAGTTCCTGCTCTTTTGTCATCATTCTGGCAGCACTGAGCAAGTCTGTACGAAAATAACGGCTACCTGCTATTCAGAATGCACTTGAAAGGCGAAATTCTCGCTCGCCTTCATGAAGGGCACCAAAAAATCAGCACTGCAGGACCAGAGCTGGGCAGTCTGCATGCTGGCTGGTATTATCTGTGCCAAAACACTGCACTAAAATGCTGAGCCGCTCCTGCCAACTTCCGCTCCCAAGCTGGCTTGGAACATGGTGGGGATAGATCTCTTGCAACTTCGTGGCAAGCAGTACTTCACCTGTGTGGACTGCCACTCTCTTTACCGAAGATAGTGCTTTTAGTTTCCACAACAACAGATGTCCTAAACCACTTCAAGAGCTTTTCACTCATCATGGCATTCATGTGACTGGTCTTGGACAAAGGCCCTTAGTTTTTGCACTCAGAATGTGCAAAATTTGCAAAGAAATCTGGCTTTATCCACATCACAAGCAGCCCGTTACGTCCGTAAGCCAATGGGGAAGCAGAGCAAGCAGTGGGAACAAAACACCTGCTGAAGAAGACTGAAGACCCTTATCTTGAGCTGTTGACCTACAGAGAGACACTGGGACCGACAGTCAAAGAGAAACAGAGGCGAAATTTCAACCTTTGACACACTGCCAGAGAGCTCTGTAGCTTTGTACATCATTACGGGCGTCGCTTTGTGCAGTACGTGTGGTCGGGGCCTTTATGCGACACGCTGTTTGGTGCCATAAGTGTTTGTTCTATGTTTTTCTTGTTCTGCTCGTGATGGCTTGGCCATTTTTGCTTGCCCACTTGCACGTTTGCGTTTCGTCGATATAAACCGTCGCTGTGGGTCAATTTTTTTGTTCGCTTGTATGCTTGACTGCGGCAGGTGCGCTGAGGCGATGTTCAGCTTCTCTGCAGTTTTCTCCAATAGTGGCTCAAGCCATGTGATGACTTCTTCATCTGGTTCCGTATCTTGCAGGTGTCCATATATGGTGTCCAGCAGCTGCAGGCAGGGTGTTGGGCTCTTCATTGTAGCTTTCTCCTTCAGTGAGCCTAACGATGTTAGTGACGCCGTCAGGCTGTCCTCTGCTTTTTGGGCAGTTGGGTCCTGATAAGGTAAGGCAAAAAGATGACATTGCAATGTGATCATTGTGTCAACACAAGCTGGAGCATGGAAGATAGTTATAGGTACAGTAACAAATTTACTTTTCCCACACTGTTAAACACTTCTTTTCCTTATTGGCCGTTTTTAAGGTAGGTATGCCTTTAATGGTTGCTTCGATTTTCCTGTCTGCCAGGTGCTGTCTATGTGTCCATACTTTTTGTTGGTCTGGTAAAACTCGAGAACGAAGTGGCAGATACCCCTTAAAGGAGGCTCCCCAGCCAATGGCATTGACCTATTTTCATGAAGCTGAGGTTAGTCCAATTCAGACATGATTAATCCCCTTTCGTCTGTCACCTCGTCAGGTTAACAACATCAGGGGATAATGGTTCGATGGTATTGGTTGCAGTGCCTCCTTTGAGGGCATTTGGCACTTTCATGAGTTGTATCACACTATAGTAAAACTGTAGCAGTTCACTCAAATTAGGTAACTCATATGGCCCCAAATATCCCACCAGCTGACCGACCAGTATCCTTGGAATGTCTGATCCCGCCTTTTGTCTGCTCAGTCTTTCTTGTCACTTGCCCCTTGGCATGGGCAATTTTGTCACCTGTAGTCCAGCATGTTGGGAAAGGTATGTAATGCATCTCACTGCTATTGCCGCCTGCCATGTGCCAGATAGTACATATACGGACTTGGTGCAATTTGCAGAATGCTCCTTGCAGCTAAACCAGTGAATTGTTTGAGCTCAAATTTTGCACAGAAATGGCATTTGGTCCGCACAATTGTTTTATGCCACACTTATTGGGGTACTCGCCTGAAGCAATATGAAGTCTGATATTTTCATTGCCTGTGGTGACGACGAAACGAAACTGGCTGCTCTGTCGGCAATTGCACCCGTGGCGCCATCTCGTTGGTCAGCCGTGAAGATTACCTGAAGGACGGTGTCCTTTGCGGGAAGTTTGAAGACTCTTCAGCAACTGCTTTATCGATGACCACAAAAAACTTAGTTTGCCCAAAACTGCACTGAGCTTGAAGACTTTCGCGGTACAGCATCCTCAGACCTCCCGTGAAACACTCCCCTGCCTCCTTTGCTGAATCTCCACGTCTGACAAAGGAAACGGTGCTACCGGCGCAGTCTGTGCGAAAATGGTCCGATTTGTTTCATCGTCACCGCAGATGATGCGAATACCTGACGTTTTCTTATTGATTCAGCCAAGTACCCCAAAAAAATGCAGTATAAAACAATTCTGCCGACCAAATACCATTTCTGTGCAAAATTTGAACTCTAACAATTCACCAGTTTAGCTCTGAGGTGCATTTTGTGGCGCGCGTTTAATTGCGGAACACGTTGTAGAGCAAGAAAAGTTTGTTGCTACGGCAGAATATCATGTTTTTCGAACTGAAGAAAATATAACTGCTTTCCACTAGCATTTGTATTATGGTAATTATTTTCTTGTACACTTTGTCTTCTCTGAACATGGATTTGTCTCGTACCAACATGAAATTAGGCAACAACTTATCCTGGGAAGTCATTTAGGGGCCAGCCTAAATGACAAACATTCATATTGCGTATGCTACAGCAACAACGTTGTTCATCTTACAAGGAATAAAGGTCGGCATGCATTCTGCATGTAGCATTACGTTAGGGATGATTGTTTGGAAGGTTTGCCTTTATTTTTGTCTACTGCAGAGTTTTTGTGCACTGTCTGGACATACCTCATTTGGCGATGGTGTGTTCCTGGCGCCGTCTTCTGCACCTCCTTTGAACACTGCGTGTATGTGTTTGCACAAATTTCTTCGCATCGTGTTGTCTGGGCAAGAGCACGTGACATTGTGTACACAGATGTGGCATGTTGGGCATGTGAATGCACACTGCTCATTGCAGGTGCCGCTGTGCAATGCAGTAACCACATAGCTGGTGGTTGGGGTGGCCTGTGACCGTACCAGCCACTGTTGGATGCCGGCACTTGCCACATGTGCTGAAGGGATTAATTGTCCAATTTTGTGCCGGTCTCTTGTTTCTTTTTGAAATTTTCCGTCCTTGTTGCGTACAAGCTTTATGAGACGGTCAAAAATTTTGTCCCGAGTCAACTTGATGAGTATAAAAACCAAATTATCGATCCTCCTATTCTGTTTCCCGTCGAGGTACACATATTTTAGGACTCTATGGAGTGCCTCAAGCCTCATGTTGGTGTTGATCCCGGCCGCTTTCCGAAAGCATGAAGCCCAGACTTCTGGACGCTGTCCATAGTGCCCCTTGAAGTACTCTTTGAATCTTCCAAGGCCATTGTTCATGTCTCCTTCTTCTTCACACCATGCCATGAAAGCATCCAGGAGCGTTCTGAATTCGTCCTCCGTTGCTGCTTGCATCACTGTCCGTAATGCCTGGAAAATGTGGGTGCAAGAGCAAGGAAAAGCAAAGTAATGACGTGCTTCATGTTTTTTTGCAAGAAGCAGCACAGAAGCTCCTGCTGCTTTGCATGTGTTTGACTAGAGTGGCAAGAGACTGCAGTGTAAGTTGCATTGGGTTTCTCACCTCATTAAAGGGCCCTTCAACATATATCAAGCATGCGAGTTTAATTGTTTGTACGCATTGTAAGGACACTACAATGCCTGAAGGCCCAAGGAAATTGTGGAAGTCGCAGTGCAGTAAAACCTCTTTGATGCGTTCCCGTTCCATAAAATTTTCTGGTTTGTACGAAATGTCGAGTAGAGTTGCACTATATTTCTCCTTGTTAATACGTTCCCAGATAACACAATTTCCCGGCTACTAAATTTAAAATTTCGACAAATTATGGTTGTATAATATGCGTATTGAACAACTGCACATTTACAAACATACAAGTTGGCCGAATGTGAGGGCACACGACATCAGCTGCTGAAATGCAATGCCAGTCATCTGCCATAGTGGCTTCTCTACAGTGCACAAGTGTGAGAAGGTGAAGCACTGCCACTAACGCCAAAAATGAAAACTGCGCGCTAGCATTCGAGAGAGCCCTTTTTGCAGTTATGTGACGTGTATAGGAGAAACGCCGAGGTTTCTTCACGGTGCTTAAGGGTAAGGGGGCGAAGCATCTCTGAACTAAAATGACATATGAGTGGGCCAGGTGTGGAGAATGCAGCTTAAAAAGCAGAAACCCTTCGAAAGTCAGCCACCATGATGGCTTCCCCGCAGTAATTAATTGCAAAGGGGCAAAGCATCCGAGAATTACGAGGAAGAGATTTTGCTTACTTTCGTCATTGCCGTCGTCAGACTGTAACCGTTACGAAGTTCCTTCTATGCTTTAGACAGCGCAAATGCGGACTGAATTCTGCGAGCACTGGAGATGGTTCTGTTCAGATGTTGTGCCACAAAATGTTAATAGATATTTTTATGAAGTAGATTTATCAATGAATGTCTTTGTGCCTCATTCAACGGCTACATTTCTCAATATTAGCCAGTTTGGATCACACGTTTTCCTGCGCAACTTTTTAAGAAAATGTGTCAACGAAGTATTACTGTATTTAATGTTTTGATCTGTTCAAGAAAGTATTGTTTCGGACAAATGGTGCCAAATCATAGCGGCGACTTCTAGCAGGGTAAATGATGCAACAGCTAGATTGCGTGCTGCCTTTCTGATTAGTTAGGTATCCAGTGTGAACATAGTTCATCTTTATGCTGAGGAAGTCTATTCAAAATATGATATGTCTGAGTGCTTTAACGTTTTTGCAAAAGGAGCAGTAAAAGCCATTGGAAACTAATAAGAATAACTTTAGGGGCAACCGTTTTTGTTCCCCTTCAAGCTATAGTGCAGGCAAGCAATGCTTTTCAAATTGCGATACCCAGAAGACAGTGAAAACAAAAATGGTCGGCCCACCATGGCCAGAATTATGAAAAGAAAACCAGAACAGGAGATAGCTTGGGGGCACCAGTGGGAACTTTCCAATCCTATGAAAGCTAAAACGGATTAAAAGAAAACATGGGGAAGCACCCTTTGCTATCTTATTACCCCTGCCCTGTCTGCAAAATGTACCCTAAATGATGGCTTGTTAAAATGCATGGCTGTGGGCTGTCCTAGCAAGGCAGCTCATTGACACTGACACATTTTCACTACATTGCCCATCTTGACTTGGGTTAGAAAACATCACCCTGTCATCACTGCGTCTACTGCGCTTGGATTGTGTTGGGATGCTGTCACACTAACCCGTGACAGCCTTTCACAAGAGATCACAGCTGCACTGTGTGCAGGTGCAGTGGCAGCAGGTTTTTGCACATAGAAAACATTCAATGTCGGCCGAGGTTTAATCTTAGTAAGAGTTCATTTTTGGGTGAAATGAAGTGAAGCGGCACTTGGTGAGCTTAGCATGATAGCAGTGGACGTGAAAGGGTCTTTTTGGGACCCTCCTAGCACTAACAGCTCAAGCGCAGCTGCCTATCTGCTTTTGGCCAAGAGCTATACAAGCATGAAACGTGAAAATTTCACAGGCTATATGATTGAGCTTTTCCATCTTGTTGCGTTTAATCTGGCTTCTACTGAATCTGTGATAAAGATATGTGTCCCAGGTGACAACTGGCTTTACTGATGAACATGCCTAGGGTGAGATTGCATCTTTTTGGTAGTTTTGTTCAGGTGGGATAAGATTGCGCTTTGTCACCCTCCACAGAAAGATTCTTTATACCCTGTTTGAAGGGGAGAAAGGTCAGCAAGGTATGAGTGTGCCATTCCTCTTCTCTGCCACAAGATTTGTTCCTGGAGTGGGCAAGCTTCACCGTGGCCTCTCAGCATGCAGAAGCCATGGTGATGTTGCACGCCAGGGGCAGAATTTTTTCTCTGGTCTTTTTTTCCCTTTTCATGGTGTTCACTTTAAAAGTGAAAACGGTATTGACGTCTTTCATGGAAGCGTGCCCTGGCATGTGGGTTGTTGCCGATTCTGTGTTTGCTGTAACTGGGTTTTCCATTCGCCGATATATGCTCTGAGATTTGGCGCCATGGTACTAACGTTCATTGTGATGGTCATGTCACCTTTGTTCGTACATTAACCCTTTCTTTTTCTCTCTCCTTTTCACCATCCTCTTCTCTACTCTTCTCTTCTTTCACCCTCACCTGGAGTAGCATGCCAGGCCGACAACCAGGCAGACCTCTCCTGTTACATTGTAGTTCTCCTCCTCCTCTCCTCCTCCTTTGTTTGTACTAAGAGAAGTTTTCTACAAATGGACCCAATTGTACTGGCATTTCAGAATTCACAAGAGTAGGCAGATAGCCCGATACAGTCAAACCCTGATGTAATGAACATGGATATTACGCATTATTGGCTGTATCAAACTCTTCTGAAATATTTGGACAAACACATGTAATTCAAGCTTTATACATTCACCATACTTGGTCACAAAAACAGGTATGTCGAACTGCCTAGATCCGAACTGCCCACTCAGATGGCAGATGGCAGTCTTTGCCTTATTGCACAAGTGACTGCTCGTGGTGCGGCAAGCATTTGTGCCATGGTTCGTGTCTTATCTCACATTTGCTGACAGTGCCACTGAAGATGTAGTGGTGTGGACAACTGATAACCAGGCTGTCTGCGTGCGTTTATGCCTCTCGCACCTGTCGATGGTGCTCTTTGCAACCAGTGGCACGGTCGGTTGCAGCCTTCCAGTAGCCGTTCTATTCTCTCATCGACTGTCACGACGATGGTGCAAATGGCAATAGCTTTCATTCTGGCAACTCGTTTTTCACGCAACACTGCCAGCCTAACTGCTGCTTCATTTGGTGCCATCGTGTGCTGGTAGTGCTGTGCAGGGAAGCAAACCTAATGACGTGGTGCTCTGGTTTCTGCATGCTCCAAAGTCGCCACGAGTGGCTTTGAAACAACGCTGAAATATCTCTAAAAGGTCCCTCCTTGTTACCATCCTTTCACTGACTAAATTGTGCTTCTCCTGCATGAGGATTTGATCACATTTTAAGTTACAATTTTTGTCTGCACTGAGCTATATTGCGATGTTTTACCTCTTCATTGTAGTCAGGTTTGTCTGCATTCCTTGATGTGTAACGTAAGTTTCTGCATCTTGAAATTTACGTAATATTCGCTAGCTGGTGCATTATGCTGCACATTACAGAAACCTGCCCAAGATTTTACATTGTGCTGTGGATACATAGCCTCATTGAACTGATATTGTTTACATCATGTGTTGTCTATGTGTCAACTGTAGTTTATTTACATCTGCATCCAATTTGTTTTGCTTGCTGCATTTCTTATTCAAGCTGCCCAACCACCAAGCCATGCCATATTGCTGGCCTTTCCTTTGCTGTTAGTACTTTTCCACTCTGCATTGTCTATAGTGCTCCCCCTTTCCACATTGCACTGCCTATGCACTACCCTGTTGCTTTTTTGTGCTGCCGTGCTTTATCCACTCCCACTTTGCTCCATTATAATTGAAAACCCTCCATGGTGCTCCTCTATTTCTCCTCACCATCACTGCCTGGCACCACAGATAGTGCTCCTTCCTGCTGTTCAGCCTTGCAGCCACCACATTCCTCACCCTCTGCAGTGTGACACTGCAGTGCAATGCTTTGTACTTGCTGTAGGACCCCTAGGATTTATGACACGACTGATTGGTTACTTGACTTGGTGGGTCACTTCATATGACCAATGGATCACATAATAGCGAAGAAGCACTGCATTGTTTAGGCATGGCATGAAGAGTCAGGCTTCTCAAAAGTAAATAAGATCAAATATGTTACCAGAACACACAATACGATTGCTGCCACGAATTCTGCAGCACTATGAGCTCTTCTAGTGGGCAGTTTGACTCCTGCTGTTCATGAATTTAATATTCCCTGACGGGCTACTACCATAACTTTACCTTACTCTCGCCTGTTTCAGGGTTTCCTTAGCCAGAGCGCGTATCACTAGCTGCTGCCCATTTTTGTAATGTCATAACTGGCTCATATGTCGCCAGCTGCAGGCTATTTCTCTAATCACAAGGTGCCCGTTTTGTATTTAAGTTGATGCTGTTGCGAAACGTTTGCATTTGACACTTGTGCTCCTTATTAGTCTGAGCTTGCAGATTTGTTAGTCATACCTTATAAGTGAACGCTTGCAGTTCACTCCCTTTGACGTGCTTTTTTATCGCCTCTGTCCAGTTTTTGTCAATGTGCCAGGCACATAGCAAGCGTAGCTCTGCGTCGCCCATGACAGCTGTCCAGGCGTTGTAGAATGCAGGTGCATCGTCGCTCATGAATACACGAGCTTTTAATCCTCCAATCTTCTGCTTGATGGCGGCGAAGAAGGTCTTCATCGCCTTTTGGTCGATGCGGTTTGTAATGCAAAAAGCGACTGGGAATCCTGCCCCGAATTCGTCTACGCACAGCAGGGTGACCAGCTGGAAGTCATAGCCTGTGGAATAGAGTAGCGATGAAATACTGTAAAACGTTGATACGTTCCCAGTTCATACGATTTCCCGGTTGTTACGCTCGAAATCGCGAACATTGCCCATGTGAATGTTACCCATTCATTTTTTCCCTTTCACGATAAACAAATGCCATCGTCGGCCTGAAAGAATTGTCAATGTTCCTTCTACAGTGTTTTCCTGAGCTCTGCTTGAGGCATGTTTTCAATGAGTTTCGTTATATTAGTTACACTGTTTTGTATTATTTGTTCTTGTTGTGGTTGGTATTCTTTCTTTTTGTCCTTGACTTCTGTATATTGCTGTTTATAATCCCCCTACAATAATACCGCATGGGCAATGTAGGTATATGCATAAATAAATAAATAAACATTAAAAATGGCACCTTTGATCTTGCACTATATTTTTCCCGGTTAATATGTTGCCGGAAAACACAATTTTCTGGCTACTACATTTAAAAATTTCGACAAATTGTGGTCAAATGTGGTCAAAAGTGAAAGGAGGCAAAGTTTCTACGAACAGCAGCGATGCACTTATATACGAATGGGCCGTGTCAGGGAAACGAAGCTTAAAATGCAGAAACACTGCTACCATCAGCTACCGCTGTGTCTTTCCCACAGTACTTGGGAGCAAAGGAGTGAAGAATCCGAAAATGGCAAGGAAGAGATTTTGGTTACTTTCGTCACTGCCATAGACGGAACGGATGTGTTACAAATTTCCTTCTGCCCTAAAGACAGTGCGAATGCCGACTGAATTCAGCGAGCACTGGGATATGATCTGTTCAGCTCTTGTGCCAAGGAATACCCATCGACATTTTTAAAAAGTGAAATTGTCCAAAAATGTCTTCTTATCTCATTCAACAGTTAATAAAATCAGGCGGTTTGGATCATATGGTTTCCTGGATAATAAGTTTTTTCTTGATATAAGTTCACCTTAAGAGCATGATGCAATAACGTTAAAACGACACCTACGGTCCCTTGTGGTCCCATGGGGCACCTTGTTACCATAACACTGCTTTATTACAGATCATCCATATTGATTGTTTGCTCTATGTGACCCTAATTAAGTATTCGTGCACTGTAAACCACCTACTGTATGCCACCGTGGTGGCTCAGTGGGTAGGGCGCTCGGCTGCTGACCCGAAAGATGTGGGGGTCAAACCCGGCTGCGGCGGTTGAATTTTCATGAAGGCGAAATTCTAGAGGCTAGTGTGCTGTGCGATGTCAGTGCACGTTGAAGAACGCCAGGTGGTCAAAATTTCCGGAGCCCTTCACTGCGGCATCCCTCATAGCCTGAGTTGCTTTGGGGCGTTAAACACAATACACCAAACCAAACCAGTTCGCCTACTGTTGTGAGATGCTCATAGAAGGCCTTCGTTTATCACCTGAACAAACTTTTCTAGAGGTAGTTTGCTCGGCTCCAGACCTCGAGGACAGCGGTTCGATCCACTTGACCATCTTATTTCTTTTCAGCCAAACTGCTTTTTTGCATCACTGCCCTCTTGACCAGTCAGGATTTTTCAGTCATGATGATGCCGAGTTTTCCACCGAACGGGAGCTTTAGTGGTATCGCGTTCATACATGTAAAAGACAGAAGTTGCAACGTTTCTCTCAGCACATTTTAATTTCCCACTGTTCTCAGCTCCAAAGCGTTGCTGTATCTCGTGGCATGTGCGAACTCAACTCCATATATAGCTTCATTAATCTGGACCACCGATGACGGTTGTCTGCAGCTTTTGTCGAAAATGTGTGGGCCTGCAGGGCCAGTGATCACAAGAATGGCTTATCACAAAAACTTGATACAGTTAACATTTCGTAGGGGAGCCCTTTGCTTCAGCCACTGCTTGACAGTGCAAAAGCATGGAGTCCAGAAAATTGTGTGTGTGTAGACTGTTTCTGTACTCTGGCAGTGGCCGCTGTGTTTTTCAGAGGGCTCACCAACTCTTGCCGGAGAGGTTCAATTGGATGAGGTCGTGTGATTGCACAGCTACTCCACAAAGTCTGCCATTCTCTTGGAACAAATTTTAACAAGAGGAGTGCTCAGGCGACTTGTCCTGCTGAAATACACATTTTCAGGCAAACTTCTTGTGTGGAACCACAATGTTTTTATAAATTTACTTATAAAATTATTTCATCATTATACATTGAATTCACATACATATTGAATCCCATTGTTACAAAATGAACTCTGATTTGTTGGACAAAATCTTTTTGTATATTTTTAATTTCATTTTTTCCCAGTGGTCAGTTGTCCATTTTTATGTATTTTTAATTTTTAAACAGTCTACAATATTATGCGCAGTCTTCTCTTTTTAGCCCATATTCCAACTGCATATGTAGACAGTGTCTTTTGCTCTGTACTCATACTTGCAAAGAATTTCTAGTGCTTACCTGTTGTCCCGTGTGTCCCGTCTATACAGACACGGTCCGGCCCAATGGTTCTCAGGAGCTGCTGCTGTGGTTCCGTCATAAGTACCATCATATAGTCTGGCGTGTTAAGGAGGTCACTTTCTTGCCTGTCGAAGGCATCGGGCAGGTCATCAACATTTTGATGTTTAAAAAAGATGACGGGATTGTCCTCTTCTTTTTTCATTTTGTCCACCCACATACAAACACTGGTGTAATCATCCGCATGAAGGCGCTCGGGGTGGCCGATGTTGTTGTCCCTCATTATATTATATAAATCCTGCCGTGTTAACAGATGAATCCTGTTGAGCGATCCATCCATTTGGTCTCTCACACCATCGAGAACACGGTCCAGTGTGACTCCTCTGAGTTTGGCTTGCAAGAATGAAGGAAATGATGACAATGTATTAAAAAAAGTTAGAACTGCTTCATTTAGCTATTTACTGAAATGTAATGAGACCAGAATTCTAACATGAGGGTCACCTTTGTGGCTGCAAAATGGGGGGAAAAAAAACATGCAATTGTAACATGAGGGTTGAGTTAGTGCATAAAGGAAAAGAAAACAAACGAGCGCAATTTGAGGAATGACGCTGTGGTGTATGGAAACATAAGTTGAAGTTTCAGAATTACATTAACAAATGGCTTGCACGTGCCCTTTCTGTTTCAAGAGAGCTATGCAAGAGACTATCAGCGAAGGCTGATACGAAGAGAAGTACAGAGTCCCAACACGCCATCACTGCATTGACCATGTACTTCAGATGCCTCATCGTAAACTGCTCCCAGTCTCGACCATGGCGAGTCATGCCTCTGGAACGGCTGTGGCTGTTCTCGGCAGCATTTCAAGGGACCAAGAAATGGTATATACTCAGGTTAAAAGCGTACGACCGATCGGTATCCCAGCACTCATCAGAGGACCATAAAAATGATTAAGCTTGCTTCATTAACACCCAAGTTATCAGTGATTAATAACGAGATGCTCCTCCTTGCCCCCTCAACTCATGCATCAACAAAACAGGTCAGGAGTGCACCCCCTCGATGCCCCATATAGCTCTGTAGCGAGGGCTTCACCCTTGCTGCAGGATAAAGAGATGTGCTGACAGATTCTGAGCAGACTGATCTTCACAAAACAAATTAGGAGAAGAGAGGGGAAGCAGAGTGACTAGACGTTTTGATGGTTCCCACGCTGCGTAGGTGTGAGGCACGTCAAGTTGTCGACGAGCGGCGTGGATGTGCAAGGCATCTTGTGTGACTGACCCACAGCGGCACCAGTGCGTCCCGTTGCTTCCTCTCATATTTTTGACAGATACATGCGGTTTCTACTTTATATAAATCGAATGCAGTTGGCCATTAACGGATATAGTGAACTCCCCAGCGCCAAACTATGCCCGTTCGGATGGCAGGTAGCGGGTTTCGTCGCACTGCACAAGCGACTGGTGGTGATGCGGCAAGCGTTCGTGCCAAGGTTTGCACTTTTATCTCACACTCGCCTGCAACGGGGCGTGAGGTTGCAGTCCTGCAGTGAGCATGCGTTTACGCCTCTGGCATCCTCCGGCAGTGCCATCGAAGCAGCAGCTAACGTGCCTGTAAGCTTGCAGTAACAATCCTGCCCTTATGTCGCCTGTCGCAGAGGTGGTGAAAACAGCAAGAGCTTTTGTTCTGACGTACCGCTTTCCACGCAGCAGGGCTGTGATTCGGGGAAGCCATCGTAGCCAGTGCTTAACCCTTCGTTTGCGGTGCTGTGCGGGGAAGCCAACCTAATTGGCGCACGGTTTTCTGTCGCCTTTGAAAAAGCCAGGAGCACCTTTGTAACACCACCAGAACCAGAGAAAACGTCCTGCCGTTTCTCTAATAAGGCTCGCCAAAATTGCTGGCTCTTCAATGACTAAATTGCACCACTGTTTTGCACGTTTGAAATTTTATATGATGAATTTCAGCTATAGTGAACTATTCTACAGTTCATTACTTGTTCGCTATAACGAGGTTTCACTGTATACCTTTACAGAGCTACAGGAAGTTGTATATTTTTGCCATTTGCGATTTTGCATTATACACACGAAAAGGGCCCTTCACTTGTAGACCTTTCTGATGCCCCCCCCCCTTTTTTTTCAGATTTGCACTACCCCAGATGCCCAATGATAGCATTGTTCATCTTTGAAGAAAGAAGGATAATTATTCTCTTACCAGCAATGGCAGCTCTCTCCGTGTTGGACAGCAGTGAGTGGCACAAGCGGAAGTCATGGCCCCGATGCGTGCTTAGTAAGACAACTGTTATGCCGGTCTTCCCCTCTGTCACAGTCATTCCAGCAAAGCAGACTTTTCCACATTTTGCACTTCCTTGCGACTTCATCATTCGCTGTCCTGTGCCTAAGAAACATATGCAGAGTTAACCAGCTGCTTATACATGTGTGCCACAGACAAGTCCACCTAATCAGGCAGCAAGGTATGTTGCTCGGCTAGTTCGTTTGGTTAAAGTCATTCTAGAAAGAGCACACTGGCAGACGATGGACAGGACGAGGAAAAGGCACAACTGTGCTAAACTAACTGCTTCATTTCCAGAGGCACTGACCTACACCTTTGTACTTGGATAGAAAGTTGACAAACAAAAGAATGCAGAGGTCTGTGTGTGCGAGGTTATCCAAAGATTTAACAAGGCAAGAACAGCATGTGATGCCACACTTTTTAGTCCTTCACCACTAGATGCTTGTTCGCAAAAAAAAACGCCGTCCTGTCTGTGGATGCGGCCTCCACCTGCCACGGTTGGCAGGTGACAAATTGGAGAGAAGTAATCCCTTGTCCTTTTCATGCGGTAGCACTATGTAGGTCACTAGCAAAAAAGCCGTTGTGTTTGTTCTGAAGCTTGGTGGTGCCTTGGTGAATGAGAAATACCGGTTTCACGGCAGCTGCAGCCACGTGGAAAGGCTGAATCCGGGCACGCCAGCTGCAGCTAAGTGTAAAGGCAGAAAATGCATGGCGCCACCTGCCGCTTAAATTATCTAAAAAATTGTCAAGCGTTCCTATGCTTCCTATGCGCAGTTCATTTAATGATCAAATTGGAACTAATTGTTTTTCTTTCCCTATCGTTGTCACCACCCACACAAGATGTTACATGCCCAGAAAATTATGCCTCCCCACCCCCCCCCCCCCAATTTGTCTGCCCTTGTCTTTTGTGTGGATGACAATAATGAAAGGGGGAAAAAACTGCGGTGACGCACATTGTTATTGGGTTGTTCTGTGTTTGATAACCTTCCACATGCTTAAGTATGCCTTCTTTTGCTTGTTAGTTTTTTGTCACAGTATAAAAGGTGTGCATTGGTGCCTTTGGAAATAGTAGTCCAACAGAGTTGTGCCTTTTCTTTGTCTTGTTCATTGTCTGCCAGTACCACTCTATCTAGAACAACCGGGCAGTTATATTTTTTGCTAACAAATGGCTCTCATCCATTCATGCTAACTTGCTTTTGACAAACTGGAGGCATAGTTTGTTGCCTAAAGGGAGTATGAATGAATGAATGAAAAACTTTATTGAATTCTTTTGGTCAGTTCCGGAGAGTCCCCTTGCAGCTGCGTCTTGGCGCTTGCCGCAGCCGCCGCCGCCGTCGGGGGCTCCTTAGCAAGGGTGGTCCCTCATTCCAGGGCTCCACTGGTCCTGGCCACCTCGCACGCGTGCTGCACCAATGCCCTTTGGGCGATGAGCTCGCTGCTGGTGAGCAGGCCCTCCCATTGCTCCGCACTCGGGTTAGTCTGTTTGTGGAAGGTGTAGTTGTGTTTACACTCCCATGTGACGTGGTAAAGTGTCGGGACGTCCCCGCACCAGGGGCAGCTGTCGCTGTACTGGGTGGGGAACATTTTGCTTAGGACGTGTAAGTTAAAGAAGGTGCCAGTCTGCAGCCTCCTCCAGCTGACCGCTTCTTGCTGTGTGAGGAGTTTGTGGGGCGGGGGATACTTGAACCTGCAGCCTCTGTAATGATTTAGGATGTCTGCATACGTCGGGTCCACCATCGAGGGGTTCTCGAGGTCCTCCGTCAGCAAGGCTCGGTGCGTGATCTCGCAAACCTGGCTGTCAGCCCTCGAGTTGCCCTCGACTCCGGTGTGTGCCGGTACCCAGAAGACCTTTTGCTTCGCTTTGAATCCCGAGGCTCTCGCGCCGAGGAGGATGCGTAGGGCCTCCCTGCAGATCCTTCCTTGCTGATATCGTCTGCAGGCCGTTTTGGAGTCCGTTATGATAATCTGTGGCTTGTTTCTGCGGTAGCCTTCGACCGCTGCAAGCGCCACAGCGATCTCCTCCCCTTCTTCCACCGTACGTCCTCTCGCGGATGCGCAGCTGATCGTGTCGCCCGTGTGGTCTACGACCGCCACCGCCACTCTCGTGATGTTGTTGCGTCTATCCCTCGGATATAGTCCTGCGTCCGTGTACACCGTGTTTTCCTGCGTGGCTAGGTGTCTCTCCACGTATTCTGCTCTTGCTTGTCTTCTGGCCGCGTGTAGGTTGGGGTCCATGTTGCGCGGCAGTGGGCAGATTCTGAGGGTTTGCCGGATTTCGTCCGGAATGTTCTCGTCCGGATCTGCTGTGGTTTCTACTCTGTGGCCAAGTCTTCACAGGAGTTGCCTGCCTGTTTCTGTAAGTTCTAGTCTTTCTAGCTGTGCGTTCAGCTGTGCCGCCGCCAACTCCTTGAAGGTGTTGTGGACTCCCAGCTGTAGTAGCTTGTCGTTCGGGGTGTTTCTCGGTAGGTTTAGTGTGGTCTTGTAGGCTTTACTTATTAATGCCTCGATCTGTTCTTTTTCCCTCTTGATCGCCGGGTGGTAGGGGAGGGAGTACGTCACCCTACTGACTACCAGGCTCCTGACTAGTTTGAGGGTGTCCTCTTCCTTCATGCCGTGTCTTCTGCTGGAGACTCTCTTTATCATTCTGCCGACTTGTTCGGTCGATTTCTGTAGCAGGCTGATCGTGTGGCTGCATTTGCCGCTGCTCTGCAGCCACATGCCCAGAATCCTTATGGTGCTTCTTTCTGGTATGTTTTGGCCTTCGAGCTTGATCTCTAGGCTCGCCTCTGTGGGTTTCCTCGCTACTCTGAGTAGCTCTGACTTGTCTGTCAAGCACGCTAGACCCCTTGCCTTCACATATTCTTCTATGCAGGTCGCGGCTCTCTGTAGTCTCTCTTGTTTTTCTCCTAGCGATCCACGGTTGGTCCACAACGTGATGTCGCCCGCATACATGGCATGTTGTGTGCCTTCGATTTCCCGCAATCTTTTGGCCAGGCCGATCATGGCTAGGTTAAAGAGCACGGGCGAAATCACCGACCCCTGTGGGGTTCCTTTGTGAGGGGTGTTAAAGGGTTGGCTTCTCACGTCTCCCAGCCCCACGGTGGCAGTTCTGCCTGCGAGAAAGGCCCTCACGTAGTTGTGAGTTCTTTCTCCGCAATTTATGTTCTGGAGGCCCTCCATTATTGCCGGGTGGCTGACGTTGTCAAAGGCCCCCTTGATGTCTAGGGCCATGACAACATTCTCTCCAGCCTTCGGGATGTTGGCGAGAACGTCCTCCTTGAGTTGTAGGAGAACGTCTTGCGTAGACAGCTTTGACCTGAATCCAAACATGCTGTGTGGATAGAGTTGTTCTCGCTCCATCCATAGCTGGATTCTTTTCGTAATTATTCTTTCGTACAGGTTTCCCATGCACGAGGTGAGGGAGATCGGTCGTAGGTTTTCGATCTGCAGCTTTTTGCCCGGTTTGGGGATCATCACTACCTCCGCGTGTTTCCATTCGGCTGGAATCGAGCCCTCGGCCCAGAGTTGGTTGAGGTAGTCTGTCAGCTGGTTTACCGCTTCCTCACTGAGGTTGCGTATGAGGGAATTGCGTATCCTGTCTTCCCCAGCTGCCGTGTTCTTAGTGAGGGCCCCCATCGCCTCGTGCACTTCTGCCAGCGTGATCGGCCTGTCCATCTCGGGGTTTTCTTTGCCTTGATAGGTTCCTCTATATTCTTCGGGGCGTTCCTTCCTGTAACACTTGGTTTTGAGGTCCTCTATCATTTGGTCCTGCTAATATCAGTTTGTCTTGGTGAATTTCTCTTGCTGGAAGAATGTGATCTTTAAAATTATAGCTTTATGTTATGGCGACATTGACTGCATTGCACAGAAGACTTGTGCGTTTTATGGTGATTCTAACTCGGGTAATGGTAATTCCAAGTTATGTACCAGTGAGAGCAGTGGTTCCTTACTAGCTATTTGTGCATGGTTTAAGTACTATCAGCTCATGCTTTTGGAACGTGGGAAATGTGTACTTAAATTCTGTTATATAACTATGTGGGAAAGCTGAGTGTAAAATTAAGCTTTCTAGATGCTTCATCTGAACTGTGTGTTGAATGATAGCTAAAACAATTCAAATTTTCTATTGCTGCAGCCATCACCATAGCTCGCAGTAATGTTTCAGCTGGGGTGCAATTACTTATTAGTGTCCTTATGGCTGCAAAGGAAAGTCATACAGTTTTCTCAGAAGCTTCTTGGCTGGAAAAATTAGTTCGCATGTCTGGCTTGGTACCTTGATCACCATTGGTCCAGGGGAGTTGCTGTACCAGGATGGTTGGCAGATGGAAGTGCAAGGCCAAATTCATCAATTCCAAGTTTAAATGGCTTTCCTCGGTAGCTTTACACTACACTCAGGTGGATGCGAATTGCAGTTTACTCATTTATTGAAATCTACTTTAGCTTGGGGTTTTTGACTTCGTTACACAAATACTATTCTGTTCATTATTTTGCCAATGACAAATTTTTTGTACCACCGTGAAGCTTCTGGGAAAGCTATGTAGGTTTCCTTTGCATAGCTGTGTGGCTTCGCTCAGGTCGACAATTGCTCCGTAATTAAAATCTACTCCTCCTAGCGGGTTTTTCGTAAGTACTGGTTAATAATGCCCCAGACACTGCGGTTATAGTTAATTTTCTTTTGATGACAACAGTTGCTTTTTTGAACCGTAACAAAGTGACTTAGTGCTGTACATTACCTCTTGAAACAAAATGGCCAGAGCGATGGCATTGTAGGAAGGTCACTTTTTTCCCAGAGGGTTGACACACCCTTGCACTTCTTTTGGATGCGAAGCGGCTGCGGGTGTCACTTTCTAGTTTCTCCTTCCAGATGTTGAAGGCTAAATGGGGAAATACAAAACAAGTGGAAGCCATTGCTTTATTGCACATGCATATATAAAAATAGACTAAAAACTGAAAAAGTGAAATATTGTAGAACTTAATTATTGGGGGCCTTTTGCTATACCTGTGGCATTAGGAGTTGGAGCACCAGATTTTTAGGTGCCCTTTTCTGAGAGGTATCACTGCATAGAATTCTGCATATGTAAAGACTATGTAGATCAGTTTCTTCTGACATGTACTTTAGCTATTAGGTCTGTTCGATTCGCCTGCACTCCCTGAACTAGTTCTCTTCGTGCTGCACTTCGCCATTCATTTCACGAGTGCAGCCTAGCGCCCTCTGCACGTCACCGTTCGTTTTAAGCAAGTGCAGATGTCATGCAGGTCTAGTTCAGCTAAACTCTGCACTTCCTCGGCTAGCAGTGCCGACTTCGTGCAGTAGTTCAGCTGCAGACAGCATCATGGCAGCAGGCGGCGGCGGCATGTACACGATGGTGAATCGCGTTAACACGTTCATTATTCCTGTGACTGGTGAAGATGGCCAACCTGTTCGCGCAGAAAACGGGCACTCCTACTGTTGTTCAAAAAGTGCAAGACTATTTCGATGCACTTTTGCACACATGACACAGATGCATCAAAACAGTCTGCTAGAGAGTACATGTTGCATTGCATGCCCAAGTAACTCAGAACTTTGAGGCACGTTTCCCTTGGGTTTATTTGCGGACGGCCTCCCATTGGGTGCGGGAAAAATGGCGATATTTTAAAGCTACCCACCACAGAATCAAACCTGCTCCGTGAAAGACGGGAAAGACGCTTGAACTCGAATCCATAATATTTGTTGACAACGTCCTCGCAGTACCGCGGTACACGGTTCCTTTGTAGCCTCACTAACTTCGTTGCAATCATGAACAAGTCGTTGAATTCCTCTTTGTCGCTGTCGGAGTCCGCAAGGTCCATAGCTGCCTGCATGGCAGTAGGCAGTAAGCCGCAGTAAACACACACGAAGCATCGCGGCGACCGACGTCCAAAGCGCAGGAAGAGCAGAAGGCCTGCACGACATCTGCACTTTTACGTTCGTTTCCAATTGGCGCTAGTGTCGCGCTAGGTCTGCACTGCTGTACTGGCGCTGCATGAGCACGGCACTTTATCTGAACTGACGTGAACTGGTGCATGTCGTGCAGGCCGAATCAAACGGACCAATTATTTCAATGGCCAAAATGTGGATATGATGTCACATTTCAGATTTCACAATATTGAGGTTATGTCATACATGCAAGAACTGTGATACAGTGGAGACCACCTAAAACATGACCGCAGTATTGGATATAATGCGGTTTTTGCCGGGCGCCAGTCTGCCCCTCGTGGGGCTCAATGTGCAACTGTACTACTTAAGTGAAATACTGGTTATAACGCGGTTTTGGAATCGACTTGGCGATCGTGCGGAACAGCAAGTGTGCTTCTCTGCGTACCACTGGGGCTTCTAAGGTGCGCTGCTGCTTACTCCCTAAAAGAAACACAACAACCAGTTACGCAGCAGTCGAAGTTTGATCCGGCGGGAATGCGAGTGCATGAATTTTTACCATGAACGCTGATGCTCTGCTGCTTAGGCTACAATTTTTTAATTTGCTTTCAAGGATTTTTTCAGTTCGGTGGAAAATGAGGTCATTCACAGTGCCGTGAGGAGGCAGTGACAGGCCAAAATTGTTCTTTTTCTTTTCCGGCTGCGATGATAACAAGCCCATGCAGAGTTCCACGGCAGCGCTCGCAGTAATCTCCACGATTGCACTGCGTGCGGTCTGCTGTAGCAATAAAGTTTCTAAGTATTGCCTAGAGGGAAAGCTGGCGCCACTGCCTATGTGAGTTTGCGAAGGAGCCATGAAAGAGCACTTCATCCGCTGTGGGAATGCCGGGAAGACAGCAAGGTGCACTCGGCTGGGCCCTAAAACATGACTACGACTGCAAGAATACAAATTTTCAGAAATTGTATGTTGCAAGGAAGCATTGTTTTGCAATCAGTATGTCCGGTAATAAAATATGCTTAGTGTACATTGCAAAAGCAAACGATAACCGAATTTGATCATGGCTAGAGAAGGCCGCCAAGTGTAGCTAACAGTGGAAAATAATTTTCGCGTTAAGAGACACATTTTTCACATCCAATATTCTTTCAAAAAAATGTTAGCACTTAAAATACTGCGGTTTGGAAGCTTCTGTTTTCGTGTTATGAAATATATAAATGTTTTGTTGGTGTAGTCTGCTATTGCAGGACGTGCCTTATGTCCGTGCATACAATACTTGTTCGCTCCATGAGAAACTTGCCTGAGCCCCCGCTTTTCTATGAGAAACTAGTTTGCGCATACTACGTGCCGGCTCTCGGCATGTCTTGGCAGTGTGCTTACAGATTTTGCCAAGAAAAACATAATTAGGAAGCGAGACCTCTCCTACGACAAGTAAGTTACGGCCGTGATCATGCTGACACGTGCAACATGCAGGTATTTGTGTGAAGTGATTCTTAAAGTGGAAGTCATTCCTGCATGCAATGTGCAGACATCGCCAGTCTTCGAAATGAACCAATTAAACGCAATCCTCGGCGAGTACGGTTATCTTAAGTTGCGCTTGTCGAAGTGCTTAATTTTGTGCTTTTGAGTTGCCTCCAAGACTCCTATGAGAAATGTGCACAGTGGTCACATAAGCGGACTGTTGCGTTATCATTTCACACAGAAAAAAATCTTGTCCCCTTCTCTCACATTTCAACACACAGGTAGCACAGGTTCCCGCTGAGCAAAAGCCAGCTTGCTGCACAAACGGCTCCCAGTGAGGGGGTGAACGGACTGTAGGCCTAGCAGGCACCACGCACTGTGCTCAGCTCCCTTCCAGTCAAGCGCCTTTCGATGCTTCGGATCTCAAGTGAACTGCATGCGTAGCTGCAGTGCACAACCACAAGGCTCACAAAACATCAGTGAAAATTACAGTAGTGAAAGCAAAACTGAACAACCAAAAAAATCCAATCCGTAGCAGTCAGCAAGCCACTAGATGTCAATCCATTTTGCTGTCTTCCCAGCATGCTTCGGGCGTCCTTGGTGGATGAAGTGAAAAGCCGCCAGCTTTCCCTCTAGGGTACACTAAGGAACTCTATGGCTGAAGCTAATCTAAGCGTCCAGTGGACTAAGTGGGTTGCTTTTTGTTGAGTGATAAAGCGTTTTTGAATGGGAAACTACCAATGTGGCATTTGCCTTGACCTGAACAAAACATTTTTGCTATAGTGCGGTAGGTACCGCTTATAATTATGTGTAGATTTTCGTGGCCCTTGGGATAAACCTCATTACTCTATAATAAATGCTTTGCAGTTTCAGTTCACTCCAACCTTTATAATAAATGTGTTGCCATTTCAGTTCACTCAAACCTTTTTACCAGCCAGCCTCAAAAGCTGCCAGAGCAGCAGTGGAGGAGCAGAACTTGAATTAGTTTTCATATGCCTCAAATGCCTTTACTGTTGTCTCATCTGAGATCTCATAGCCATGATTCAGCTTTGAATCCAAACCGTATGAGTAAAATTAATATCCTGGCCTTAAGCCTGCTTCACATGCAAGTGAAAATGGCAGCGATTCCTGTTGCCGCGGCATAAAAACCTGTTTCAACCGGTCGCGGCGGCCGACCAGAGCGAAGGGGTTCCAACAAGATGGAAATTTTCATAGCGACAGCGCAATATCTCTGCCCTCTGACCAATGACTGCACGGTGGAAAAGCCACATGACAAGAAGATCATTCGTGCTGGAAAGACAAATGTTAGTTTACTACACGTGCTTCCGACACGCACGTACAAACTAAAAAATGATATTATTGGCATCAAATAAGATGTTGATATTTAAAAAACAAGTTTATTTCTTAACAAAATTTGAGCAATCCTGGAAAAATAATGCATGAACATTGTCCGTGTTGATGTTTGCAAACCACGGGAACCAACCGCAAGGTCGTATTCTTCGCCAGCAGCACTGGGATACGCAGTGGCAGTAAACGCTATGTAGTGACTCATGTGGAACGGAGCCCTGCGAAAAGCATCGCTGCGCCACGTCGCGAGTCGCTCAGTTCGCTCAATCGTTTGCATGTGAACCGCCCTTTAGGCAGACTCCTTATGGCCCCCCTCGTTTACTGATGTCTTGCACATCATTATATATGTTTCTATTATGGCAAAATAGAATAGAAACTAAGATTCAAAGTAGACATGACATGCACAGTGATGTGATTGCTGCGCCAGTTGCGCCAAACTGTGCAAAAAGACAAAGCCTATTACATGCTTCTACATTATGGCAAAATACGAGTGATCTGTGCCAGTTGGGCCTGCACCAAAACTTCCTATTTTCTTAAGGACAGAATCCTCGGGCACTGCGTTTTATCCTTTGCGAATGTATGCATGCTGCATATCATGCTGACTGAGCCTGTTGTCACCCCGCGTAATCTAAACAGAGAAGCGAAATAGGCCTGCAGCACACACGGATTTACTCTGGTCATCCTGTCATGTGGAGGGCATGCTAAAAATGCGCATGGCGCAAACATTCACAAACAGTGCAGGCCTTCCTCGTCCTTGATCGGCCGAAGTAGGGAAACAGTGGGCTACCGCAAATGTCTTATTTCGTCGATTTTAGTGTTAACTTCATTGGTCGATCAAAAAAGAGGCAGATAGTCAGTGGCATGCAATTTCAATTTTGCATCGTAGCTTCTTCGCCTTGCAGGCGTCGTCATGCTGAGTATGAAGATACTCAGAAGGGCCGCAATTGTTCTCCACATGCGCACTGGCTCACTGCTATTTCCTTATCCCTCCAACCGGTTGAGTCCTCCTATTCTAAAGCTCTCTAATCTTAATCCACAATTTGTGAACCTGCAACAAGCAGGTTTGCGGGATATACACCTCTAGCATAGTCTGAGACTATGTGTAGCAATTCCATCCTCAGATGGCTTTGCATTTGCTGTGGCACCCTTGACATTGCTGGGTGCAGCGACAATAAAAAGTGTTTTGCATCGTCCATAGACTGCTGAGCCGCAAAGGCGGTTCTAACAGCATCGAGCCTCGCATCAACAGCCTCCAGTTCAGCTGCCTGCTTATGTGGCCTTTGTGAAGTGCTGTGCGGGCGCTTTTTTGTGCTTCTTTGCACATGGGGCACACCAGGGGCAGCAAATATAGCCTCAAGTGGCTCCGGTTCATCGGGTGAAGCTCGTTCTTGCGGGTCTTCCTCTCCCGGACATATTTCATATTGGGAATCATCCCCCGGCGCTTGCTCCTCATCGAAGCTGCTTTCTGGTTGCATGTTGCCATGACTACTGCAAGTAAAGCAGGTTGTCAGAGGCAATAAGTAAATGAAAGCATACGATCAAGCTCAGCAGATCTAGCTGCTCAAATGAAATTATGAAACTGGGTTTTATTTAATGGGAATATTGTAGTCTTGGTCACGCAATACGTTGTAAAGAAACAAAGAAGCAGAGGCAGCAGCTCCCCGGGAAGAAACGACAAGCTGTGGGAAAATGCTACCAAACAGGAACAGACGGCAGCGGAAATGTGGGGGCCCTTGGAGACACCCGAACCGCGGCACTCGAAAGAGAGCGGACAAAAGGCCACCAACTGCACGGCGCCTTTAATTGGCAGCGACATCAGGGGAGAGCCGCGCGGGCGGCTACAGACTGCGCTTCAGCTCTACACGCCCGCGAGCGGTCTCTCCCGAACGAACTCCAGATGTCGGCCACGGCGCAAGTGTCGGGGTGGGGACGCGACCATCAAACCATGTGCATGTGCGGGGGAGACAGAAAGAGTGCCTCGAGGACATTGAGGGAGAAAAAGCGGGCGGAACAGTTTTTGTCCCCGTGTGATTTGTCCGCTATTAATCGAACCCTTAAGTTTAAAGTTCAAAGTTGTAGCATTATCGCTAGATTCAGAAAAAGCTACTGCACATTACATACGTTATTCATTAGGCAGTACATGTATGTGGGTGCTTACCGACGTGGTTCTAGGATGTCTTGCATGAATCTCATTCGTTCCATGTAGGGCCTCCGGCTCTTCACTGACTCCGCGTGCAGTCTTTTAAATCCTTCAATTTTCGGCGGAACGAATCTTTCAAATTGTGCCACCGCGCTTGAAGTTCGTCTACTGTTACTGCATATTAAAGAAAACAAGACACAAAGTTCAGGAGAAGGCATTTTTCCTTCGGTTTAGAAAACCGTAACTAGCCACAATTAAAACATGCATAACATGCCAGAGCTACAAACATCAGACTGTAATGCGAACACAATGGCTTCATTTAATAGTGCACGGCTTTTTTACATGCATGCTGGCAGATTAGAAAGCTTTAGCGCAACGCTACGACAGTTGCTGGCCTGCAGCGGTGCTTCACTTTTAGGACGCTCGGCCTGCGCCCGAGGACACTGGTTCGATACTGGCCGTGGCGGCCGCGTTTCGATGCAGGCGAAATGCAAGGCGCCTGCCCGTGTACCAACTAGACAGTGATAGCGCCTGCAAATCGAAACGCACGGTGATTTCTAAGCATGCGAGAACAGCAAAAGTACATACCTGATTGATCAATTTCCTTCAAAACATCTAGCACGTCTTGCCACAGGTGGCTGCGGTTCGTCTTCCGATATTCATTCAATGAAACGTTCCACAGAAGTGGTCGCTTCTCCATTTCATCTATCAAAATTTCGTTAAACAACGTGCGCGACATCGTAGCAGAGCAGAAGTTCGCGGCGCGCCTTTCCAAAGCAGACAGCCGGAGGATAGTCAAAATAAAGCCGCCGCCAAATTTCGACGGTTTCCCTTCCGTCATTTCCTGTCATGTCGCTGAACTCCTATTGGCTGACTACTGTGGCCGTCGCTGCGACAGCACCGACGCTGCGACAGTGCGACCAACATGTTGAAAGTCTGTCGCAGTGGCCCTGCGACAAGAACGACGCGCATTTCTGTCGCACACCGGCAGAAATCGCACTGCGCTGCGGCAACAATCGCACCATGTGAAACAGCCTTGAGTCTTGTGGCATGTAAAACATGCCGTGTGTGTGTGGAGGTAGTGCGGGGTGATCAGGATTATGGCCTTGCTACAAAGCCAGTATTGGTGTGCAAAAACTGTGGCGAAGTTTCGTCCGTGTGGAGCTCCCAGAGGGTTGACAGCGCGAAACGTTGCAACCCCTTCGAGGTAAACATTCTCGCGGGCCGCGCAATGCTTTCAACTGGTAACGGCCATGAACGACATATTTTCGGCCATGGGGTTGTCTGGGCGAGCAATGCACAAAAAAACTTTTCAGTGTCACCTGAAAACTACCCTACAGCCTGCTGCCACGCGAGCAGCAGAAACCGCAATGAAGCAGTGCGCGCGTGAAGTGGTGACGCTGTATGAAGAGTTGTGCTTTAGCCACCGAAATAATATTCCTGTATGCTTCGACGGGACATGGATGACGCGGGGCCACTCGTCGCATATAGGCGTAGGAGCTGTCGTAGAGCTTCTCACCGGCTACGTGTTGGACTACGTCGTCCTAAGCAATTTTTGCTTAGGTTGTGAACTCGGTCCGAAACCTGATGCAGAGCAATACGAAGACTGGAAGAAAAAGCACCAGGTCAGATGCCAGAAAAACACCGACTGTAAATCGGTTCAAATGGAGGTTGAGACAGGTCTCATTTTATTTCAGAGATCTCTTGAGCGCCACAACCTCTGCTACACGGCTGTCCTCTGCGATGGGGACAGTCGCACATTTGATGCCATAAACCAGGCACAAGTTTATGGGTTTGTTCCAGTCAAGAAAGAAGACTGCGTCAACCATGTTAAAAAAAGGATGGGAACAGCTCTTCGCAACCTCGTTCAGAAGCATAAAACCGAAGATGGTCGTAGCTTAGGAGGTAAAGGCCGACTAACGGTGATCTGAATTCCAAATTGAGTACATATTATGGCCGGGCTCTCAAGTCGCATGAAGGCGACATAAACATGAAGAGGGCAGTCATGGCCACATACCGCCATGTGACATCTACAGATGATCACTCTGACCACTCGTTGTGCCCAACTGGCAGGGATTCATGGTGGCGGCACAATGCCGCTGTTGCAAAAGGAGATCGAGCACCCAAGCACAGCTACAATTTGCCACAGGATGTAGCTCATGCACTGCTGCCAGTCTATGAGCGGCTCTCTGTCTCTGAAGCAAAACTGCTGAAAAGGTGTTTCCGCGGGAAAACGCAGAACTCCAATGAGAGTTTTCATTCAGTCCTGTGGAAATCTGGTGCCAAAAGAGCGTCGCTCCTCACTGTTTGCCGTCGAAGCAGCTGTCGCTGAGGCGGTGCTTCGCTTCAATACAGGGAGCCAGAATGCAGCTGCCACAATACTAGGCGAGCTAAAAACAAATATGCCAAGAACAGGCCTCAAGAGGGCTATGGAGAAAGATGTTCGTCGAAGTCTCAAATGTGACAAGAAACATGAAAGTTCAGATGCGTTGAAGAAGGGTGTGAAACAAAAGCACCAGGACTCGATGCACCTAGATTATGCTCCTGGGGCATACTGATTGCATTTTCTAGCTCCTTTTAAAGTTTTGTGTGAATAAATAATCTGTAAAACGTTTTTTTTCGTTTTCTCAAAACTGTATTTTTGACCATGTTGCAGGTTTGGAGATGCGATATCTCTGGTTCTACTTATGCTATTGCTATAATTCTTATTACACCAAAGGCGTAAACTCATATAGAGTGCAAAATTACAAATAAATTTATGGTACTTTATGAGAAAACTTTTTAAAAATTACATGTTTTCTTGAGTGTCCAGATGGCTTTCTGGTCTCTAAAATTTGACAAGCACTAACTTTGGTTAAAATGGGACCAGAAGATTCAAACTTGATTTTTGCATTCCTGGTGTGTTCTAGAATAATTTGGTAGGCCAATGTTTATTGTAACACCTGTAGTTTTACAGATAGCTCACCTCCAAACAAAGAAGATAAAGTGCTCAATATCTTCAAAACTAGATTACTTATAGCAAATCTATATGCACATTTGAAATCAGCACAAAAAACTACATTAACAGTGCAACTTTCATCAAAATCTTCCAGTAAATAAAAAAAAATTGTCTTAAGACCAGGGTCCCCCCTTAAAAACATTCCAACATCTAACGTGCTCAGAAGAGCAGTTGATGGCTTCTTAACATTAATTCCAGTAGAAATTTCACGATGAGATTGCTACTCATGGCGAACCTTTAGACACATTTAGTTGTATTGACTGAAACTGCATTGCCTCCACTGACAACAATAGCCCGAAAATACTTCTTGACCTCATAATGTGTTCAGCTTTGGTACACTGCCCCATCATGGCGAGGCAGACCTTTCTCGGGAACAATGGCAGCCTCTGAAGAGATGGCGGCAGCAAATCTTGGCCACATAATCACTTGGTCAAGATTTGTCCCGAGGGGGGATGCTGGTGTTGAGATCACAAAAAAATCCCGAAAAAGCTAATTTTTAGAAAAATTTTCTCGTACTATATGTAGTTCAGGCTATACCCTGGCAAAATATCTGCACTCAAAATGATCCCAAAGTATGAAACAAATGAATACTTACAGAGTAGCAAAGCTGAAAAACTGAGCGTGAGCTTCAAAATTACTGTTCCACCTCAAGTAATAACAATTTCAGGCCTGCTCTACGATCGCCATTTTGCTACCGTACAAAGCCTCGTTCTACGCCCTTCTGTTTGACACTTATCAAGAGGCCATCACATGCACAGCCAAAGCTAAAGGTGTTTTTCCACATATTAATTTCATGCGACTCAATAAGCTCAAGCCTCTTTACCTCTGTTCGTAATTTTAAAAATACAGTCTCTGCCTTATGGGAGTTTTCTCTGGTGTGCCTTGGGCAACTGAAATAAGCTTGGTATCAATTTATTCGGAAGGACACAGGAACCGATTTTGTGCGTTCTATTCATATTCTTTTACCAATGTATTTTCACTGAAGCAAGTCTAACAACAGCATCGCCGCACAAGTGTGTCTTGGGTGAAGCAATTCTGCAAATATTTCAAGCTTTTTAAAAAATTTTTTGGCTAATGGCCTGCAATGTACAGCCAAATTAAAATCTTAAAACTGCTTATAACTGAAACTGTGATTGTGCTATTGACACTAACTGCATATTTGGACTCTATATAAGAAAAACTGATTTTAATAAGAATCATACCATACATGAAATAATTTTTTTAAGGCCTGCATTGCCCATTATAACTGCAATAATTACAACTGTAATAATTATAAGAAAACTTAATCACATTTTATTTGTTTTGCCCCTGAGCTACAACAGGATGCACCAGAAAGACATGAAAAGTAGTCAAACTCTAAAGCCTGTATACTGAACGCAAACGCCCAGTCGTCTGAGGTGTGTAAGCTAGAGAAGCAATACTTCAAATCGCATAACACCGCTCCTTATCCAACATCATACTCGCATCATGCCCTTAGCTTCCTGCTTATTCAATTTCACCTTTGACTGCGTGTAACTCGCATTCAACTGTCAGTTATCTATGCCTTGCATGCCAAGAATACTGACCTTTTTCGGTTAAAACCAAATTTCCGAAAACGAATTCAGTGTACTTTATCTCTATTTTTGTTTTTTTTTTAGGTTTCAACCGAAATGTCCAAGCCCTAGTTACAACATACATCTTGGTGCGTTTAATACCCGCACAATTTCTTTCATATATTATGCATGCAGTGTGATATGACTAGCCAAGCTCCTTTAAAGGAGCTGTTGGAGCAGCAAAAAGTGCCTTTTGACGAAGATATATGTAATGCATTTTTAAGTGTATGTCACATTTTTTGTCACTATTTTTCGTCGGTGCGACTCATATATGCCGGAAAATGTCACGCCAGTGCACACAATCTTTTGCCATTTTGAGTAACTATGTTTGAAAAGGAAATCAATGTGTAAAAAAGAAGAATCATGTTATTAGACAGTTTTACCATGACAGGTACCGCGATCTGCTTCTGTGGGAAGTCAGGGACCCAACTGCACTGCTCAATGGCCGGTGTGCGCTCCTCAAGGTTATCTGTGGATGCGCAAATAGCTCACTGTAGAAGCAGTTCACGACAGCGGAATGCAGATGGCGCTATATATGTATGTATGGCATGTGTTTTTGGTACAGTTGTTGCTGTCTGTTTTTGTGGTTCATTGTTGCAGTGTTTTTTTAATCATGTTTTTTCGTGCCCATGGCAATTCACTTGTACTTCTTTTTTCTTTCTCTTTCATTGCAATACCCTCCCTCCCACTGTAATGCCATTTAAGATGCTGTGGGTGCTGTGGTAAATAAATTATTTATAAAATGAGCTAGTGTGCCATTATATCAAGCAAACATGCCATTATATGAAGCAGTAAGATGTTTCTTTGTAACACACATGCTTGCCCGGTATGTCTGCTTACCTGCCTACCCACCCACAAGCAATGTATGCTTAGGTGCAGTAGGAAATGTATAGAAAAAAGAGAACAGCTATAAACAATTTTATTATAAAAATCAAGCACAAGGCTAATTATAGCTGTACGTCAGGGCAATCTTAACAGAAGTGTTTTCATGGTGAAACATTAATAAATAGTGAAGAAATATAATGCACAGTAAAATGAACTATATACGGAGAACTTTTATACAGTCAAAAATGAGGATTATTTCACTATTATATCATATGATATGATTTATTTTCCGTCAAAGCGGTAGGGGCTCGAACAAAAGTGAAAAACAGTTCACTTGATGAGGTTCAAGCCCCTCTTTACAAGGCATACAACGGTTGCACAACGTATTTACATATGTAGTGATTTATTTTCCGGACACTCGTTACACAAAAAATAGATGTGCAAAACCACTGCACGAACTGAAGCTAAAGTAACAAAGAAAGAGTATTGCATTTTCATGTCGGAAGATAGCATAAGCACAATACATATATCATCATCATCATCATCAGCCTTACTACACCCACTGCAGGGCAAAGGATCATGTCTAACTCATTGATCATATACAGAGTAGAAAAAAAAGATACATCATCATTATACAATTCTTAATGAAGGTACCATCTCTATTATGATGAAAACAGAGGACAAAGAAGAGTACAAAACATGGGAATTGTTTCAAGTGAATTATGCACTAATTGCGCAGGCCAGCAGATGTTCGCTGCCACGGCACAGCACCACAAGGGCTTGAAAAATAACAAGAAAACAAATTCCTGGTTTCTGCAGCTGTCCGGCTGTAGTTGTGTCCACATGGTGGCTGAAGATCAAGCATACTTGATCCGCCATCTGAACACAATTGAACATTGGCTGCATCTTGAGGTTCGTCATCAGAAGTTGCAGACTTGTACACGACATCGTCTCGAAGAAAGTTGTGAAGCACACAACATGCCATCACAACATAGTCGACATTGCTTGGTAGAAGGTTGATGCTGCGTCGAAAGACGCGAAACCGCGACACCATAACACCAAAGGTATTTTCCACGCACCTCCTGAAAATGAAATGGTAAATGATAACTTCACACCTGAGTATAAAAAGGACACCGCAGAGTCGCCACAATCACCTTGCTCTGCTGAGTCTGTAGTTGAAGATTCTTTTTTCTTCACTCTGGCTCCTGCCAGAATAAGGCCGAAAAAAATCCGGCCGAAGCTGAAACGCTTCATCTCCCACAAATACATGGGGTGCTGCTGTCTGTGTGCCTGGCAGGTGTTCTGGTCCAGGCAACCCAAGACCACCTCCTTCAAGACATTTGCCAAATCGAGACATGCTGATCAGCGCCCCCATCGCTTTGCCGACCGTAAGCACCCACATCAATCATTACATACTTTAAGTTACTATCGGCAACCGCCAGCAACACAATGGAGTAGGTTCCCTGTAATGAGAATGTATTGCAAACACAGTCAAGTCTTAATATGACGCACTGCTACCAAGAACGACATACTTTGTAGTTGTAGTAGAGGCTGCCTGAGTGTGGAGGGGCCTGGATTTGAATGTGTTTGCTGTCTACTGCTCCGATACAATTTGGGAAGTTGCACTTCTCCTTGAAACCCCTGGCAACTTCCTCCCATTTTTCAGTTGTTGCCACCTGAAATGGAAGCTCTTTAAATTAGATACTTTTCAAAATTCAAGCACCAAACTGCTTGTTGGGACTATAGTGGAGATAAGCGGTGAAATCTGCATTCCTGCATGCAGAACTCGATTTTCAAATGCACAAAAATCTAGATTGGCTTACTTGTGCTTAAAAATGTAGATACAATATATACCTTGAGATACAAAGGCTGCAATGTTGTCCACAGCAGTCTGCATGTCGAATGCACTGTAGCGGATACTGTAGATATCCCCACACGGAATTCCAAGGCCACATCCTGCATGTACATACCTGAAACCAGGTATCTGAAAATAAGACAATTACGAGGCTTTCACTGAAATTTATTTCCTAGATGTTAATGTTTTTAATCATTGTGCAAATTAGGGCCTAAAAGGAATCTACATCTGGGAAGAGCATAAAATTAAAAGAACACTGGAAAAGAGCAGCAAACAAAAAGAATGACATATTAAAGCAAAATAATTTCAACGTACTGATATGTTTGTGTAGTACCTGAGCGTTATTCCAGCCGTGCTCGCGACGGCAGTGGCTCACGCACAACATAAGGCTTTGTTAGATGCTCCTCAAGGAGCGAGTGCAACCCCTCAAACTTCTCAGGCGTCATTCTATAATATTTCTTGAAGTATTCGGGGTCGCCATCTGCATCTGCACACAGAAATTCTAGTATGAGAACACAAGCAAGAGAGGAATAGCCACAAAATGAATTTTGACAGTATGAACTCACCACTGTGTAGAACACCGACTCTTCCTTGCGGTTTTGCCATATCGGCCGCGTCCACCACCGCCTGGGCACAGGAGCGCTCAATAGAATCTTTTTCTTCTCCAGAAGGAGATACTCTTCCATTAGCAAAAGCTGCTGCGGGCTGAAATACGGTGGTAGAGCGTCCGCTCCGTCGTCTGCTAGAACCGAAACTCTCCCTGGCGTACCGCTCAGCAACAGCTTTTTCTTTTCGAGGAGGTAGTACTCCTCGAGAAGCAAAGTACTTTGCGCTACTGGCAGGTCCATACCGAAAGAAACGGAGAACGGTCCCTCTAGGGTGTCAACGGTTGAATGCTCGGTCACTCAGTGATTAGCGCGCCGGAAGTCGACCCGCGCGCAACACTTCGCGCGCCAGCTTTGCGGCCAGATGCGCGCAGTCACGTATCTGGTAACAAAGGCGAAAAAGAAAATCTCGAAAACGTTCTTTTTTCAACATAATACATTACAACTCAATATTACTACTCATGATTACGAAATCAACGCCTGCCACGATGTTTGACATTTATTGCAGCTGAAGAATCTTCAGCAACTCAAAAGGCCGCACCGACACGAGGGCGCTAGGGTGCCGACGGCACCGACAGAAATCGTCATGTGAAACGGCGGCTGTGATTACCGTCGCAACGACAGTGCGACCGGGCCGTAATTTTTCGTTCGCGTCGCACCATGTGAAACAGCCTTCAGAAGCACATTCAAAGCGGCGAGATCTAGTATGACGTAATCGGCAGCTGACACAGGCGACGCTTCCTTTGTACTGTTCCTGAAACACTCTAGCTTCCTTTTTGTTGCTGGCGTTGAGTCGATCTGTCGAAGCACAGCGTTCTCGCGGGCACTCGCTCGTTGCAGTTCGCTGCTCGTCACGGCCGTCGTGTCAATCCTCACGCGACCATAGGCGCACAGACCAGCGCAGCCGGCGAGGCACAATTTTCCGGCGTTGCAGCGTCCACGCTCGATTGCTGGGCATCCACTACGTGTTGCAGTGGCGTCGATTCATTTTCAGGCGCCGTGGCGTCAATTCTTACGCGGCTGGAGTCGCGGCGAAGAGACGCGCCGTCGACGTCGTCCAACGCAGTCAGCGCGGCGATGTTTTTCGGCGGCGCAGTATCTCCAGTCGATTGCCGAGCACCCACTAAGCCTTGCGACGGCGCCGGTTCATCTGCGCGCTTTTTGGCTTTCTTTCGCCTCCGCCCATGGTTCACAGAACGGAATTTTGTCGGACCTCCAGGCATGGCGATGCGCGCGTCGGACTTTGTTGCGCGGATCGGTAAAGTATCTGAACGCTGGGATGCATATCGAGGGCTTCAAGCACATTCTGAGTGTTGACGGGAGCTCCTCTTTCTGCAAACTCGTCGGCCCTCGAAACGTATTGGTACCCCGAGCCGCCGCAGTAGCTGAGCGGTTATGACGCTGAGCTGCTGGTCCGTGACACGCGGGTTCGATGCCGGCCGCGGCAGTCGAATTTCGATGGAGGCGAAATTCTAGAGGCTCGTGTGCTGTGCGATGTCAGTGCACGTTAAAGAACCCCAGGTGGTCGAAATTTCCGGAGCCCTTCACTACGGTGTCCCTCGTAGCCTGAGTCGCTTTGGCACGTTAAACCCCCATAGACCATAACCAGCTAACTTAGCCAAGGAATCAAAATGTTAGCGCAGCTGTTTTTGGTAATTTCTTTTGGATTAGTGTGGTACCCTATCAATACAGGCCAAGTTCACTTTGTACTTGCTGTCCCTTGAAGGGGAGTAACAAATTTTTTTCTTTGGCTGGCAGGTCTTTTTTTTTTCTTTGTGCACTTCAATGCTTCACTTGTATTCCCTTCATGCAGGCTTCCTTAGCGCTGTTGGTCACACCACTGCCATCAACAGCACTGTAGGAAGCCCATGCCCATTTTTGAGTGCTGCACTTCATTGCACAGGAAGTATGCGATATAAAGGGATCAGTTTTATCGATGCGAGAGTGCTCACAATCTCCAATATAGCAGACAAATCTTATGTACCTGTTATGTTACCCGTGACCTGGCCTGCATCATTCGAAACAGGTCACGGTCAAGGAATGCTGTGCACAGCTTATGATGTTCTAAGCTTCATTGGGACACGTGCCTGCTGGTCATCTAGGTAACAAACAGTTCTTATAATAAATGCAATGTATGTGGAATGCTCTCAGCACCTCGAAAATGGGCTTATAAATTGTAACTTTGTCAACAATGCGGCATTGAAAATGTGTTGACAACAGCAATAGAGAAGTTCACACTTCATGTTAATATGTTGGCATTAGAATGATTGTACAAACAAAAATCCAGCGTCTGATGTATGTCCAGCAGAGCATGGAACAGAAAAGAGATGCCATACTTACGGTCTCACGAACCTGCGGGATTCGAACCTGCGGTGGCACACAGTTTTGCTTGCTGCTGCTTTAGACAGCTTGGCCATTGCCGCAGCCTTTCTCCCTGCATGTTAAACTGCAAGCTTCTAACACTTTGCTTTGGATATCAACTTTCATCCTTGTGCGATAGTTTGAACTGTGCGATAGTTTGATGCCAGTCCAAGTGGCTGCATGCTCTCATGTTTGAATGCGTGGCTTGTTTGAAGCCTAAGCTTGATCCAACTTCACATCTCATTTCAGCACATTGCACAACATCTCAAATCTAAAAGCAATGGAAAAAATACAAGCAGCCTTCCTTCCTGCGTGTTTGCCTGCCAGCCTCTCGCACTGTGGGGCTATTTTGGTGACCAAAACTGGTGCGCACGTGCTCGTTTGCATGACCGCACAAAGACTGCAAAGAGCCAGCGTGCTCAAAATTGGAGCCCACCTGCCAACACATTCCTTTTCACATTAATCATCTGTGAATTTTAAAATTTCTACAAGTTATGCAGAAGGCAAATATAGCATTTCAGTTTAAAGAACGCATTAATGAACATGGTTTAATGCTTGCTGCCGAGAAGACAAGAGCAGCAATACAGCGCTTGTTCTCGAGCGCTGTTCAAAATGACGAAAATTGTATGCTATCACTGCTTCTGTCAATATAGTTCTCTGGGTTTTTTGTATGGATATTGGTTCAGCATTCCGTAAAAGTATTCTTCTTTCAGCCCTTATGAGTTGTCATTGATGACAGAACATTTTTTTGAGGTTGGGGGCAACGAGCATAATTACTAGTGGACATGCTTAGCGATTCCACTTCTCGCAGGTTCTCAAAACTGGGTGTAGAATCTGAATTTTCCCTGCTGAAGTAGCTTGCACTGTTATTTTGGAACTTTTGATGCGCAGTTCAAAGCAGAGGCATGTTTGAAGCCTTGCACAGTCTCGATAGAACAGCTTTTAGGGTTCTTTCCAGACTCTTGTTTCCGAACATGCACTGAAAGTAGTACAGCAGTGAGTACAGGTGATGGATTGCAGCAGAATTCATTTTTAAGGATGATGCAAAAGAGACTACCAAAGGGGGCCATGAAATGAACAAGCCTGTCTTTGTCTCAGTCTCTGTGCAGGCTGCATAATTCGTTCGTTGGCCTGATAACCTATGCATCACTTCGTACTCGGTACCCGGCCATGCTGCCTTACAAGTCATCAGAAGTGCCTGAAATGTAGAGCTGTAGAAAATACGCATGGAAGTTAAGCTTTGAGAAACCTGCTCACTACTCTTCAGGCAGTCCATCATTGTGGGCATCAGCATTTTCTGCTGTGTACAAATGAAAAGGAATTCTAGCATATGAATGTTTTATTTTCTGATCATTTTCCAAAATGGAACTTGTTTGGCTGTGTAAATAGTTGGCATCTTTGAGCAAAGGCTTGACCATGGCACCCATCCACAAAGAAGTGCTGGTTTGTGTCCTTGCAGGCATGTCGTACAAGCCTTGGCATCCCAGTTGAGGTCTCCGCACACCTGTTCCTGGAAATACCAAAGAGGGAAGGGATATCGTCAGTATCACAGGGTACCGAGACAGGCAATCAGCGTCTTGATGAACACGTCCAGACTTGTACATAACAATGTACGAATACTCCTGAAGGTGGAGCGCCCAGCGGCCAAGACACCTAAAAGGGTCTTTCAGCGAGGACAGCCAGCAAAGGGCATTGGTCCGTGAAGAGCACGGTGGTTTGGCGATCAGGTCACCGACATCACGTATGAAGTTGCTCCTCGTACGCCTGCATTCTCATCATGTAGACCACCCACCGATATTGTTCACGTCATGCGCCTCAAGCCCTACCACGTCGCTTCTCGATCACCGGCCCGGCGCCGAGACTGCGCTCGTGCCGCCGGGAGTCATGTTACGATGAAGTGGCAGTGGAAGACGAAGTGGCCTCTCGCGTGAAAGGACAAACGAACAAGAGGAGGTTAATGTGGCTCTTTGTTTGTGTTGGTGCTCCCTGCTAGGAATTCTTCATTTTAACCCTTAACTGTTGTACAGAAATGCAAATAGCATTTCCCCGTAACAATAGTTTACTTGGGAAAGCAATTGAAAATAGCAAAAAAAATCGGGCAGTAATTTCTGAGCATACTATAAAGGAATGGATTCACACAAATTTAACAAAACTATTAGAGCTAGATGTGCTAAAGGGAAAAGATTATTCAAACACAACAGCTATTGGGATTTGGGATGGGAAGGTTAAGAAGCCGTAGAAAAACATCAGGAAGCCTCCAGGGAACACAGATATTCCAAGCAAGTGGGGAACCAGAAGCTGAAGTAGACACAAAATTAGCTGCAGTAAAACAGAGTTGAGCTAATTGGCACACACTGATAAAAAAAGCAGCCCTGCAACAGAGGACAAGGAATGGGGAAACTTCATGAACTGTAGAAGGTGTCGAAGGAAGACATCCTTTTTGGTTGATGAGAAAATTAAAAGAAAAGAGTTCAAATGGTTGCAAATGCACAGGTGTCGTACAGGATGACCCACTAGCTGTATGTGCAACCTTCTGAGAACATCAGGCAAAAGTGTTTTACGCAAGAAATGGTGATCGTCCATCAGTCCCAGAGCCAGTTCTTCTGAGAACATGGGACATCAAGCGAAAGTGTTTTACGCAAGAAATGGTGATCATCTATCAGTCCCAAAGCCAGTTAAGTGAGATCCATTAGGAATTTTCCTCTGTCAAAGCATCTGGACTCCATGAGTGATAAGGCTAGTGTAGAGCACAGGTTTATATCTGGCTCACGGTATTTGGCTAGAAAGAAATAAGGCAACGCAAGATGTAGGAATGATGATGACAGAAAAATTTAAAGAACAAATAAATGTTGCATACATTTCGTCTGAGGAGGATAGACACGTCGGGCAGAAAGCGGGTTAGTAGTAGCAAGCTGACAGGACCTGATGGCATTCTAATGAGGTTAACAAAGTCATTGGCCCAAAATAGCAGACTTTGAAAGGTAGTGAGCAAAATTGAGGTAGTGAGCGCAACTACCGTCCTATAACAGTGAGATCAGTGCTTAACAGGACAGTGATGCAGTTTATAGAGACTGCAGGCATTGGTGGAGTATGAAGGTGTGCTAGGGGAGCTTCAAATTGGGTCATAGAAACAAGGGAGGCTAGAGGACAATTGCTTCTCACTGACAGATGTAGTAAAATAGCAGAAAAGGAACTCAAGTGCCTATGGCTAGCATTTCTGGATATCTAGGGAACCCATGACAGTGTAATTTTGGATGATCTGCGGGACATACTAGGCACATTAGATGTGGCATATAGAGTAACTAATCTTTTTAAAGAATAACTATAATTCAAACAAAGTACTCGTAACATGGGAAGAAAATGTATCGGAGCCTATAGAAATGCAACGGGGCTTAGGCAAGGGTGTCCTCTGTCAACTTCATTGTTCATGTTGTACCTACAAATAGAGACCAAACTGGGAAGGGGGGGGGCTGGGACTGGACTTGGCTTCAGCCTTTCTTTTCGGGCAAGGGGAATGGACTGAACATTCATTACCAGGACTGATATTGAAGATTTGCAGAAGCTGATAGACATCTGAGGTACAAAGGGAAATAGATTAGGTCTCGAGTTCAGTAACGAAAAAATCGGCAGTGAGCATAGGATACAGGATGTCATGCTAGAGGTAGGTACAAGTATGGGTGTGGATAAAGAGTGGTGCTGAGTATCTTAAGTAGCACAAAAACTATGTAATGATTAAATGTAGTAAGAATGGAACTGTCATGAAAAATACGGCACTGTTCCTAGTCTGACTTTCAGCAATGGGGTTAATGAGAACAGAAAACTGGGCAAGTTGGAATGGATTCGTTTTTAAGCAGCGCGAAACACGAGAGAAACGCAAAGAAGCTTGAGGGCCGGGATGACCAAGGGACGAATAGATGCAGTGTCTCATAAAAAACCGCTCGTCGATTGCGATACCGGAGCGGTTTGTTTATTCTATCCCGCTCTCCTGCGGCAAGACGTACATCGACAATCAGTAAAAGGGGCAGTTTCGTCGAACCTTGCTGTGCACTGTCAGAAATGTAAACATTGTTTCCCCCATTGGACAGGACAAATATATTGTTTAGCCACCCAGATCGGACCTGCAGAGAGTTGGTTGAGGGGTTTCTGCTAAGGCAGGAGTCAGAAACGTGTCACTTCGCCTTCTATCAATCTCGTGGAAAGAGATTCACGCTCTTGGGAATGTGTGGCAACAGGTTGATAGCAGGTACATGTGTTAAGATTGCTGGTTGGCTTTGATAAAATGAGGCGATTAAACTCGCTGAATGCATGTACGGTTTTACGACTATCGCGATTTTATGATTTCGGTTTTTGTGTTTTTCAGTTGTTTTTTGATGCCTATAAAACTAACTCTTCTTGAAATAAAAATTAAGTTGTTAGCGCCCGTGTCGTCTCGTGTTTCTTCCACTATGTCCTGTGTTTCGCACCGCTTAAAAATGAAGGCAATGCGGTCCGGTCCATGAGATCGAGGTTCAAGCAAGCTTACATAATGGGGCAGGTAGGCTTGATTCGGGAGCACATGGAAGGACATCGAATCAGGGGGTACAAGGTGAAATGACATCGAAGGCAGGGAAGCTAGCGGCAAGGTAGAATTTGAGGAGCAATTGAAAAATGTAAAAGCATTGGGCGAGGAAAGCTGCTTGCTTAAATGTACAGTTACTATGCATGTATAGTTAATTTAATTGTCCATGAGGAATACTGACTGAAAAATGGAAAAGGCGGCATAAAAAAATTGTCAAAAAATATTTGGGCAGCAGATGGTGGGGCAAGCCAGGAAATATCGGTTAAGAAAAAGGTTCAAGAAACAGACGGGTCTGTGGAAAATGGTTGCAGATGAAATTCAAGCACGAATTGGGCAAACTCGTGACCGCTGTGTGTTCTGTGAACTCGCTCAGAGTGGCGCACCAGGATGTCGAATCGAAAATGGAATGCATGCTGATCATGTTCCATGATTGCAAGGGAATCGTCCATAAAGAAACTGTTTCCTCCTGGATGATGGTAAAATCAATCTATGTCACAGTCCTCCAGAGAATGAGACAATGGGCCCTGTGCGTGCGTTGAGAGATCGCAACATCATGGGTTATTCGCCCCGACAACACTCCGTTGCACATGTCGCTCGCTGTCATAGTTGTTAACTGGGTAAAGCATAATCACGCTTCCCCAGCCACTATACAGCTGCAATATCTCCCTGCGACTTCCTGTTTCCGAGGGTGAAATGTGCTTTGAAAAACGATGATACGACACCGCGGAAGACATCTGAAGGGAAGAAACAAAGGTGCTCAACAAGATTCCACAAAAGGACCTCCAAGACACAGAAACTTACTGGGCTTGCTGTGTTGGTACAGAAGGTTATTTTGAACAAAAGATTTCATCAAATAAAATGGGACAGACCCTGTACATTATAGGTCGCAGCTACGTGGCGTAAGCTGCCGCCAGATTTACCGGTTTCAGTTACATCCATCCAAAATAACAATAACTACATTTTAGAATTAAAATAATGAAAATAAAATAAAGAACCGTGTCCGCATCTGTAAAGTGATATTCAAAGAGGACCGCACGCAGCTAAAGGCACTCATTAACGCTATTGCCTCATACCCTTGAGGCAGAGAGCTAAGTGACCCTAGAAAATTTGACTTCGCTTCGCAAGCGTTCCCTCATAACCACCATTGCTTAAAATCGGTAAATGAAAAACTTCAAAAGTATAAAAAATACGCAGACTGTTTCCTTTATGGTGCTTTCTTTATCTGCTGACCGCCAGAAACATTGCCCCCGTATATTCATGTAACGCCCACAAGGGAGAATAAAATGGAAGTGCTGTTGTCAGAAGGGTAACGAAAAACACCTTAGTCATCTCTGATTTGCTGATAAAAATAAATGACAGCGAAATAGCTAGGAGAATTATATTTGGCAGGCACTCTTAGGTCATGAATAGCATTTTACCGAAATCCGCAAGAAGAAAGTACATAATGCTGATAGTATCTTGCCAGTATTCATCTTGGAGCCTAACAAAGTGGCTCGAAATTAAATTGTGGGTACTGCACTGGGCTGTGTGGCGCTGTAAGACTAGGAAGCAGGAAAGCTTTGGTTTGATTCATAGAAGTTTACCATCCCAAAGCGACTCAGGCTATAAGGGACGCCATCGTGAAGGGCTCTGGAAATTTCGACTATCTGGAGTTCTTTAATGTGCACTGACTTCGCACAATACACGGGCCACTGGAATTCTGCCTCCATCGAAATGCGACCACTGTAGCCGGGATCGAACTAGTCCTTTGGGTAAGGAGCTGAGCGCCATAACCACTGAGGAGACAGGAAAGTAACACTAGGAAACGGGAGAGCACACTGGGTTAGAGAAGATACTGTAGTTAATAGCTGAAATGCCACAGCCATAACTGAAATCAAGGAGGAAACGGATACAGACGACATGTAGTGCAGAGAGCAAATAACATACTCTTAAGGATATAGGGTTAGGAAGTCTGCAAGTATACTAATTGGAGGTTAATGGGAGGGGCCCTTGTAATGCACAGACACAGTTTGGCTGATGATTATGCCTTTGCATATGTGTGCAAATGCGAAAGCGGTAAACGCCCCAGTAAACAATGCCGACAGCCAAAAATCATGAGCATGGCTCTGGCAGCTGGTCCCCAGGGAGTAACCTAGGAGGCAGGTGGGCCACCTAGGTCACACGATCTTGCAGCATCATCAGCAACAGCCCACCGGACATGGATTATATGGGGACTAAAGAAAAGAAACAAGAAAAATGTCTATCATCACAACCTTCCCACCGGACAGTGAGCAAACTGCGCACTGTAGCAGGAAGCAGTTAAATGAATGATTGGTCGCACGGGAAGTGCAACCTGGGCTGCACAAGGCCCGCTGCTGGGAGCACCTACCATGGCAGGGCAGTGGGGCATTACTTAGCCGCTGCACCACTGCGTTGGGAGAGAAATGAGGTTTATGGTTCATGTGGGTTAAACGTCCCAAAGTGACTCGGGCTATGAGGAACGCTACAGTGAAGGAGGGCTTCGGAAATTCAGACCACCTGGGGTCCTTTAACTTGAACTGACATCACACAGTACATGGGCCTCGAACATTTCATCTCCATTGAAATGAGCCTGCAGCGGCCAGCATCGAACTCGCTCCTTTAAGGTCAGCAACCGACCGTCATAACCATTGAGCAACCGCGGCGGCCACGGAGGGGTATGAGGACTTGCACAGATGTATGAATGTAAAGTAGATAGTGACTTTCTGCATATATGGGAATTCACCTATTATGCCTTATCACGTCACACCCTTATGGAGGAGATTAAATGCGCCCTGCAATTTTTTTTGCAAATGTGTATTTCTTGCAATTTCTTAGTCTCTTAGCAAGTCTTAACCATCAAAGGGAGCAGAGTTGGCAGCTTGTACTGAAACTTCCATTGGGAACAAGTTGGGTTAGGTCACTTTAGCAACCCTTAACAAGGCATTGCTCAAGTTTCCACCACTTTGAGCTTTTAGAGGAAGCTGCCCCCAGGTTCCAAGTACACAATTACCAAATTTGAAATTTGAGTAAATGCAGCTGATAAAGTTCTTGTAATAGCTGGGCTGTTGTACAGCTGATAAAGTTTGAAATTGGCACCAATTAGGAGTGAGTTCCAAGTGCACCCATATGAGAGCAGCTCTAATCAGGCCACATGCAAGTCGATCCAACAGGAGCTGTCAATTGTTTGATGTAGAGCATTAGAGTTTGGAAGAAATGTTGGAACAGAAACTGTTTCCAGATATACCAAAGAAATAATGAAATAGGTCTCTGTCGTGCACTGGACTCCACTTCGTAGATGGGATAGCATCTCAAGATCGACATTTCAAGTATGCATTGCAAGTCATTGGTTTTATTTAATGTATTGCCATTTCAAGTTCCATTTGGAGCATTTATTAGTTCCAGAATTCACAGTTATGAATTTGCCATTTCAAAAGTGGTATATTTTTTTCTGTTAGTGCGTAGTTACGTAAATTGCAATGTTTTATGCACACAAATGACAAAAGGTTGTCCTCTGTACATCCCCTTGAGGTGCTGTAGATGTGCACACGACTTCCACATTTGACTTCCAGGCTCTTACCATTCTGTCCCTCCCTGTCAAGCTTGTCAGCTGCCGTAAGCTTGCCATCTGCCACTATAAAACTGCTGACCTATTTAACTCTCGTTCGTCCCAAACTGGAATAAACGTGCACAGTTTGGGACCTTCACCAGTCAAATCTTTCTGTCACCATTGAATCTGTTCAAAATCGTGTGGCAAGATTCATCTCTCAGATTATTCTCTTTATTCAAGCATCACCGAACTGAAATCAGAATATAATGTTCAATTCCTTCCACGCTGTGAAATTGCCAGACTGTCTCTCACAAATTTTATCACTTGCCACTTGGAAGTTCAGTTATCAGTCCAGCTCACGGCATTTCTGACCGCATTAATCACGACAAAGCCGTTTACCCACCATCCACACATACTACTGTGCATTTTTAATGTTTCTTTCCCCAGACACTCAAGACCGGACTTGCCTTCCTGCTGATTACTTTACCACACTAATACAGTCAAATTCAAGGTGTTCATTGAAAAAAAAATCAACATGCTGTAACGACCCACCCCTCATGTAATACCCCAAGAGCGGCACTTGAGGTATCAATAAAATAAAAAATAAATGTTCTTGCAGCTACAGTAAAATGTGTTTGTAAAAAATAAGAACAGATGGGCATCACGACGTTTTTGGGCGGTATGAGTGAAAATATTTTATTTTTGCATGCTTGCTATCTTTTCAAATGCTCGGGAATGACGCAATTTACCGTTAACAATGTGTCAATAGGTTAATGTAGAAATGGCACACCAATTTCATTGTCATAGATGAAGAAAAGCAGTCTGCTACATACGTCTGCTTCGATCGTTTATTGGAGACACACTGAGGATACATGGATATGTTTACCGGAGAGGGGACCGTGCTGTCGGCACATGCGCGGCTGCTCGGATCTCCGGCGGTGGGTCTTGCATTGCCGAAACCGAAACTCGCGCACACCACACCAGAAACCGAAACTCGCGAACACCACACATCCCTCCCCACTCAGAGTGAGTTACCACGGATCTTCGTAACGGTCCGGGGGGACGGCGGCGTCTCGGCGGCCTCTGTGGTGGCCCTTGTTGTGCATCATCGGATGGGAGTGGCTCGGGTATTCCGCAGCCCGCTGAAGCACTTTTAGTGAGCGCCTCTTGATGATCGCCAGTCTGGCTGTCTGGGAGGAACAGCGGAAGGAGCGACGACTGGAGGCGATTGCTCGGTGACTGCTGCGGAGGCGTTGTCGTCAGTTGCTTGCTGCCTTGCTGCTGGTTTTTGTGTCGCCGCACGACGCCTCTGTCCGTGCTGACCAACCAAGACCGGCGACCGATCTGTTTGATGACGCTGCCTTTCATCCACGCTGGGTCGCCTGCGAAGTTCTTTACGTAAACGATCTGGTCTTTACGAATGCGTCGTCCATCATCCTTTTCCTCCTCTGTTAGCTGGGAGCCTGAAGGCTTCAGGTGCGTCAATGCTGTTACAAGTTCGCAACCAAACGTCATCATGGCAGGTGTTTTCTTTGTGCTGGTATGCATTGTTGTGTGCTGCTTTGGCAGAAATCGTGACAGTCTGCAGGCGACAGGGCTGTCTTTCTCTTTTATAAGCGTTTGCTTCAGTTCGAAGACCATACGCTCCACTTGACCGTTCGTGGCAGGATGATACGGAGCGCTCGTGACATGTTTCACTCCAATTATTTTAAAGAAGTCTTCTGTTTCCGTTGAGACGATGGACGGTCCATTGTCGGTTACTATTTTCCTTGGTACACCAAAGGTTGTAAAAAGGGTTCTGCATTCTCTAATTAGGTGCTTCGACTGTATGCTCGCCATTTGCTGAATGAGTCGACGGCAAGCAAGAACATGCAGCCGTCGATGGGACCTGCGAAGTCCATGTAAATTGTCTCCAATGGCTGCGTTGTTCTTGGCCATTCTGGAAGCGGTGCTTTCGCCGGTGCCCTGCGGTTTTCCTGACACGGTCTGCATTCCTGAACGACCTTTCCTATGTCTTTGCTGAGACTAGGCCACCAAAGATAAGCTCTTGCATAGGCCTTCATCGCGACGATGCCTCTGTGTCCTGAGTGAATGATCTTTAGAGCCTCAGTGCGTGCTGCGAACGGAATTATCACTCGGGATCCCCTGAGCAAGCACCCTTGGAGCGTTGACAGCTCAGGCGCTAGCTTAACATAAGCCCGGAAGTCATCGCCTTTCAGTGCTTGCAAATTTCCCTGCTGGGTTGCTTGAAAAAGTGCTGACAGAATATTGTCTTCGCGTGTTAGCTCTGCGATGCGTTGGGACGAGAGTTGGGGATCAATCGCACATTCTAGCATCAGCACGTCGCCAGGAGGGGATGGCTCGTTGTCATCTCCTTGTAGCGGAAGTCTACTTAACGCATCAGCGTTCTTGTTGCGACTGCCTTGTCTGTAAACAAGGTCGTAGTCGTAAGCGGACAGCTTAAGGCACCATCTCGTCATGCGAGTTGATACAGCAAATATTACTGCAAGTCCTTCTCGATCCAGTTGTGCATAATCCGTTCAGCTTTGCCTAGCGTTCGTGACGCAAAGGCAATGGGCGCTTCTCTTCCGTGCTCGTCAATCTGTGACAACACAGCGCCAACGCCATATGGCGAAGCGTCGCATGATAGGAGAAGAGGCTTGCGTTTGTCGTAGTGAGCAAGCACTGTGCAGTCTCGAATTAGCTTTATTAGCTCTTCGAATGCCATTTGGTGCTCATTTCTCCATATCCATTGCGTCTCCTTGTGCAAAAGCGTGTACAGTGGTGAGGCCACTGTCGCTCTGTCCTTAAGGAAGCGGTCATAGAAAGCAAGCAACCGCAGGAATGCTTGGAGCTCCACTTTGGTTTTCGGCGCTGGTGCGTCCATGATGGCCTTAACCTTTGCTCCAGTTGTATGCACTCCTTTTTCATCAATCCGGTGTCCTAGGAACTCCACACTGCTGACCCCAAACAGACACTTGTCTTTCTGAAGGCGAAGACTCATATTATCCAATCTTGACAGCACTTGGTCTAACCGTTCATCGTGTTGCTGTGGCGTTTCTCCGCAGTCAATTATGTCGTCCAGGTACACGCTGGTGCCAGAAATTCCGGCGAGCGTTGTCTCCATGATCCGCTGGAATATCGCCGGTGCTGCAGATATTCCGAATGGAAGTCTTTTGACTGCGTACAGTCCATTCATGGTGTTCACGGTCAACACCCTTGCTGTGGCTTCAGTGACCGGAAGTTGCTGATAAGCTTGAAAGAAGTCAAGCGTTGAGAACAGTGTTTTACCTCTGAGAGTAGATAGTACCTCCTCAGTGGTTGGAAGCGGGTAAGCTGCTTTCATGGATACGGCATTTACCGTGCTTCTGTAGTCTCCACACAGCCTCAACAACCGTGACTTTTTTCGAACCAACACCAAGGGTGTCGCCCAATCAGCATGTTGAACTGGCTGTAAAATGCCTTGCTGCTCCAACCGATCCAACTATTCCTTAACAGCTGGTCTGAGTGCAACGGGAACCGGTCGAGCCTTGCAAAAGCGTGGTGGGACGTTTGGGTCTAGCTCAATGTAAACTGGTGGTCCCGCGTAACTTAAGACGTCTTCGTCAAAAACACGTGCATGTTTTTCTAGAAGGCAGTGCAGCACAGTGTTCTCGGTGTGCGTTGCGTCTTGCGTTTGATTTACGTCTAGCAGACAGATGTTCAGTGCACTGAACCAGTTACGGCCCATGAGGTTGCACCCGTTGCCTTCCATGACATGCAGTGGAAGAACGAAATCTTTTGTCTTGTGGCGAACTTGTACTTCCGTAGTGCCAACGAGGCTCAAGTGCTCTCCTGACCAGGTATGAAGGTTCAAGTCGGATTTAGCTAACGGTGGAGGTTTTGTAGGCCATGTCCGCTCGTAGGTCTCCCTACTGATTGGAGAATATGATGCACCAGAGTCAACCTCGATCCAGCACCTTGCCGTTGACGCGAAGTGGTACCATGAACTTAACTTTGGGCACACCTGTAGGCTTTTTACTGTGTTCAGGTCCCGTGCTTACCTCTGTAGCGGCTGTTGCATGCTTGTAATTTGGCTTGCAGGCTTAGGCTCGATTTGATGCGTAGCAGTTCTGCGTTGCTTTTTCTTCGTGAGGCAAGCTCTTTCGATATGCCCAATCTTTTTGCAAAAGTTGCATGCAGCATTCCGGAACTTGCACTCACTCGGATCGTGCAAGCCGTCGCATCTGTAGCATCGCGCCTTGCGCAGAGTGTGCTGTTCTCCCTTTGCGCCTTCTTTCCTCTAGCTTGTCTTGTGCACCTCTACATTTTCTGTTTTCATTTCTATGCTCTGCTGCTGCTGGGCAGCGCTTTCCGCCATCTCGGCGAGGTCGAAGGCCTTTTGGAATGCCAGCTCTCTTACGGCGAACAGACGCTGTTGAATGAGCTCGTTGCGGATGCCGCAGACGAAACGGTCGCGTAACATGATATCCAGGGGGAGCGCGGTGCTCACGGCGGCCGTCGTCGCCTCCTCCGCGACGAACGATGCCCCGACGCCGAAGTTACAATCCGCGGCGAGTTTTCGTAGAGCAGCTACGTAGGAAGCAATGGACTCGCCTGGTTGCTGGTCCCGTCTCTGGAATTTACAGCGACAGTAGAGCTCTGATGGGCGTGGGTCATAATGCGTAGCCAGGGTTTGGACGATCTCGTCGTATGAAACTTCTCCTGGGCTCTTTGGTGCGAACAGTGCGCGGACGGTTTCGAATGTCTCCAGCCCGCACAGTCAGGAGTAGGGCTCGCTTCTTCTCTTCTGCTGTTATGGAGTTTGCGATGAAGTAAAACCCGAGGCGTTGCATCCATGATGTCCAGGACTTCCCCGAGAAAGGCTCGATGGAGGCTTGAAAAGACGCCATGGCAAGTTGACTAGACCCGTGTCTTCAGTGGGTCTTTGTTTTCCTCGTCGCCAGTGCTACATACGTCTGCTTCGCTCGTTTATTGGAGACACACTGAGGATACATGGATATGTTTACCGGAGAGGGGACCGTGCTCTCGGCGCATGCGCGGCTGCTCGGACCTCCGGCGGTGGGTCTTGCATTGCCGAAACCGAAACTCGCGAACACCACACAGTCCAGTGGATGTTCAGAGTGACACGTCCATAAACGTGGACAAGGTGACCTAATGCTGAAAGTATCGGTCGCGTTTTCTGCCCACCATGCAGATTTTCTTTCGCAAGGGGGGGAGGGGGGGGGCTAGCGTGGTACGAAATGAGGTTTATTGCTTGCAGGTGTTGAGAACATTGGACAACAAGCATAAAAATAGTCGATGGAGAAGCATCTCCAAAGAAGTGCGGCTGACCAAGCAATGAGGACTGCAGATGGTCTCAATGAACCGCCACTACACTGGGCCGCTGCCGATAAACACAGTGCGCTATGATAAGTGCTTAAAGCCACGGGGAGTCTTGGAGGCTCTTGGCCCCCTACCAACATTGAAAAATTCTGAAGCGTCCATGTTAGAATGTAGACTGCATGAATCTGGAGCAAGAAGCCATTTTTTATGTTTCTTTTCGGTGGGGGTCTGAACATTTCGTCGCTATCATTTTCAAAATTTCGTTGTCCTTTTTAGAAAGAATTATTAACATTTTTTATAGAACCAGAGACAGCAAACATACAAAGTGGCAGCACTACACAAGGGGGGAGGAAAAAGGAAAACCCTGAACCCTCACGCTACGTGTCAGTCCAGAGTTGGCCGCTCAGCTCCAGGCTACAAAACAACAACCAACTCGTTTGTTTAGGCACTATGTTCACATATGTGGATGCGATTAAAATATGCTCAAATCGCAATATTTTTGCATAACTTTTTGTGCATAACTTCTGTTTGTTCTAGTGATCGTGATTTATGCACATAAAAGAAAAGATTGTTCCTTCAGCAGATTTAATTGGTACCTGAAGGGGATACTGTATTGCAAATCAAGATTCAGAATTATCATCATCAGCAGCAACAGCCTGACTAAGTCCACTGCAGGCGAAAGGTCTTTCCATCTCTCCAATTAACCCTGCCCTTTGCCAGCTGCAAACTTCTTAATCTTATCCGCCTACCTAAATTTTCGCCGCCCTCTGCTATGTTTACCTTCTCTTAGAATCTATTCCGTTATCCTTAAGGACCAGCGGTTATCTTGCCTTCGCACTGCATGCCCTGTCCAAGCCCATTTCCTCCTCGATTTCGCCGAGGATGTCATTAACCCGCGTTTTTCCCTCGCCCATTCTGGCTGCTTCCGGTCTCTTAACGTTACACCTTTCATTTTTCTTGCCATGGTTTGCTGCGTTTTCCGCAATTTAAGCTGAACCCTTTTCGTTGGCCTCCACGTTTCTGCCCCATAGGTGATTGCCAGTAAGATCTACGAATTGAGGGATATTGTTAAATTATAAGCCAGTTTTACATCAATTTTCTTCTTTTCTGCTATGTAGAACTGTGGCATGTGCTGTTAGAAAGCAATGACTGTATTGAGAAATATAGGTTTATCGCTACATCGAGTGATAGATGTTGTGCATGAGTGATGGTTTTGCCTACAAAGTGTGTCCTTCTCAAGCTAAATGAATCAGTTGGTAGTCAGCACCTGTCTTGTGATTTCTCATCCTCCACACCATGTTTGCGCCATTTCTAACAGGTCAAGGATAAAGCAGTTTTTTTTATTACAACAAATTCGCTGCACGACGTATTGCAAGAAGCACCCATAGATGGTGCCAGCTACACCAGGAGTAAATACTGAAAGCACAAAACATCAGGCAGCCATGCGCACCTCGATTGGCGGCCGAACTATTTGATGCAACCACATCATTACGGATGTTTCACCCTGGTAGCCTTCTTTTGCTAAGTAACTGATTACTACCACTAATCGATTACACAAGAACAGTTACTGAATTACCCAAAACATTACCGTTTCAAAAATGTATTCAGTTGATTACAGAACTGCGTAAAATCTAATTAATTACAAGTAATCAATTACAAAAAACTCCGGCCGATTCCACAGCACATAGGAGTTTTCCAGTTTCGCCTCCACTGAAATTGGCCACTGCAGCAGAGATCAAAACCGCAACCTTGCGATCAGCAGCTGAACGCCAAAGCCAGTGTGCCATCACAGCAGACCCAAAGAAACAGCTGTCGACCAAGAATGTACACTGCCCGCAGGTCACAACAATGGCACCAGCCATTGCTGCTGTCGCGTTACTAACATGACCATACATTTTTTTTGTTTTCTGTCGCTTGCATTGCTGTGCCATTGCTCAGGGCTGATTTAAGCGCCCAGCTCAGTTTTCAGTGCAGAAGAAAGCTAGGGAAGGCTTAAATCTGCACAAGACACAATGAGTGTATTGGTGCTTTTCATATCTTAGAGCTCCATTTATGTTGATATTTTTCTCATATTTTATGATTTCCAAATTAACAAAATGGTTCATTATGAAAAATATGCACAATAGCCAACCAGGTGTTTCAGTTAGGCCCACCGGCAATTTTAAAAGACAGGCACTATCACGTGAGATACCTTTTGTGGCATAGTAGTACCAGTGTTGGCAGAGATCAGAAAACAGGCTAATGAATTCAACTTGTAAGCTGGTTAATTAATTTCTGATAGATAACTTTGTAGCTAGCAATGTTAGGCACGTGGTTGTAAGTAAAAATTAGTAGTTGGCTGTTTGAAACAAAAATTTGTAGTTCGCTGTTAGTAATAGCCATCCATCTAGAGGCAAGCACTCCTGCGAAATGCTAGGGGGCTTATGCACTGTGCAATGTCAGAGCACGTTTATGAACCCAAGGTGGTTACAATTAACCTGAGCCCTCCACTGCGGCGTCACTGATAGCCTGAGCCGCTTTGGGATGGTGCACACCATAAAACCATATGAGATAGCAGAATATTAAGAGCAATTACTTTTGGCGGCTTGGTGCAAATGTTCTCACCATTTATTTATGTATTTTGGGACCGCAAAAAACCCCAGGAAAAGCCACTAGGGGTGGTTTGTACAGAAATTAAACTTAAACAAAAAAGACCACATTCTGCACGATGTCAACATCAAGATAATAAATACAAATTGAACATGGGCAAACAGCTTGCAAGATTGAAATGCAAAGCACTCAAATGCTGCCATGGTTAAAAAAGAATCAACAAAAGATAAAGGTGTAGATAAGACCTGAATAAAAACTTACTAAATAATAAAAACTCCATACTAAAACAAAGCACAATAGATGAAGGTTGGAACAGAAACATATACAGAAGCTTAGGTAAGTCGGAAGATTTCAGCGTATGTTTGGACTTAAACAAATATTCTACTTTATTTTATTTCTATTAGATTAATTAAAGAAATAAATAAAAATCTTCTACGATTACACCTGCACTGGGAAGGCCGTTCCAATCTTTTGCTGTTCACATGAAGGAAAACTGCACAAATGCTTGTTTTTGGGCATTTTTGACTGTTTTTGTGACGAGTTGAAAACTGCGAGTGTTTGGGATGGTGCTCATCACGAGTGAATAGTAGAATTGATTAAACACAGCTGAAATGGCTAATTTTCACAGTGCTTTAATAAGGGTAAGCTGGATCGGTTCAGTTCGGTTACACGAGTGTAGGATGAACAACTGGAACAGACAAATCTAGTGGCACAGTTTTGGATGGTTTCTATACTCTCAAGAAGGTACTCTTGATTTGGGTTTTGTGGCTGCATATTCTAATTTAGAGTGCATTGATGTGGTGTAGGATAGTAATTTTACATGTGCTGGGGAAACTTTCATTCACTGAGAATTGAAGGTAGCCCAGGATTGGCTTGATGCTGAAGCGTGGTTAATGTGTGTTGGCCATGTAAGATCGTTAGAAAGGCATAATGCAAAATATTTGTATGTTTCAGTAGCCCGAAAACGTGAGGCATAGAGAAAGTACCTATGTATGATTCAAATGCATCAGCTTAGACTTCGTGATGTTTAAAGACCATTTTTTAGACCAATTTCCTACTGCTAATAAATCACATTGTATACTAAGGCTGTCTTCATAATTACTTATTTCAGCATTAACTACGCAGTTTGCAAACAGGCAAATGTTATTGTTTATGCACCGAGGAAGATTGTTAATGAAGATAAGAAAGAAGGGGGGGGGGGGGGGGAATCAGAAGACATTTAAATACACTGGCGGAACAAAGCAACAAGGCACTGCGGGCTCAGCAGCTATACTAGAAAACGATCGCTAGTCTTCTTAGTAAAACTGATTCACAAATACACACCAGTATGACAAAGGCGAACAGTGTCAAACTGTGTGGCATGGCTGCACAGCTGCCGAGCCCACATGGCGGTGCCCGATGAGAATGGCCTTTTGTACCCAGCAGCAATGCTGATGTCGTTGACCATGGGGCTTGCTTGTTGCTGGTGAATGAGGCAGCAGTGATGCTGTATCCGTTGGCTTTCCTTGAAGACGACGGGCATACACCCAGCTCAAACTAGACAATATGACCACCGCAGGCAATCCCGGCCCTTATGGGGACTGCTCCACCAGGTTGTAGTACAACGGCAGCAACGATGACCTGTGCAATAAAGGCGAATGGTGTCAGACTGCGCGGCATGGCTGTACAGCTGTCGAGCACACAGGGCAGTGCCTGATCATCACCGGGCGGTATGCGGTGCATCGTTAAAAAATTGCACAGCTATGGACTGCACACAAAAATACAACAGCAGTAGTGTGAGAACAGTACTTTTTCAAAACTGAATCGAATGCTGCGTCTGTGTTCTTTCTTTCTTTAGTCTAGTGTTCTAGCGCTGTTTCATTCCAGCATCATGAACCAACTTTGTCTCTTTTGCAACAAATTTAAAACTTTGCAGAATTTTGCAAATAATCACACAAGAATAATAGTGTGAAACAGTGATATGCTAGCACCAGCGTTACAACATGAAACCATACCTAATGTAAGTAATGGCTACAGTGCCAAAAGCCAACATCGGTCTCCATAGGGGGTATGCAACACGTAATATTAACTGAATGACAACTGTGCTATACTTCTGGAATTATTGTACATTTTGGCACTGGTGACGACACTGAAAAAAACTAGTGCCTCAGTATATGAGAAAGGCATGAGCTATGAACGAGGCACAGCCTCTGGAACCAGAGTTTCAAAACAAGGTTTGCTAACCTGCCTACACCTTGCCGTATCACCCAATGCTAAATGCAGTGAATGAGCATTATGAATAGTGCCACAGAACTGGACCCCATCTAGGTGCTGAAACACCAACCTGCACAGAGCACTTGCAGCAGCATGCTGTGTGGTGTTAGGAGTGCACCCCGTCTTTGAAAGAGTCGTTGAAGAAGCCTTGCTCATAATAATTATAGGAAAACTATGCATAATTTTTAGAACATATTCGATTCACTGCTAAAATAATATGTGCATTTGCACCACTCCTGTCTAGAAGCTGATATAACTATTACCTACAGCCAGCTTCAAATTTCCAATTTCAACCACGTATCTAAGGTGTAACAGCTGGAAATGAAACTATCAGGAAAGCAGGTTTTATGATGCCAGATGCCAGTGGTGTTAATATGACAAAAATGATGTCCTTCAACCTAAAAAAGCTACTGCCAGCCTTTAGACTTATTATGCCTTACAATTATTAGCTACTGAGAGTAAAGCAAGAATATTTGTACAAGAATTGACAATGTTTGTCTATATAAGCAAAAATCTTTGCTATATCAGTTGTTGGAGATGTCCTTGGCTTCAAGACGTTATTTGGTAATTAACTGCCTACTTATTAACCACACTCTGTATGTTTATAAAATAAGGACTCAGAAATGTCTTCAACGTTGCTCTCATCGTCCCTTTATGTCGTAATTATTTTCAGTTTTGCATTTCATGTTATCAAGTTTTCGATTTCATTTTCGTCTTGTAGAAGTGCAGCATTTGTACAATTGCAACATAGCTACGAATATAACGAAAGTTTGATTCCATTTGAAAAGAAAAGCTTCGCGTGAACACGCGCCCTAAGTGTCATTTAAAGGGGCTCTGAAACATCTTTCGAGGAGAGCTTATCAACTCGCTCAATCACTGCATTGGGTCGTCATGAATACCTAAGCCAGATAATACACTTCTACATGCAGTTGAGAACCCACAATCACACACGGAAGTTGGCGAGCCCTTTCCGGCGATTTTTCACGCTCATACCCTCCTCCTCACATGCACCTGTATATAAATGCGGAGAGATGGCTCTTGATTAGGTTCTTTCAGGTGTCAGGCAGCTACCATGGCCACAGCAAATAAGCCGCATAGCTCTGGCGGGTCAGCAAGCTCCGCCCCAAGCGGTAGGGCCAGCGGAGGAACACAGACCTTCCAGCGTGCAAAAAATGACGAGAGGAGAGGGAAAGGAGCAAATACGCTGAAATTCAGATTTCGACTACAGATAATAATGTTTCTACAAAGCGCATTAAAAATATTCTTGCTGGACGATATTCGTGAAGCGGCGTCGTTTAGCATCCCAGGCATACCGCAACCTTATTACAGCCCCTTTCAGAACCCCTTTAAGAGAATAGTTAGGAAGCGTGTGCGACACAGTAAGGCGCAGCAAAACTGTCCTCACAGTGTCGCCGCACCTCTGCTTCTTGGAGCCGCTGTCTCGTGCTTCGCGCTGCCCTAGTAACCTTTGCCCTTTTCTTCCCGTCACTAATTCTCACTGCACGCTTATTCTGTTTCCTTCCTGAGCGAGCCGCGACATGTTCTATGTTCATAGTCAGCTTTACTTTTTAGTGCGAAAGCACTACTTTACAAGGTCAAACCCAACCAAGAAACTTGTAGCATCCAACCTTGAGGCCGCAGAAATAAAATAAATATTGCCGCGACTGGGTTTCGAATTTGTGATGGCGTGAACAGATCGCCATTGCCGGCCACTGCACGACAACACTATGCTATTCCCTCAGCTGATCACACCTCGTATTAAACTACAAGACACTGTCGGGCTGTGCAATGCACATCGTTGTCTTCATCAACCTCAATCTGTGGCGCAAACAGATCAGATAACCTGGACCAGAGCTTAACCTGAGTCTAATATTGTCGCCAAACGTACCGACGACCCAGCAAAGCAAAACCATGAATCAATCGGGCTAAATGCATGGTTTTGCACGTCTTCTTGGTTTGACTATGTTGAAAGCCAGAACTTTTTTTGTTTTGCAGTGTGCACCGCAATTCGCCTCGCGATCCCAAGGCCTTGAAAAAATGGCCTTCTTCTCGTAGCTCTTGAGCTTGGTGGTGAAAGCCATCTGGTTGTTCAGGGTTTGCACATCATTTGGGCAGAATTTGATACTGCCTGTGTTGTGAAAGGTTCGCCCGACTGTTTCTCTCAGTACCCTTTCCCACTATAGGGTCGTAAGCGATTGTTTTCTACATGGGGACTGCTCAAGCCAGAATTTTTTTGGACATATTTGCTATTGGATACACACTTTGCAAAATTCTAAAGTTTCTTTAAAATTGTTTCTTCTTGAATGCATGTGTTTGCAAGTTTTGTTCAACTGTTACATAATGCCTGGGTTTGGCAGTAGGATCTATTTAAACATTTTAACAAAAGTTCAAAATGTTAAAAAATGAGCAGGTTTCTTTTGAAAACCAAGAAAAACTGGAGCGACGCCTAAGCTTCATCTTTAAGTGTAGAACGCGAGAGTGTTACAAATGTGCTACGTCAGAGATTCATAGAATGCAGGGAGGCCTCATACCAGTCCTGGTGCAGTCGTGCAGTAGTCAGGCAATGCACCACTGCCCCGGCAGGTGGCAGTATCTGCCAATGGGGCCTGTGCGACCCAGGTTGCTCTGCCTAGCCTGCCGTGAGGCTTCCTTACAGGTCAATTATAAGTGGTGGCAACCTGCCGCGGCCGCCAAATTGCTGTGATAGCACGTGCAGTGACCACTTATTTGCTGCAATGCGTGAACTGGGAACACAAGATACTGTATGGATATTTATTTAACATTTTTTTTACCGTGGTAGAAACGCCCATATTTTAACATGATAGCGATAAGGGTCCCATGTCGGAAAAAAGCCTGCATTTTCGTTGGCCACGAGCGAAAAATCCGCGAAAAAACCCATGTCAGATAGAGATATGGGAACTGAAATCCTGTGCCCTTGCTATGCACCACACAGGGCAGGGTAAAGATTGCATCGCAACCTTTACCCTGCCTACCTTGGCAGGTGGCATTGGATTGGAAAACGTTTATTGTCAGCATTCAGCCCTATGTGGGCGCTATACTAGATGGCTTCGAGCCCGTGGTTCTCGGCGATCTTGTGAGCCCACTCAGTGGCGCGGACTTGCATCAACGGGTCTGAGCTGGCCAGTATAGCCCCCCACGGCTCCAGAGAAGGGACTGGTAGTAGGTCCGACGGTGACGGTGGCTTTTTGCAGCTCCATAGAATGTGGTCGTATCCGGCTATCTCGCCACATTCTTTGCAAGTCGGATTGTAATGCGTTGGATACGTGTGTGCTAGTCTCGCCGGGCTATAGAAGGCTTGCGTCTGGAGCCGACGCCATGTTACGTCCTGGCTTTTGTCGGGCTTTTTGTCTGGTGGCAAATAGATCCTCCTTTCCAGTTTAAACTGATTGGTGTAGTCGTGAAAGGATATGAACGCATCTCGTGAAATTTGGGAACTCAACCCGGCTCGCTGCTCAGCTGACATAACCTCGAGCTATACTGTAAGCCAACTCATTTCCCCTGTTCCCCAAGTGTGCCGGCACCCATATTAGTTCCACCTCTCTATGGTCCCAGTCTTGATGTCTTAGGATTGATTCTGCCTCCTGGGAGATCATACCCAGCACAAAATTGTTTATAGCCACCTTGGGGTCGCTAATTATAGTGACTGCTTTGGTGCTGGCCATTGCCATGACGATAGCCGCCTCCTCCGCTGTCCCCGAGTACTTTGCTTTGACTGAACCGGCCGTTAATGTTTCACCCCGAGTCATTCACGCCCACGACAACAACGGAGTCTCCTGCTTCGTATTCCGCCGCGTCTATATAGGCCGTGTATTCCGAGTCTTCTAGCTTGGCTTCAAGGGCCTTTGCTCTTGCTCTCCTCCTGCTTTCGTGAAAAGCAGGGTGCATGTTTTGGAATTGCTTTAATAGTAAGTAATTCTCTCAGTTCGGTCGGTAATTTTGCCTCTGCGTTTCTTTCCAGGATTTTATCATGTAGTCCTAGGTTGCTCACGACCTTCCTTCCCAGGGGTACGGTTGCAAGCCTCCTTAATTGCGCAAATATATGTGCCTCGCATAGTTCCTTGCTGGTGTTGTAGAACCCTAGTTTAAGAAGTCTTTCCGTAGGGATGCAGTGGGGCAGCCCCAAGGCTGCTTTATATGCCTGCCTTATGATCCCGTCTATTGTGTGCTTTTCCGCCAGCCCTAGCTTGAGGTAGGGGATTGTGTACACTATTCTGCTTATCACAAATGCCTGAACCATTTGGCAGAGATCTTTCTCTGACTCCCAGTCTTTTGTTAGCTATTTGCCTTATGAGCCTGGCTGTCATGTTATTTGTCGACTTAAGACTGTTTATTGTCTCTGTGTTCTTTCTATTGTCCTGTATTATCAGACCTAGGACCCTGATTTTGTCAACTGTGGCTACCAGTGTCTCATTTACTTGTACGAGAATGTCTTCTGCGTTCGTATCGCGTTTCCTCGCCCCTCGGATCACCAGAAGCTCGGATTTGCTTGGCGAGCATTATAACCCTGCCCATTTTACGTATTCCTGGACAATATCGATCCCCGGTTGCAGATTTTGTTCTATTTCCCCATTGTTGCCTGTGTGCGTCTATATTGCTATGTCGTCCGCATATAGCGTATGGAGGCAACTTTTGGTTTTTCGCGGATTTTTGTTTCATGGCCAACAACAATGCCGGCTTTTTTCCGACATGGGACCCTATATGCTATCGTTAAAATAAGGGCATTTCTCCCATGATCGAAAAAGAGTTAAGCACATATCCACACAGTATCCTGTCTTCCGGTTCTTGCATTGCAACAACGTGGTGACACTCGATAAGCTTTTGACCTGATTGGTTCGGAGGAGGTCAGCTCGATCTCGTGAGTGATCAGGTCAGTTTTCCCTGGCCGACTGCTAAACATAGCTTTGAATTCCCCCAAAAGACCCTTAAGTTCATCTACCTGTTCCTCTTTCAGAACATCAGCCCTCGCAGAGCGCGCAAGAATGTCCTGGACGCTGCAATCCGCATCGCGGTCTGTTGCTAACTCAGGTAGATCAGCCTGTACTTCCTCGGGTGCGTTTAACATCATATTTACCACCTCCTCCCTGCCTACATAAGGTTTCATCAAAGTGCAGTGGTAGATTGTAACCTCATTTCTCTTGCCGGGTTTTTTCAAGACGTAGTTTGTTTCTGACAGCCTGTGCTGAACTTCCACCGGACCCTCCCACTGCACTTCCATTTTGTTTTTTGGTTTCCCGACTCGTTGACATGCGTCACACGACTTCACGTACCGCTCCACGTCTTTGAAGCACCCTGTCCAGTAGTACTCCATTAAAAGTCGCTCTTTCGTTTTCTTGATCCCCAAGTGTCCCGACCAGCTGTTCCCATGACACAATCTCAGAAGGTCCGCCCGGTATTTTTCCGGAATCGCCAGCTGATCAAACGTCTTGCCTTTGCGATCTCTGTAGTGCCTGTACAGCAGTCCGCCTTTTTCGAGTATCGTGATGTTACGCCTCGCTATGCCCTTTTCCGCGGTAGCATGCAGGCGCCTCAAACTAGGGTCATTCTTTTGCTCTGCTTTCAGCATATCCCTGTCTATTTCCAATAGCCGCTCAAAACTGCGCGATTAAAAGAACGTCTTGCTGGGCAAGTTGTGTACATCTTTGGATTACAGGCGCGAAAACAGACAGACCACAAGGTAGATAAACGGGACGGAGCGCCACTCACAACTGATTTATTCAAGGGCACGACAAACATATATATACCAGCTGACACGCAAGGAATACTATCATGTTCCAATCTGATATGACAGCGAACGCGTGAAAAAATCGTTCTCTGCCCTATACAATGATATGGACGTGTCGCTGACACACATGCTTCTTTTCTTAGCAATAAAGACTGCTTCGATTAATTCCCTGGCTTTTGTGTCTTTATTTCTTGATAAAATTCGCACACCAGAAAAACATGGCTCACAAGAACGTGACGGGCAAGACCTTTTATGCTTAGGCAAATTTGGCCCTTCCTTATTTTGCTCCACATTTCTTTCATGTTCCCTGATTCGCTCATTAACGCAGCGTCCAGTTTGCCCTATATAGGAGCGGCCGCACGAGAGGGGGATTTCATAGACCACACCTTCGGTGCACTTCATGAACGATCGCCCATGTTTGGTGCCACACCCTCTCTCATCATTTCGTTCTCTTTCAATGCGAGAACAAAGACTTCCGAGCTTTTTTGGGGCTGAAAAGACAAGCGGCACACCATGCCTGCTCGCAACTTTTTTCAAATTGTGGGATAACTTGTGCACATAGGGCACCACCACGGGTCGCACCACCTCTTCTCGAGGGACATCTTGGCCAGCTCTCACAGCCTTTCTTTTTATTTTCTGTAGTAGGCTTTCTGCGACCGCCGTTACGAGCGAACCAGGGAACCCGGCTGAAGACAGCCTAGCCAATTGGTTTTGGAAACTTAGTTGCATCTTGTGAGAGCATGATTTTCTAATAGCGGATTCGAGGCAGAGTGTAGCAATCCCCCTTTTTCTTAGCTTGGAGTGAGCAGAATCATATGGCAGAAGCCCCTTTTTTACGCGCGGAGCATATGCCCAACAAACCTGTTCCTCACAAAAATCAAAACTAACATCTAAAAACTGTAAAACATTACCTTCAGGAACTTCACAAGTAAAACTTAAGCCATTTACATTTTGTCTAAATAAGGATAACACATCACGCACACTTTCTTCGAAGTTTAAACTTCCGTCCTTGGTAAGAATGATTAAAAAGTCGTCCACATATCTGAACACTTTAAAAACTTTGCTGGCTGGTAAAACCTGGTTCAAAACTTGATCCATTTGGGAAAGAAAAATATTACACAAAACCGGTGCAACACAGGAGCCTATACATATGCCAGCTTTTTGCAGAAAACACTGCTCGTCAAAAGTTACGAAGGTAGACTGTAAATAAAACTGTAAAAGGGTTAAAAAGTCATCGATGGATACACCCGCAGTATTTTGAAAGGAAATAGGGTCTTTACTTTCAATGCAATCTCTGACAGCAGTAAACAAGGCTTCGTGAGGAACAGAATAAAATAAATCCACAACATCTACCGAAAAGGCGCGTCCAACATCACGATGCGATTCAAAGAATTCACACACTTGATCGGACTTTTTGGTAAGAAAGGGGTCTTCTATATCAAGCTTACCCAACTTATCTACCAAGAACCGGCTAAGCAGCCTCTGCCATGACCCCTTTTCAGTAACGATAGTTCTAAAGGGCATACCTTGCTTGTGCGTTTTTACTGAAAAGAACACATTTAATGCATTATTCTTGCATTTGGCAATCTGTTTGCTCAACCGGACTAAACCGAGCTGCTCACACATTGCAACAGCTCTGTTCTTAACTTTTGTCGCTTTCACTTTGAGAGGCGAAAAATTCTTATCAATTGCCCGGGTTGCTCTTTCCGAGAAATTATTTTCCGATAAAACTACAAATCCACCTTCTTTATCTGCTTGTAAAAGCTTTAGGTTATTGCTCTTAAAGAAAGACACAATAGCTCGGGGTGAAGTTCTCTTATGACGAACAGGTACCCGGTTACAGGATTTAAGCAGGCAGTCCACGCCCTCAAGTAGACACTTTTCATGCTCCTCTGGATTGGCCTTACTGGCGATTCGACGATTGATGGCTATCAGTTCTTGAGGCGGCACTTGTGGTTCCAGTCCAAACTTGGGCCCCTTTTGAAGCACTGATGACACTTCCTCAGGCAGATGAATGTCCCCCACAACCACTAAACTTCCCCCACAATTCTTCTTCTTCATACTTCTTTCCTTTAGCAGCTTGTCTAACATGCACACCCAAAGTTGTTCAGTCATTTGGGAAGCTAACGTCTTCACGGAGCGAAGATTTCTGTCAGCGAGCCAGGTAGGATATTGCTTTTGGCAGGATACACGTAGATCATTTAGCAGGCGGATTTGACTCCATAACTCAGACCTGAGGATCCTACTTATCCGCTTCACATGAAAGAACATGAAAGAAATGTGGAGCAAAATAAGGAAGGGCCAAATTTGCCTAAGCATATAAGGTCTTGCCCGTCACGCTCTTGTGAGCCATGTTTTTCTGGTGCGCGAATTTTATCAAGAAATAAAGACACAAAAGCCAGGGAATTAATCGAAGCATTCTTTATTGCTAAGAAAAGAAGCATGTGCGTCAGCGACACGTCCATATCGTTGTATAGGGCAGAGAACGATTTTTTCACGCGTTCGCTGTCATATCAGATTGGAACATGATAGTATTCCTTGCGTGTCAGCTGGTATATATATGTTTGTCGTGCCCTTGAATAAATCAGTTGTGAGTGGCGCTCCGTCCCGTTTATCTACCTTGTGGTCTGTCTGTTTTCGCGCCTGTAATCCCCAAAAAAAAACTGCGCGAAGTCGGGGCCAATATTGACGCTCCGACGGGCTCTATTTCCTGCGGTTCGCTTGGCGCCGCAGCTGCGTCGATGTCGCCTGATCTAGCGGCAACCTCGACCCCTTGTTCAGCCACTAGGTTTGGCTCCATGATTTCAGGTTCTGCTCCGATTTCTGCTTCTCCCTGTCCCAGGTCCTGTGTTAACTGAGCGGCGAGCTGGAGGGTTTTAGAGCGCGTTAGTGCCTGCACTTTTCCTTCTCCATAGATCTGCCCTCGCTCACGCAACAGCCGGTCAGACCGGTTTGAGAACAGATAAGGATATTCCAGCGGAACTGTTTTCGAGACGGCTGCCTCCGTCACCAGTTTTCCAAACGGACTTGAAATTTCAACCCTTGCCATAGGTAAGCAAACACTGTGCTCCTCCAACGCCTGTTTAATCCACGTTACTCCTCCCGTGAAATCCTCAGACGTGACATAGGATGGGTGCACTACATCCATCGTAGCCGCACTGTCCCTGAGCACCTTACAAGGCTTGCCATTTACCTCTAACTCATGAAGGTAGGGGCGAAGTAGTTCTAGGTTTTCATCACTACCGTTTACGTACGAGAACAGCAATCGCTGGTTTCTACATCTTGCAGTGATGTGCCCTGTTTCTTGGAAGTTATAACACCGCAACGGTTGCCTGGCCTCGAACTCCTTTTTCCTCGCCTTTTCTACCCCTTCGGTCTTCGTTTGACTGCGGCTCTTCTCTGGAGCCTTTTCGGTGACTTTTTTTTGTGTTACACCCTGCCCCACGTTTCCATTTAGAGCCGGCCGTCTAGAAGAAAAATGCTTTCTTGAGGTTGTTCCTCTTTCTGACTGGTCTTCCTCCGCAGTCGCCTTTCTCCGCGTCGAGAATTCGTCTGCGAGTTGAGCTGCTCGCGCTCTGTCTCTACCTTTTCTTTGTCCTGGACCCATAGTTTTACGGACGGTGGAATGCTGCGGAAAAACTGCTCCAGACAGACGCACTCAACTACCTGTTCCCTGCATTCGTACACGCCTGCCCCCTTAAGCCACTCTACAAGGTTGCTTTTCAATGTGTACGCAAACTCCGCATAATCCTCATTGCTTTTTTTTGTTGCCTCCTTAAAACGATGCCGAAATGCCTCATCTGAAAGGCGGTATTTCTTCAGTAGAGCAGATTTCACCTTTTCATAATTTTCCGCATCCTGTTCGCTGAGCCTGGCGATCACATTAACCGCCTCGCACGGTAAAAGATCTAGCAGGCGTTGTGATCACAAATTTTCTGCGATTTTGCTCTTTTGACACGCCCTTTCATAGTTGATTTGATACAGACCGATGTCTTTGCCCATCTTGTAGGGATACATCCAATTGTTTGTACGATGAGACTCTACCCTGTTTAATCCGTCACTAATGCTTTAATGCTCCATCATTTTCAGTTGTATCTGATCTGCGGCTTGCTTTTCTTTTCTTTCATCCTCTGCTTTCTTTTTTTCATCCTCTGCTTTCTTTTTTCATTCTCTGCTTTCTTCCCCGTTCTAGCTCTTTCTTTGCCATTTCCCACGCAATTTGCATCGCTTCTTCGTCCGCATTGCTATTATTGATTGCTTTTACGATTTCCCCTTTCCTCATTCCTTCCTCCACTTCCACATCCAACTCATCACACATCAGCAACAGCTCTTCCCTATCAACCTTCTTGAAGTCCATGATCGTTGCCCCAAATGGTGACTTTGCCCACTCGCTAATGTTCTATGGTTCTGTGCAAACTACACTGTGCTACAGACACCCGATTACCAGCAGTTCAAACTTTTTACCCAGAGTTTAAAGCCTGGTGAATCATAGAACAAAGACAAAGCGCTCACCCGTATATGCAGAGCGATGTCACCTGGTCCATCCCAAGCGCTGCCAACCAGTTGTTGAAGGTGGGGATCGGGGTCGCTTCTCGACACAACCTCGGTCAAGATGACGCCCGCTCCGTCCAGGACAGGAGTGCCGCTGAGTGAAGGATTCATTAGTGGAGGAAGAAGACTTGGTTTATTTTACATATTTACAAGCTTTTGAGTTCTGGAGTGAGCTGCTGCAACTGCATCTGCAGTCCAGTTTTATACACTGCGTCTTCCTTAGATTCCCCAGGTAGGGGACGCCCTCGCCGTGGTGGGTGTGGTCAAAACTTGCGCTATCACACACAGACACCTCCGCACACATGGACACGCCCCTGGCATAAGTTGAGCCCGAGGGAGAGGGGTGTGCGGCCAGGACCCCGTCAGGCTGGCAGGCGACGTCAGGTGGTCGGCCAGCTCTCCGCCGGTCGGTGAACTTCGAAGAAACCGAGGCGCAGCCCCGTCGCGAGATAATCCCCAGTGGTTCTGCCATTAGGCATAGCCGGCGAAGCCTGCAGACAAGCCACTGTGGCGATCTGTTCCCACGCTGGTGCGGTGCTCGTGAGGCCAGGGGTAGTCGGGTCGGTGGAGACGTCGGGGAAAACCGGAAGACAGCCGGAACCACTTCGCGGCCCGTGGCAGCGACTCCTTAAAGGGATTTTCGCAGAACCCTGCTCCCCGCTTGTCCCACGCAGCAACGACCGGGCGAGCGCGGTAAATGCACGCCGCAGACACCTGGCGAGAGATTCTGTCTTGGTGGCAATCCTCGAGACAACGACCGGGCGAGCGCGGTAAATGCATACCGCAGACACATGGCGAGAGATTCTGTATTGGTGGCAATCCTCGAGACATGCTGGCGCCAATCCTAATACCAGCTGGCGGCCATTCCTAATATCACATATCACTGCGCAAGTGAAATAGAAGTAATTGTTAACTTTTGCTATTCTGAGTAGTGTTAGAACGCTAAAAAGAGCAAAAACAGCATGACTATTTCTGTCAAATATATTTATGTTTCGACGTTTGTCAAATGGGCATAACTTTTCACGTGTTTGCTATTTTAACATAGCCTTACCTTCCGTGTCTGCCTAAGTGCCTCGGCTTTCATATCACTAAAATCTTTCATAGAATGCATCACTGCACATATAATTTATAATGCTAACCGAATGCTACATAAATATCCCATAATTTTTCAACAGCTCACGCGATACAGCTCACTGTCCCACTTGCCCGGAAAGCAGGGCAGATAATGAACACAAGCTGTAAACATGAGACGCTATCGTTAAGTCAGATATTTAAAAATAAGTTTTATTTCAGCACCAAAATGTACATCATGGCAGGGAGCCTATATTAGAAGCTTCGTCTAGGACATCTTGAGTTGGCCATGAGCACCAAGCCGCATAAAGGGACCACGACAGGTTACCTCAAGGCATTTGCTTTTTGGGCTCCATCCTATAGTCGGAAGGTTCCTCTACCTATTCTAAACAAAAGTAAGCATAGTAAACGCATAATTTAAAGCAAATTTGAGTCCGAATATAATAAAATATTGGATATTTTACTGTATGGCCGAATATTTGAACTTATCCAGTATTTGCACAGGCCTACACCAAATCTACTGAAAATCAGATAGACTCAAGGCATATACGCCTCCAAGCTATGACACCAGACTAAAAACATATAAGTAGGGTCCTCTTTCAAAGGCAGGGCCACAGGCTCGTCGCCTCGTGCCTTCGGATGCTTTCGCTTCCATAGTGGACTTTCTGCAGCTGTCCTGCGCTGACTCCTCTGGCTGTTTTCATTTAAGTGCAACGCAGCAACGTACGACCTGTAAGTAGTTCCAATTTAGCAACAGCAGTGACAATTGATCACGCCAGTGTGGCAACTGAGTGAGGCCTATAATTTTGAGATTACCTGGCAACCATGACACCACAAGAGAATGCTGTGCGCTTTGGTGCAAAATGAATGAGATAGGCATGAAAGGTCTCCACATTGTAGGTTTGTGCCTTCCCCGAGAGCTGCTTCATGTCCTTCAGGTGCCTTGGACAAGTGACAATTCCAGATTTATGGTCATGTGCATCTGTGCCTAAAATGTTATTAATCACAAACACTGCAGCAGTAATACCTGGTCATTTAATTTTTACATCTGCCCTGCTCAAACACTTGTCCACATAATGCTGCTTGTCAAAACCCTGTTACCTCTCTATAAACAACCTAATTGCCAGTTAGCACAGCTGACTAAAGAGTTTGGTACAAGTTAAAGTGCACATTACACAAAACATTATGTAAACAGGTGGTGATCAGTTCCGAAATACTGTAATATTTTCTTTGGTCAGAATTCTTCGCATGCTTTATGCCAACATTATACAGGGTGTACAGGCTAACTTCAGCCAAGGGTTAAAAGATATAATATTTGAGGTAGGCCAGGGAAACCACTTACGTACACCTACCAAATGGCTTGCGCATCATAGGCAATTGTTTGTTTTGCAATTAATTAACAATTAAGATACATTTTCTAAATGCGTAAATATTGACTTTAGACAGCAAATGTGAATAGCAAAGTTAGAGAGCACCTTTAGAAACCACCATTCTATTTATTTGTGATAACGAAGGCCTTACATGTATCTTTTTTCCGAGCTGCAAAGAAAGCCAGCGATATACAAAAAAAATCATGTGAGCAGCGCATTCGCGCGCAACGATTGTGCTAGTCCCGTGATTTTTTTTATATATTTCGCAGGCTTTCTTTACCAGAAATAAATAGAACGGGAGTTTCTGAAGGTGCTCTCTAAATTTGCTATTCACATTTGCTGTATAAAGTGAATATTTACGCATTTAGAAAAATTATCTTAACTACTAATTAATTAATTGCAAAACAAAAAACTGCCTATGATGGGCAAGCCGGTTGGTAGATATATGTAAGTGTTTTCCCTGGCCTACCTCAAATATCTTATATTTTAACCCTTGGCTAAAGTTGACATGGACACCCTGTATACAACACTATACTCCATTTCATTCATCAGGTGCAACCCTGTCAAAGTTAGAACTCTTATTTGTGCTGCCTACATCTGCAATAAAAAAATTGTACGTTCCTTGTGGTGAGCGAAAAATAATAAATGATTTGCCTGCAGGCTTATTGCATGATAACATTTGTCACGAAATTGATTAAACGTGCTGTTATTGCTGTACAGCACACTGTCAGTTTCACATGCCTCAGGCAACTTCGCTACAGAACTAGCACAGATTAATAGTAGTACTATTAAGTGGTCTATTAAAATAATAATAAAAAGGAAGGAAATATTTTTGTTAGCTCCGGCACCTGCCATTGACACGAGCACCTGAGATGGGGCAGCGGAATCAAAGGATAGCAGGGGAAACGGAGAAATTAAATGAAAGAGGTGAGGTGACAGAAAGAAAGGATGGGGGGAGAGGTAATATGCTTTCTTTTTTCATGCGGGCTACTTCCTTGCCTTTCACAGTGTTGTACCTGATGTATGAAACAGTACAGTCACGAAATGCAAGCATAATCCCGAAAGGTAGTCTAAAGGCGGAACCGCATGGCGCGTTTTCCGCGAGCGAAAAACGCGACGCGCTGTGGACGCCCGCGTAGCCGTCAACGCGCGAGCACCCGCACGAAAAGAGGAGCGGCGCCTTCGCGGCGCGTTTTCCGGGTTGCCAGACAACGTAACTTCCAACGACATGAATTGTCCCTGCTACCGCATATGTAATATGCCCTTAAACTTACACAACACTGCAATAGAAATAATCTAAGTGTAATTACACAACATTTTTTTTCCGAAGTATACATGGTTTGCATGTGACGTCACGTCCGGCGGCGCGCGCTGCGGCGGACATGTTGGTGCAGTCTGTGCGGAGTCGGTGGAGTGCGTATCGCACGCGTTTCCTCGCTAGTGGTAACACGTGCGATTTTGTTGCCTTTTGTGTGGCATGCCGCCGCTTCTCAGTAAGCAGCCTTTAGACGCTACCTACCGCTTAGATCTTACGGGGTCGGAGCGGGTTCGGTATGCGGAAAAAGTGCGTCTCTGCGATAATATCGACCCGTTCATGCTGCGGCCGGGAACGGACACAAGCGATGTCGACATATTTCCAGAGATTTGTTACGGTGACATCGTCAATTACCTTGTTTTTTCTGCAAGCTTTCTGACCCTTGAAGAAATGAAGGCGTTTAAGTCCACCGAGGCGCATAATTATTTCACTAGCGGCTGGGTGAAGGGACTGTCGGCAAAACAGCTGCAAGGGGACAAGGTGCTTCTACTTGGAGAGGTAAGCCGCTGGGCATTGATCTTTGTAAGGATTAGGGTAAAGAAATAACGGTTATTAAATTCACAAGTGACTGAGTGTAAGCAATCACTCAGTAAAGTTTTAAAAAGAACTGTTTACAAACTGTCAGGCTAGTGATTAATTTCTTCATATGTACTGAACCTGGACGACTTCAGATTAAATCACGAGTTATTCTATTTTTATGGGCATATGAAAGGAACCGTTGCTGGTTTATCTTAGTTTGGAAACCCAACAAGTTATTGCGCAAAAAAGAAACGGTCATGCGTGGAAAGATTGTTATCGCTCGCTACAGATTTGTCGACCAACAATTTAGGTCTCGCCTGTCGCGTCGCGCACTATGGCCCGCATTATTAAGTGATCAAGCTCATCGCTGTTGCCGTTTTCGACGGTCCGGTAGCGCGACAAGATCGACAGTGACGTGTGCCTTCGCAGAGATGTGCCCAATGTTAATTTGGATTCGTAGCCTCCATTGTTCCCGACTCCTCAGCCTGACACTCCGCTTGAGCCGCGCGTTTCTGGGTCCGTCGTCTTGCCGCGCGAGCGTGGCGACCGGGATCACCATGTTTTGCGCTGTAGCCGAGCAAAAGCGTAGGGGCCCAGTCCGGGTCCGTCTCCTCCCACAGTTTTGATGGTCTGCCTACAAAATGCAAGAAAAATTTGTTTAAAATGAGATTTTCCGCTATGCTTGTACGTCATGCACCTAAATAAACACTGTGCATATGCAACGGACTTACCTTTTACGAAGTGGGCGCCGCAAACACGTTTGCCCGTCCTTTCGGTGTTGAGATCGGCACGTTTTATACGAGCCAGCCACACCTCCCGTCGCTTCGCGCATAAAGCTTTCGTACGGTCACCTTGATGCTCGATGACCTTTGGAAGACGAAAAAAGTTTGTGTTTGTTGATTTCGCCCAACAATTGCGGTTGGAGCATCCAACAACAGCGCAGATAACCATCGCAACGCCGTCGAAGTACACCGTACGCGCGAATTGCATCAAGTGCACCACGGCCGCTGCGACTGCACCAACATGGCGGAACAGTATCCCAGGGTTCCCAGCTACGACGTCAGTGCAAGCCATGTATATTTATCAAGCTTAATTTCAAGCAGGAAGAGTGTGTGCGAAACTGCGACTATGTACTTTCTGCATGCCAAGAGGCCCCTGCTTGTTTACAACTCGACATAGAAAATGGAGTGTCGGGCGCTTACTACAGAGCAGAAGAGGCGGTCGCGTATATCCCACAGGACGCGACGCCTCTCCACTTCCGTGATAAGGGCCTCGTTGAAGACTGCTTTCTCCATTTTCGATGAACACGATGCGCGCACGAAACAGTAGCACGTGTTTTTCACGTGCGCGCCGGTTCTGCAGAGCGAAAAAAAAAAATGCGCCGAAGAGGTTCCGTCGAGATGCGCAGAGAGTAGGGCCATCTAGTGGCAAAACCAAAAACCAAAAATGCCACGTGACCAAATACCACGTGACTTACTTGAAATATGATTGGCGGACGCGCCCCGGACGCGCCGCGCGAGGCGTTTTTTTCTCCTCCGAGCAGCAGCACGCGGCGGCGCGATTTCGTGACGGATCATACTGGGCACGCGTCCCACCATCCGCGCGTCAATCGCGCCTGAAATCGCGCCATGCGGTTCCGCCTTAAGGATTGTAAAGTGCGGCAACTAGGTCATGCATTCTGTAAAAAACACATTTGAACTACAATGGAGTCTACAAGCACTTGTTGTCCTAAAGGCGGAACCGCATGGCGCGTTTTCCGCGAGCGAAAAACGCGACGCGCGGTGGACGCCCGCGTTGCCGTCAACGCGCGAGCACCCGCACGTAAAAAGAGGAGCGGCGCCTTCGCGGCGCGTTTTCCGGGTTGCCAGACAACGTAACTCCCAACGACATGAATTGTCCCTGCTACCGCATATGTAATATGCCCTTAAACTTACACAACACTGCAATAGAAATAATCTAAGTGTAATTACACAACGACATTTTTTTTTCCGAAGTATATTTATCAAGCTTAATTTCAAGCAGGAAGAGTGTGTGCGAAACTGCGACTATGTACTTTCTGCATGCCAAGAGGCCGCTGCTTGTTTACAACTCGACATAGAAAATGGAGTGTCGGGCGCTTACTACAGAGCAGAAGAGGCGGTCGCATATATCCCACAGGACGCGACGCCTCTCCACTTCCGTGATAAGGGCCTCGTTGAAGACTGCTTTCTCCATTTTCGATGAACACGATGCGCGCACGAAACAGTAGCACGTGTTTTTCACGTGCGCGCCGGTTCTGCAGAGCGAAAAAAAAAATGCGCCGAAGAGGTTCCGTCGAGATGCGCAGAGAGTAGGGCCATCTAGTGGCAAAACCAAAAACCAAAAATGCCACGTGACCAAATACCACGTGAATTACTTGAAATCTGATTGGCGGACGCGCCCCGGACGCGCCGCGCGAGGCGTTTTTTTCTCCTCCGAGTAGGAGCACGCGGCGGCGCGATTTCGTGACGGATCATACTGGGCACGCGTCAAAATGACGCGCGCGTCCCACCATCCGCGCTTCAATCGCGCCTGAAATCGCGCCATGCGGTTCCGCCTTAACGCTACTCATTACTATGATGACAATGAAACACTATGTTTAGATTACCTGAAATGGCAGTTGCAGTGCATGAAGTTGCTTACCTTTCTTTATCCACTTCTTCCACAGATGACTTGGATGCTTACATAAGGAAAAATGTCTGAGTGGCCTTTGTTAATATCTGAAACGCTGTTCAGTATCGACGTCCACTTGGCCGCTATCAAGTCTCCATCATCGTGGCTAGACTGTGTACAGTAGTATAAATTGGAAACAATCGATTTCACCCATGGTTCAATCACTCTGCAGTCCTTCCGTTTAGCTGCTGCCAGAAGCCTCTTTTTTATGGCCGCAAATTTACAATAATATAAAAACTGATTATTCGCCCTCTCATTTAGAAGCAAAATTAGATGGACAAAAATTTTCTTTATAAATTTCGAAAGAGGCTGAAATGCCTTAGCATGACCAAAACTTGACACTCTGATTAATGTAATTTTGACTATGATTTGTTTCAATGCAGGCATGACTCGGACAAGCACTAAAGACAACTCTTCAGATACTACTGGGTTTTTGCAGTTCGCGAGTAACAAGTCTAGAGGTCTAATATCCTGTACTCCAGAGGGGAAATAACAATTTGCTATGGAAAATGGAGAGCACCCAGGAAGTACAAAATCTAATGCCAAAAATCTCAAAGTCAGGAGACATTTTTTGAAAGATGGCAAAATTTTGAAGAGTCTAAAATTAGTAAACCACCTCCTCTTGACTGGCGATCTAGGCGATTGAACGGTGATTTTTAAAATGAAAATCTTCGTCGGTTGAAAGTCAGGTTTCTTGCAGAATTATTACATCCGGATTAAGCTGGGTAGAAATGCAGAGTAAATCTGTGGAAGCTGAAAGAATAGAGCGACAGTTACACTGTAGAACTCGTCATCGTTATGTCATCGTCTTCGTCACGTAGGCGCGTTCATGACAGTTGTTGAAAGTGCCAGTCTCCCAAGCTGTCTCCCAACTGTAGTTTGAAAGCGTGGTCTTCATCATCTTCCATCCCTGCGCGTGGAAGCGTCATATGATGAGCATGTAGCAAACCGCACCAAATGGCGGAAGATTAGAAGCAGTGAAATTGAAAAGACCCAGTGCAATCGCAATGTCATAGAGTAATGGTAATTAAGTGACCTACAAAATTTCCTCGTTCTCAGTCAATTCTGTGCTTAGCACTTATTGTAATTATTCTAGTAAACGCTACTGAATTGTTTTCTAACTACTCTTGGCGTACATTAGTTTTTGTACACATACACAACAACGCGCTGTCTGATACACAACAACGCGCTTTGCCATCCAGGTTAGTGATTCCAAATCTGCACATTGCTACAGGAGTCAGGATCGCTTTCTAGTGCTGCGGCCCTGCCCACTGTGTGTTCAGCGCTTGCATTCTTGCATGATCGCGTTATCAAACGTTCTGTTGTCTTATGGCGGTGTTGAAACCAATCTTGGCCTGATCGAAAAATAAAAGCTATCGGAATTGCTAGAAGGCCAGAGCAAGATTAATTCAACAATGGGGGGCCTGCAGGCGTCTCAAAACATTACTGAGAATAAACTTTCGGGTTTAACTCGGCGAATTGATGGCACTGAGAAACAGTTGTAGGGCATAAATGTCTTAGCCACGAAGGTAAAAGACGTGGAATCGGCAATATCGGAACTTCAGGAGCAGCTTAGTACAGTTAGGGACCAGATGGACGATTCAGAAAAGAGAGGCAGGAGAAATAACCTGATCATTTACGGAATAAAAGAGCTTTGCGAGGAGACTAGCCTGGAACTGGGAAAGGAATTAATTGACGGTGTTTTTTTTCTGGAACAAGATTTACAGTGAGTGGTGTCGAAAGATGCCACAGGTTGGGTAAAAAAGAAATAAATAAGGCGCAACCAGTCGTTTTGAAACTCCTCGACTTATGTGAAAAAAGGTTCAATATTACAATCATGATATTAACTCAAAAACACCAAAATCAGCTCAAAATCCTAACATAGAAAAGCTCAAAATCAGCAGCTGAAGATTTTTCCAAATGAGTTAGGGAAATTCGGAAACAGCAGTGGAAAAGCTGTGAAGAGCGCAAAGAAGGCGCCAAGCTTTAAAACTAAACTATGATAAGCTGAGCGTTAATAGCGTACTGTTACGTTGGGATGAAGCAAGAGCTCCTAGCTTTAGGCTTAGAAAGAAATCAAACTGACTTCGGACTAAGAGACTTCAGACCCTGAAGATACTAAATGTTAATTGCAGTAGTGTCATAAACAAGGCAACTGAGTTGGAGGCCCTTCTGCTTTGGCACGACCCTGAAATAGCGGTTTTGACAGAAACTTGGCTTAAAAATGCAGTAGATCAGAGTGACTGTTCGGGCGAGTTGGTTTGCCATGACGGAACATATAGCGCTAAGACACCAGGACGAACAAAGAAAGAGCCAACACGAGCGCTAACTTTCAAGTGCAGTTGAAAGTTAGCGCTCGTGTTGTCTCTTTCTTTGTTCGTCCTGGTGTCTTAGCGGTATATGTTCCGTCATAACAATGCAGTGTTTGACAGTGAGTTCGTTATCACTGGCTACAGTTCGTACCGAAATGATCGTGGTGGTAGATATAGAGATGTTAGCATTCGGTTTAAATCATCCCTGTGAATTTTACCAATGCCTGATGTACCCAATGTAGAGTGCATTTTTTGCACAACTTACAATGGAAACGTTAGATATATTATTGAGCAATGTACAGGACCCCCAACTCTACCGTTGCCGTATTATAGGAGTTGAAACAATATTTGTGCACGAATGTTAAACCCGATAATCATATTATACTGTCAGGTTATTTTAATTTGCCTGAAGCCGACTGGTCAAATTTTTTATTTAAAAAGCACGACCCTCAAGGTGGAGCTATGTTGAGCATTGCTTTTGGCTTCGACTTGTTGCAGATTGTAGAAGAAAATACCATACTTCAAGGCAATTCTTGATCATTTTTTTTCTTAGCGGCTCAATTACTGCCAATCAATAGCCAGGTAATAGATAGAATATCGGACCACAAAGCTGTACTGCTCACAACTGCAGACGCCGCTTTAGATAAGAAACCTAAACATTCGTCATATCGAAACTTTTCTCTAGATACATTATAAGTATCTCAGACTCTTGATCACTGATGACTTTACTTGGACTAAGCACATTGACTACATAATGGCTAATGTTAAGCGCAAGTTGTTCTTTCTGATGAGAGCTTTGAAACTTCCTACTCCTTCTGTCCGACTGCTCGAATACAAAAACATAACTCTGCCGATATTGGACTGTGCATGCGTTATTTGGGACACTTTCACTAAAACTTACACTAATAAGATAGAAATGGTGCCAAGAAAAGCAGTACGCTTCATTTAAAATAGATTTGGACGTACGTAAGTGACGGAGCTGTTAACCAAAGCGGACTTGCCTCCATTAACGCAAAGAAACCGTGTGTCATGACTAAATTCGTCTTTCAATTTATTAATGGCCACTATAAGGCAGATCTCAAGAGAATAATTTCTTTTTCGTCTGGTTACGCCACTAGGCAAAGGCATAGCCGCACAGTAACGCCATTTACCACGCGTAAGAACTCTTTTAAGTATTATTTCCACGAACAATAATTGAAGGGAATCTCTTAAACAATGACCGCGTTTCGAAATCATCTATGTCGACATTTCTTTCCAGTATTCTTTAAAAATCTGTTGTGTATGCTTATTTTCCCAAATTTTCAAACTACGTTATTCTACTTCGTTCTTTTGTTCATTGCCTGTGTTATTACGTAGTGTTTACTTATCTGTAACCCACCCTGCTAAAATCCCCAGTGGTGATTGCAGTATAAGGAAAATATAGATAACAATGATAAGTGCAGGGCACATGTATGCCTGCAGTACGTGCCAGAAGTAAAACCAGAGTGGTATTTTAAGGCCCAACTCGTAACTGTCTCGGTTTTGACTCACGTATTAGCTGAAACAGCTCACACACACTTACCCGCACACACACAACAGTATAACCATCTAGCCTCTCGCACAATAGAGCCTTGGGGGCTTGTATTGTATGCTTATTACTCAGTAATATCGCCAGAAGTTGCAGACTAGAAAATATAACTCGAATTTTAAAATGACTGTTAGTGAAGGCGAGGGAAGGCTAGCAAATTTCTCGATGTGAGCGTGAGGGCGGATAACTTTTCAAAATGAGGGTGAGTGAGGGCCATGGATTCAAAAGTGAGGGTGAGGGAGGAAAAGTAAAAAATGAGGGAATTTGCCCACCTCTGGTCGTTTGCAAACCAGTTTCGACACTTTCTCACCCTCCTCCCTCATGGAAACGTACGTGTGTTCAAAGTGACCGGAATAAACTGTACCGAAGGCAAGCGCTCATATTAAGAAACCCCAGTTATAAGCTTGCAGCAAGGAAATCGTTAACGATAACCCCGGATGACTACGTGCTGGACCGGGGGTGTTTGGCTATTGAAGCAGATTTAAGGTGCCCTGTATTATTTGAGAGGTATGCAGTGCCCTCCATCCACCTGCCATCCGTGCACCGCTCGCTGTCGGCTGCGCGGCGGTCTTTCTCACCGCTCGTAACCAGAGCCTGAAGTTACCAGATGCGAGAAGGCGGCGAAGTCCGTCGGCTGCGCGGCGGCGTGTGTGTTTCTCTCTCTCTGCAAGAGAGGGCGAGGTGGTCCCAGGTGCGGAGAACCGTAGACGAATAAACTCAGTCTTTGTTCGCGATTCACTGCTCTCGGTGTGGTTCTTGAACCGCGCTACAATCCCTACAGATAGATGCCTACGCTTCAGAGGTAACTAGATTCCATCATTTTAGTCCTTACCGGGAAGGGAAATAATATCTGTACCATAACTTGTGCATTCTCTGAGAGCTTCGAGATAATACTACTCCATTTACTATTCACTGTGCCAGCGCCAAATTCCCCCGTGAATGAGGCGTTTACGGCAGTTGCGCCCCGGCCCTACTGCTGGCTGCATAGATGTGTAGAAATAGTTACTCCTGTTTCCCATAGCATGAAACACGAGTTGAGCTCTCCTTATTTTAAATGTGATCTTCTCTTCCACGATAGGTTTAGTTCACGGACTGTAGATATACGTTAGCTGTAAGAAGCGCCGATTATGTTATCACCTGCTTTGAAAACGCTTGATGGCAGGGTTTGTCATATTCCGCTGGAGCAGCGCTTCCCGCCAGTGGCGATGGAGGGGGGTGCGGGGGGTGCAAGTCTGATGTTTATGTAGAACGAATTATTCTGATGAGAGAACTGCTGCGGAACGCATGCCTTAGCTTATGCCAGACTTTACGCCATTCTCTTAACGCCGGCCCAGGCATGTGTTCGTGCGGGCACCCTGAAAATGCGAACATTAACCCGATACTCATCGGAGGCCCCTGCGAGCGAGCATGTTTTACGCGACAGCCGTCGGCGACCGCGTTTCCGCATCGCCTATCTTTTGTGTGTGCACAGTTTACTTTTCTTTCCCGAGCGAGGCCCGCTGGCAGTATCTCTTCTCCAGTCTTCGCTGTCTTTTTATTTCATTTACCGCCTGTACACGTCTCGGTCCTCGGCCCAGCCCCACATCCGCCTCACACTTTGGAAAAGCGAAAAGGCGCCGAAAGCCTGTACCTTACAGGAAGAATGGCAAGTCTTTGACCACTACGCGCTGACTACAAAAAAAAAAAAGTAGGAGGGCGCCCTAAGCACGATCGTGTGTTTTAGGACGGGGTATTTAGAGGAGATATACCCAACGGTGTGCACGTGCATCATTGTGTGGTACTTACCTTTGTCTATCTCTGAACATGACAAAGTGATTGTTAAAATGAGAAATACAATTGAATACGTAAAAATAAACCGATCCTGCGGACGCCCATCGTCCCCCAGCACCAAAAGGCCGTTTCGAGCTTAAAATTTTTTCTCAGTAAAGCGTCAATGCGCGTTGGTAACTTTGCAATCTCGATGCTGAAGTCAAGTTGCACCGTTCGGCGGAAAACAGAGGATAAAGGTGAAATGTGGAGAATTGAAAGTAAAAGACTTTCACCTGTGCATATTGCATGTGAAAGGCTCTGCTTGCGACCTAACTACAACGCCGTGGGATTTATATTATTTGAGGGATGGGTTCGGGTACACAGTCGGCTGAAAGGGTGTTTCTCTGTGGACTCCCATTATGAGACCGCGCTTAACACCACCGTCCTCTTGGTGCCAACGGTTGTAGCCTAACATCCCAAGCACCGTGACACCAAACCTGTTAGCTGCAGCATGACGAGTTCTTATGGTTGCGAGATTTGAGAGGCGCTTTTATTTCCGATACATGCCCGAGAAATAGCCAGCAGCGCTGAGCAAAGGACTGTTGCAGTGGCAGTAAGGTCGGTGTTTTCAACAGTCCGACATTGCGCTCTCTACTGGACCTCGAAGTGCGCCCAGAGCGGGAACAGTGAAGTTCTCTTCCAAACTATGACTAAACCGCAACGATGGCCAAGTGGTTGAGTATCCGCCTCGCACGCGGGAGGTGCGGGGTTCGATCCCGAGTGCCGCCCGGTACCACCGGTGATACAATGGGCACAAGCTTTCCCCTGGTCTGGTGCTCAGATTCTTTAGTGTGAAATGCTTGAGAAATGGGTCTTTGACCCCACCTAGAGAAATGGAAAATACCTTGTGCCATGGTGCTGTTTGGCCGTAGATACCCTTGCGCCATAAAAACCCATAATCATCATCAAACTATGACTAAGGACATATATGAGGGTCTCTTGCAGGCTTAATTAGAGAAGTCGTCCCTTAGAGGGAAGGGGTTACATATTTGCAGACTTACCCACGTAAAGCTTGATGAAACCGCTCTCCAAATACTGCACCGGACTAGTTTATTCGTTATAAATTCTGCAATCAATATTTTTGCGTAAACCGGCACCAGGATTTACTTGTTTATTTATACAGGTGCTTTCAGCACCCGCCTACTATGCCTGCCTGCTACTTGTGGCTCGCCTTTATGTTCATCTTCTAAATTTTGTAGCGTAAGCTACACTGGCCGCGGTTGAGCAGTTTCGCGTGGCTACTAGAAAGCCGAGCTGCGCATGCGCGAGGAACAGTGACGTCACATGGCGCACAGCTCGCGCGGCGGAGCCGCCTCGCCGGTCTGCGCATACTCCGGAAGCCGCACCACGTGTCCAACCACCTGACCGGTCACGTGACGAACCACGTGACCAGCCGCGCCGTCGGCAGGTGCTCCGCACCACGGGACAGACCACGTGGCCGTGGCCGCACACTTACTGAGTAAAAAAGCCTGTGTCAAGGCTGGGAGTCGAGCCAGGACCTTTGGCGTTCGAGGCGGAGACGCTACCACTCCGCCGCGACAGCGCAAGGTCTAACCGTGAATAAAGGCGCATGTAGTGAATGCGTGCCTTTCATATCTTTTCGTATGAAAGGCCTGTCATGTCCTTTCAACTCTTCCGAACCAGATGTCGCCGTGCTTACGCTACGTATATCATGGCCTAACAGGGCTAGGCCATCATCAATTTTTTTCCTTCCGGCCTGGTCCTTCAAGCTTCACTTCGACAATGCGGATAACTTACTGTGCTACATACGCGGCCACTTAACATGCAACGTAATCTTACAAAGATGCTCTTCATTTATATCAAATTAAACATTATTATTATCCATGTCATCTGCAGTGCGGACGGATCTGCTGCAGCCCAGGAACGTAATGCTGCACTGAAAACACAGAAAAGCCGCCGCGGTGGCTCAGTGGCGCTCGGCTAGTGACCGAGGAGAAGCGCTTCGACCCTGGCTATGGCGGTAGCATTTCCATGGGGGCGAAATGCTAGAGGTCCCTGTACTGTGCGATGTCAGTGCACGTTAAAAACCGCATGTGGTCGAAATTTCCTGAGCCCTTCGCTACGGCGTCCCTCGTAGCCCGAGTCACTTGGGGACTTTAAACCTCCATAAACCATGAAAAACACCCAAAAACAACTAAGTATGGGCACGGCCGCATGCAAGGGTGTGCAAGGGCCTGCAGTGGCGCCGACCGGCTGAACTTTTTAGCCGTCTCGATATCCGACACACAACTGAAGGACTTTTGCATGGCAGCCACACGCGGCATGCGAGACGATTCCTATGCGACCGTTCGCTCGGCCGGATGCTGGTAATCGACACTCGGGAATCGGCGCGTCGGGTGGTTCTGGTTCGGCAGCCTGAGAAGGTACTTGAGATGTCTAGGAGCGGCGCACATCGTGTCGTGCACACACGACCCACCGCCTTCTCATCGTAGCGATCTTCATGCGCCTCGTAGAAGGCAGCGGTTAGCGATTGCATCACAGCAGAGCGCAGTTTGGAACTTTGCCTGCGCTTGCTGCTCCTGCTGCAACGCAAGAGCTGAACGCAGGATTCCTCAGCTGGAAGGGCCACCTCCATGAATTGACGAGGTAAGGCTTAATAGTGCCACCTGAGTTGTGTCTTAGTAGACCAGGCTAGAAAGAATATGTAGAGAAGAATTGAGAGCCTTAAGTGCAGACATTAGCGACTAGTTGTAGCTGGCAGCGACTGGCAGTGAACATCCATGGTGGCAAATTTGGGGTTGCTGAAGCTTTTCCTCAAAGAAAAACGCTAGTGCACGATGCTGTTGAGCAGACGATCATAAAATAAAATCAACTCGGAACTGCAATTGAGTACACGTGCCAAGTTAAAGAAGAGCACGGCAGGTGAACAAGCAAGAGATTCGGGACTTTCAATGCCAGAAGAAAATATGAGGGCGTTCCTGGAGTGCATTGATAAAGTTTATGCCCAGCTCTGCATAAGAGCAAAAGCGATTCTTGAACTGGCAACTATGTTTGGGCCTCTCGAGGCGAAAAGCCTTCTTTATATATTTGAGGAGGAGCTCAAGGTTTCCATTTCAAAATTTATTTATTTATTTATTTATTTATTTATACTGCGGAGTCGCTTGACTCCAAGCAGGGGTGAGCACAGATACAAGCAAAAAATAAACAAGATATAGACGAGCGCGCGCCATTCAAAAGCGAACAGATGATGCGAAAAAGAAGCAAAAAAACAAGGGTTTCACATTTAAAAGGCTCTTAAATTGTCAACAAACATTTCTACATTCGGGCTATTCACTAAACACTTTGGCAGTTCATTTCACTCCTTAATCGATTTGACAAAAAAGAGTGTTTAACTCCATGAGAACATGCACGAAATTCTTGTAGCATTTTTCCATGGCTATAACGCGTACTTGCTCGCGAAACTGGAGTAATATAATCATGAGTGTTTGTTTTAATCAGATTATTATATATTAGGTACAGAAATTTCAACCTAGCTTCAGTGTGCCTTGTCTGGAGAGATTCTAGGCCAATAGAATTGAATATAGCTGTTACACTATATCTTTGTATTTGTTGCAAATAAAACTGGCTGCGATTCTTTGGACTCTTTTTAATTTGGAAATATTCTTGGCTGTAAATGGGTCCCATAAATAGGCATATTCCAGACGAGGCCGCACCAAAGCCTTATACGCTGCCAGTTTCACGTGTATTGGGGCCTTTGACAGTTTACGCCTCAAACACCATAGAGTCTTCAGTGCTTTCCCGCAAGTAATATCGATGTGGGCATCCCAGTTTATGCGATTAGTTACCTGAACTCCAAGGCATTTTACAGACTAGGATTCTGGAAGTGGTACGCCAGCTATACAAGATGGACGAGCGGATTGACCGCATTCTACGACGAGCCGCCTGACAGCGCACTTTTTATAGAAATCCAAGGTTTAGGAGACACCCTCAAGCAACCGGCATTGACTTCGAAGACGTCAACACGTGGGCAGCATTGGGCCTTCTAACATTCATTAGTGAGAGAGATTTTGTAGACTCCCCACCCTTTCATTAGGACTGCAGCTATTTCTCACTGCATGCGTGTATGTGGCATCGTTTGAGAGGAGTTTTTCGAAGCTGAAACTACTTAAGATCAACAATGGGTCAGTTAAGGCTTTCAAATATTTCATTATCATCCATTAAAAGTGAACTGACCAAAAGCACTGATTTTGATCAAGGGACCAGCAGCCTTGGAGTCCTCTAGGCGAGAAAGCAAACTTTTGATTTGAGTTTCCATTTTTGCTTTCCACTCTTGGCGCGAATGTTCACTTATAAAGTGGCTAACTCTTTTTTAACAACTTACATTAAGAATAGTGGCTTCTAAGTGTTCCAACTTTTTGTATATCGGTTGGTTTTTTAACGTTTAACGGATGTATCGAGTAATATATGCTAGCCTGTTTCGTATGTGCGGCAGAATTGTTTGTTCCTTGTGACATTCGCAAGTTTTGTGTTTTCTTGTATGTCCACTAAATGTCCTGATTAACGGCTTGTTTGTTTCGAAACTTTAGTTTCTTGCTGTGTGCTCGGATTGTCCTTGGGCTATAGATTTGTCTCTTTAGTTCTCACTTGGCATTTCTATGCATATCCCAGTGCGCGTGATAATGTGCATGCTCTGACGTTGTTTTTGTTCGCCATTCGTTTGCTCTTGGTAATTCCTAAGCCTGTAAGTGCAGTTATTTTTTTCATGTTAAAAACCTCAATTATTTCTAACGCTGAGTTTAGTGGAACCAGCGGAAGAAACCTGAACCCAAGTTAGACACAGGAAGGCGCTTCTACCTGATCGCACGTTTTCTTCGCTGTCTTCGTTATGCCAGAGGTATGCGAAATAGCCCGCATTGCCACTCCGTTATAGTCCATGTGGTATTTGTCACTTTACGTCTTTTGGCTATATTCGTGCGCATATGTCTACAAGTGACTGTACACTCCTAATGTTTACATATTGTTGAAACTTCGTTTTCTTTTCGTGTTTAACCTGTGCGTCCTTTGTATGTGATTTTCTTAAATACGCTTCATGAGACGAAACCCAGACACCTCTCGCTAGTTTTTGGCCGGCGGCGGCTCCCCTCGGGCGACGGGACTCTGGGAACCCGAGGGAGAGGGCCAAAGGTTGAGACCAGCAGAAAGCGCCTCCGTCTGGAGGGGCAAGGGAAAAGGGCAGAACGAGCGGGGAGCCCCAACGATGAGCATGCTATTTTTCGAGCTCTTGCTCCCCTCCTAACGAACTGTTTGACTGTTTCTTGTTTCTTGCAATAAACGATGTTACATAATCGATAACAGTCTACTGTCATTAGAAACGAAACTAAATCAGTTAGTTTTCTGCAACACATATTGCGTGGTTCATGAGGCACATTTATTTTTATGGTTTCAGTCTGGACGTCCTCACCCTGTCCAAAATAGCTTCCTCAGTTTCTTTCATCGCATCTTACAAGTGCTGCCTTAAAAAAAGAAACAATAAAACGTGTGGCGCTTTATTTTCTCCCTGTTTCGGAAATATGTGCTTTCGATGTGATGTTTTGCTGTATTATCAGTCGTGGGGCACGTTCGCTACGTCTCGGTGTTAAAAAAGAAATAGCAAAAATTCCTTCGCTTGCATCAAGTCATTGGATACAAAACGAAATCGACTTGAAAGCAAGACATAATAGAGGAAGTGACGATTTGGTGGTTGAAAGGCAGCAGGGGGGGGGGTGGGGGGGGGGGGGGGGTCATGCAGCGCCTTCGCCTCGGGTGCGACTGACCCTCGCGACGCCACTGCTTTTTTTTTCGATGTCAGTAATATTGGATTTAAATCGCTTTATCCGAAGTATTAGGTGACCGTTTACTTTAATTTCAATTGCCAGAATTTTCCCCACAAGCGAGGCCGACCAATGCTGCCGGCTGTTTCCATTGCTCGGCAGAGCGGGTCACACCAGCACTTCTGCGTCCTGCTATGTAAGCAATCATCGATTTGAGGTCACTCTTACCGGAACCACACTCGATGGCCACTTGCATTAGCTAAAATTTGTGAATTCACCCTTCGCAATCGCGGAGATAACAGACACGTTCACTGCGGACTCGCTATATGCCTACTTGCCTCGGAAGGAGGCGACGGCCGGCGTCGGCTAAAATTTAAGAATATGGCAAAAAGTTCATTGCTGATTAATGTTAAGATTTGAGCGCATGAAATCAATTTTTGTAACGATGGTAAAGTAGAGACAAGCGGCAGTATTCAGGCCACTGCTGCATCGGGCGTGAAGTTTTCGCTTGACCGCCAATTTGCCCAAGACAGACCGAGCAACTGTCCTGAAAAATCTGCCACACTGCGGCTATACGCGGTCGTTCGTTGTGCTGGAGGGAGGCAGACCAGTGCGTCAACTACGGCATCGGCCTACCAGCCCGCCGACCGTAGGCGTCTCATCTGCCTAGTGTGACCGGGTCTTTATTATAAAGAAGAAACATACTGTTATTTATTTTGCGCTATAACATGTTCATCAGTCAAACGCATATGAGGTCGGCTGCTACTTCCATTGACCACGAAAGGACAGGATACATATCCTTTGACTTCGTAGCCCACGTTGCAGACGACACTGCGCCATGTATGCCCTTGTGACGTCACATGATAATTTTAATATTGCGGTTGCTGTCGGTGGAAGGAGCCTCTAAGTCCAGATTTCAATCGCATTTTTTGTATATATCCAGCTTGGTCCAGGGCGATTAAACTTTCGAAACTGAAGCACAGTCTCTTATGTTTACTGAAGCACAAAACAGCACAACGTCGAACAGTCTCAAGGCCACTTGAATGTTCATTTCAACAGTACCCTTGGGTAACAAATACGTCGGATCACAAGGCAACAAAGCAGCATAGCCAACGTATGTATTCTGGAGCGGTGCTGCGTACCTCGAGCCTGCACTGTAAAAGTTTACTTTCACTTCCCCTGAGTTCAAGCAGGAGCTGCTTTGCTCCGAACAGCTGCTTTGCTTTGCTGTTTTCAAGCGTTTTGTTTACTGTTGCTGTTCATTTTGCATGCAAGTGGTACAAAATACTAAATGTGGTCACAACTAGAACCAGAGCAATGTTGGACATCAGTAATCCAAATGCGCAAGCTGATTCGAAAGTAATGCTTCACTATAGGCCATGTTGTCGACACCAAGGAGATTATACAGAGCTACGCACAATTTTACGAGCCAATATTTTCGCCTTTTCTGCGACGTAACCATTTTCTATGTATCTGTTTTCTGTTTCGTATTAGCTAGTATCTGTTAGACTAACGTTAGATGGTACTTGAAGTACCCCAGAGCAGCCATCGTCCCCCACATCAGTAGTAGAGAACGCCAACCAGAAAAGGTGGCAGAAAAGTGGTCATTTCATTATGGTTATTTATTTATTTATTTATTTATTTATTTATTTATTTATTTATTCTAATACCTGCAGCGCTCGTTGGCGGCATTATTGTAGGGGTATGCAAGGGTAAAACATAGTTTCATAAGGATGACACACTATGTTGTGGAAAAGGGAAAAAACAGCACATATAAAAGTAAGAAGGCAAACAAAAAATACAATAGAACGCAGCCTAGTCTGAAACCAAACTAATACTAAGGGAGGGTGAAATAAACGAAGGAAGGCAAGGTAAAATTAGATTGTCATACAGCCAGCACAGAGTAGTAAAACTCAGAGTACAGACTTATCCGAGAACAGTCAACTACAAATGTGAACGTACTATGGCACTTGTAGATGAAAAATGTGTTTAGAAATTTCGCAGTAAGGCAAAATGCATAGCACTGACAGAAATATTATTTTAACAAAAGACACGCCAAAGTATTACCAAAAGAAGATGGCGGGGTTGACAATGTTCTCCGGCAATTTATTCCAATCGTGGACTCTTTTGGGAAAAAATGAGTTCTTAGATATATTTATGTGGCACATATATTCAACTTTCTTAGTATGGTCTAAACGGGACGATGCATAGTTTGGATTTTTAATGTACACATCATTTATGAAACCTGTTGCACCTGCGTAGGTGCTGTGGAACAGCGTCAGCTGCAGATACTTCCGTCTCGTTTGTAAGAGGGACCGCCCCAGATTTCTACATATCTGAGAGAGCTTTGGGTAAAATCGTAGTTTGCGGATACAAATCGTGCCGCATGTTTCTGGATCCGTTCAAGTTCGCTGATAAGTGTTTTTGTTTCAGGGTCCCAAGTCTCACAACCATATTCGAAGATTGAAAGGACATTTGTCAAAAAGGGTGTTTCTTTCAATTTAAAGGGCACCTGCCTGAAATTGCACTTTAAAAAAAATTAATACACGACCAGCTAGCTCTGATTTGGTTAACGTGGTCGTTTCAGGAAAGATTGCTAGCGAAGATTACACCTAAGTACTTGTAGTAATTAACAGCTGAGATGTTTCTGTTACTTAGAAAATATTGGGCAGATATAGGTTGTCTTTTGTTTGTAAATTGAAGAACATTACATTTCAAAAAATTTTATGTCATGTTCAATGCACTGCACCATGCTAAGACAGAGTTGAGGTCACATTGCAATTGATGGGAGTCGTTGACATGAGTGACTTCAGGGTAGATGCAACACTCGTCAGCATACAGTCTCACGCGACGAGAAACCTGATCAGCTGTATCATTCGTAAATATCATAACAGAAGAGGGCCCAAAACTGATCCTTGGGGGACACCCGATAAGACTGCAATGTCCGATGAGCTTACCCCTTCGGTAATGACACTTTGCTTTCTTCGCGACAAGATATTCTTCCAGCCATTTCAGTAGGACACGTTTTTTTAAATTGGTTTTTGGGGATAGGAAATGGCGCAGTATGTCTCACATATCGTTGGACACCTGAACCGCGCCGTAAGGGAAGGGATAAAGGAGGGAATGAAAGAAGAGAGGAAGAAAGAGCTGCCGTAGTGGAGGGCTCCGGAATAATTTCGACCACCTGGGGATCGTTAACGTGCACTGACATCGCGCAGCAGACGGACGCCTTAGCGTTTTTCCTGCCTAAAAACGCAGCCGCCGTGGTAGGGTTCGAACCCGGGAACTCCGGATCAGTAGTCGAGCGCCCTAACCACTGAGTCACCGCGGCGGGTAATGTGGAAGTAGACAAAATTTGTTGGGCCACAGCACGAGGTTAACCGTATTTTTGAAATTCTATCTTAATCTGATAAGGATATTGCTTACAGTGGGCTAAACGCCTCTAAATAATTAAGGAGCCTACCAATAATAGGTAAAAAGTAACTATTCAATATTAGCTGACCAGACTGCTAGTTAGTACGCGTTGGCTGTTTGTGATGAGCATCACCACTCAGAATGCTATGCCGAAAAAAGCGCTCTTCTAATTCAAAAAGCCTTTTTTTTTTTTAAATTGTCTTAAATCTTAGGTGAAACAGCTTGTAGCAATGCGGAACTAAAAAAACACAGCACACAGGACGGTAGGGAACGTGTAATTTCAAAAAGCCACAACTGGCAAAACCGCAACAAGAAAGTAATCGCATCCTTCCATTGTTTTCTGCCTTGTTCATCTGCTTCTGCCGTTTTAAGACGTATCTCTTCCGAATAATCCGAGCAGCGGTGTTCCATAGGGTGATTCCAATCACCCTTACTTGGGCCCCAAAATCGTCCATTTTAACCGCTCCTTTCGTGCAGCAGGAATGAATATTCAGGCATTTTCTCCTCCCCCCCCCCCTTTTTTTTTGGTGCCCGCGGAGAGCGTTCGTCGTCAGCATCGTTTGGGCGCACCCGATTACGATACTGGCAGCAACTTCGCCGGCCGCGCTGTGAGCATTGCGAGTGATCTCGGCTGCGGAGCGGCCTAGAAAGCGGCCCTCCACGATCGCGTGTGAACAGTTCAGAGCGCTCCCCGTTCATATCGCTGTACCTGCGGTGCGGTCCAGCTGTCGCGTAGTCGCATGCCGGCTGCGCCGCTACAGCTGCCTGCCCAATAACCGAAGCTCAATATTTCGTTCAGCTGAGACAGCTTCTCGTTGTTTTACGTGGCACGCAAGGATAGGCACTTATTCATTTTTTTCTCTTGAGCCCCATAACATACAGTGCTATGTCTGGCTGTGCTAGCATTGTGTTTTTCAGTGGGAGAGCCTCCGCGAGGTCATCGTGCGTTCTGTCGCGCGCGTGTCTATCCTGCGCTGCCAGCAGTGATTTTTCTTGTGCCGCGGCCTGCGGATAATTCCGCAGCGCTGTTAGAACGAACCGCCACGATAGTTAATCCATTGCACCTTTGATGAGCTCGGGCGTCAGCGCAGTGTTGCGCTCGTTCTAGCGTTCTAGCCCCCTCCCCCCCCCCCCCCCCCCCACTCATACACCAGAGTTCGCTAGCCGCGGCCAAGGACAAATTACCAAGGACGCTCAAACGCCAAGGACTCCGTCACCGCCGAGAGGTAATATTTGCTTCCTGCTTGTGAACGGTCGTACTCTAGCCGCCTAAGAAGCGAATTAGCGTTACTAGATCTAGTAACTTAGAATCGAACGGACGCACGTTAACTATAAATTTATTGGTTATTTACGAAATTATGGAGGATGCATCCAGTATTTATGGGCATTTCAAAGATAATTTTCGGCGTGTAGTTTCTGACCTGGGTGAATTTGAACATTCCAGTGCTGATAGGTATTGCGTACACGATAATATGATTTCAAGATAAGGTGTTTTGGACATGCTTCTAAACGTCAGTGTTAGGAATTCTGCAGGGCCGGATGAGCTACTAAATGCTTTTTTTACGAAGGTATGCGGAACATTTGTATTCTTAATTGATTTTTTCTGATTGTCATTGCAATTATAACAAATACCATCCGACTGGCGTACCGGAAGAGTTTTGCCAATTCATAAAAAGAGTGATCATCTGACAGTATCGAATTATCGTCCTATTTTTGTTACAAGGGCTTTCAGTAAATTGCTGTAGCATGTGGTCGCAGGCTGTATTCGTCAGTGTTTGAAAGACCGGCCGTTATCTTCACTCGTCATTGCAGCATGGGTTTTGAAAGGGACTGTCGACTTCAACCCAGCTTGTGTCAGTTGTTCCTGAAATCTCTGAGGTGCTTGACCCGTCCGGAGAACTCGATTTGCTCTATTTTTAATTTTAGTAACACTTTCGAGACAGGTTCCCCATGGAACATTACTTCATAAGCGGGAGCGCATTGATGTTTCTACTAATATTATGCGATGGATTCAGGGCTATCTACATCATAGACATCAATTCTTAGAAATAAAGAAATGTTCTTCCATTATCCATCGGATAAATCCAGGTGCACCGCTAGGTAGTGTATTACCATCACAGTTAATCCTGATCTATATTGATGACACACACAGTTAATTTCGATCTATATTAATGACATAGTATACAAAATCGATAATGATGCCCATGTTAATTTATTAGCGGATAACTGTGTCATTTTTTAGGAAAGCAGCGAGTATGGCTGGAGCCTATGCCTCCAGAACGCGACTCACAAATCTTGCGCTCATTCCATGCAAGAATGTCCACAAGAGCAGGTGGCCCGTGTTCTCTATGAAGACAACCGTCCAGCCACTGTCACTTGTGTGGCTGAACGCCTTTTGAAGAAAGAGAAACAAGAAGCTCATGCCAAAAACAGGGATCAGGAACCGCCGCAAAGAAAGAAGCGGTCGTTGTAACATATGTACACAACGTGTGGCACCGCCTGAAGAAGACTCGTCGCCGTAGTGACGTTGACGTCGTCTTCTCGGCCCCTGTGAAGTTGCGTACTCTGTGGGCGCGAGTAAACAGGGAGGACGCCGAGCGTCGGCGGTGTAGCACGGCGCTTTTTATTATGACACAAACCCGAAATACGGCCCCTAGTGCGCCGTGCTGCACCGCCGACGCACCAGGGGCCGTATTCCGAGTTTGTCTCATAACAAAAAGCGTCATAATCAGCCGCAGCGGCCACACCAGATTGTTCGAAACGTCGGAAGCGAATGCCGGTTCGGTTGCGACTGAGCGGCGGCAGGATGTCACTGCGTTGCGGTTGCCGCAGCGAAACGTCCAGCGGCGCTTTTGCTCTTTGCCGACAAATGGAACGAGACCAATGCGAGAGAAGAAACATTCAGCCACAAGTTTGGTTGCGCATCGGATTCCACTGTAACGCGGTAATATGAAAGCTGCTTTCTTTGCCCAGTGGACTTCAACAAATAGAAACAGTAGTTCAGATACTCTTTTCTGTAACGTAAAGGCTGGCGGCGTGCTTAAAGAAGAAAATATTGTACGCAACTACGGATGGCTTTTCAGTGACAGAAGGCGGGTGCTACAGCCGTCGGTCGCCTGTGGTAAATAAAAGGCAGCTATCTTGTTCGCATAACACGGCGTTTTACATTTATCTTGAGGGTAAACGGGAACAGAGAGGAAAATTTTTGGCATGTGCTCACTCGCTGCACAATGCGCGCTCCGTGCCGCGCTGAACCAAGACGCCGTGACGAATTGCCGTCTGCAACATCGCTGAACATAAGTTGGCGCTGTTATCGGGCGGTTGTGCAGACGGTAATTTACTTTTTTAGTTTCTTTTATGCAGGCACTGCAAGAACCGCGAGATGCCGCTGATAGTTTTTTTATTTTTCTGCCGCCAATAAAGAGAAGAGATGAGATAAAAAAATCTTCTTGCTGCGTTTCTCCTTATAGATGCGTTGGGAGACTTCGCAGACGAAGTTTTCTTAAGTTCGCCATGGTACGAAGCTCAGGCATGCCCACACTGACGCCTGAAAACTAAGTTGCAAGCTAACTCGCGAGCTCAATGCAGAGCCACCCAATCGCGGCTATTGAGAACCGTAATGGACACCTAAAAACCACCTCTGGCATGTCAAACGCCTCGGTGTACAGCGCATCGCTAGCGACTGACCACCTGTGCACATGAGCTGTTTCACTCTGGCAGACATTACATACGATCATGGTGCCGGCTTTATGTTGCATCATTCAACATACGCAGGCGATAGTGATAGTGATACTCCGGTGATAGTGGCGCCATCGGGTTTGAATGAAGAAAACAACTTCTAGAACAAACCGGTGCTCGTTACGCCTAGAAGCTACCGAATCGTCCAGCGAAATAAAAAAAAAGAGGCCAAATTTATTGTACATTCAATTTGTTATACACAAGACGCGACGAGCCGCCGCGGTGGCTGAGTGGTTATGGCGCTCGGCTGCTGGCCTGAAAGACGCGAGTTCGATGCCGGCCGCGGCGTTCGAATTTCGATGGAGGCGAAATTCTAAAGGCCCGTGTACTGTGCGATGTCAGTGCGCGTTAAATAACCCCAGGTGGTTGAAATTCCCGGAGCCCTTCACTACGGCGTCTATCACAGCCTGAGTCGCTTTGGGACGTTAAACCCCCTAAACCCATAAACCGAACAAGATGCGACGAAGTGAAAATTCCGTACCAATTTTATAGCCAGTTCACATGCCGAAAAACGCTGTAACACCGACGAGTTCACTTCGAAGCGAGAGGCTCCGCTTCAGAGCGCGCCGCCATGTTGGCTGTCCTTGAGCATCTGCTGCTGGAGGAGCGTATGCTATGTGTCTGAGGTCACAGTCCGATTTCTTCGACACTTTTCACTGCATCCCAACCACCACATCCGCTTCCGGCGTTTCGACCAATCAGGTGTAGCCGCTGCCGCAGATTATGAAGCTCTTTATTATGACACAAACTCGGAATACGGGCACAGAACCCCTTCGTTGTGTGTGTGTGTGAAGGGCGCGGTGTAGTCCATTCCCGTTTCATGCGGCAAGGTTTACGTCGGCCAGACGGGCAGATGCCTTAATGAGCGCTTGGAAGAACACCGACACAAGACCTTCGAGACGGGGACAGGGAATCTGGCACTGCATCGTCGCAATTGCAAGATTAAAGATCAAGTTTCCGGGAAAGAAAAATATTGCGCACCGGACCTTTCGAGTTTTTGTGTAACCGGACACACTCGGCACTCGGACCAGATAGTGCGCGAGATTGTGGAGGCTGCCTAGATGGCCAGGCTGCGTGAAAACTGCGTTAGTGAGCCTTCCATCTCCCCGACAAATTCAGAAACGCATTTTTTGAAAGTAACCCGCTAGGATTTTTTCTATTTTTTGTGAAGGGGAAGGGGGAATCGGTATATAGGATTTCACCCATTAAATATCAGTTGGAAGTTCAGCGCTTGAGTGTCCTCTTGTCTTCATTGTGTCTTTTGCTGTGCTGCGCTGGTATACTTATAGCATCTGTACGTCTCCCGCAGTTTTGATGTGCTGGTGGAGCGCAGTGTACGAAGACCTGAGAATATCTGACTGCATCATTGAATAGTATGTGTATACGTAAAACATTGTGTAGCTCATCGGGATTCATATTTCCATGCGATAAAAAAAGGCCGTTCATGGCGTATGCGTTGCGTGCCCGCCTGGCACACAGAGGGCTGGGGTTCGAACCGCAATGCCGGCGAATTTTTGTTATATATATATATATATATATATATATATATATATATATATATATATATATATATATATATATATATATATAGCAAAAATTCGCCGGCATTGCTATATATATATATATATATATATATATATATATATATATATATATATATATATATATATATATATATATATATATATAGCAGACAAGGTAAAGGAAATGAGGGGCTCGTTTTTGACAAACATATGCACGAAGCCTACAGTCACCGAAACGAAGGTTCATAGGGGAATGTTTATATATTTTTTATTATTTGTAGAGAGCAGTAGTTATCTGGAACGATAAACACACGATTAGGAAAAAAAATAAGTTGAAGTTGCCGCCTCTGTGAGAGTCTTCGTAGCGGTCTTCTTGAAGCTCCCAACGTTAATAGAACAAACTCAATTTCACAGCTCCGCCCGGAGAGGTGTCCCTGGTGGGGGCCGCGCGAACTATTGGCGCTGCGGTCGAGTCTTGCTGCATCTCCGCCGTGCACTCTGCTGCGCCCTGGTTAAACGCGCACTCGCGACCGCTGCTGCGCGTGTTCTGCTTCTCAGTTTCTTTTTTTTTTGCATTTCGTGGCATGAGGCCTCTTCATGCCGACCTTCTTTGCACCTGGGTGCAATAGCGGCTATCGCAACGTTGACCTGGAGGGTCTTCATTTCTTCGGGCTGCCGAAAGACCCCGTCGGGTTTAAAAGAGGGAAGCATGCGCTTCGCAGAAAAGATCGAAAACTGACTTCGAATTGCAATGTTTGTGATCTGCATTCAAGACCTGCTAAGGCACTATCCTCATGTAGTTCAAGCTCGGCTGCTGACCAGAAAGTCGCGGGTTCGATCCCAGCCGCGGCGAATGCATTTTCATGACGGCGAAATGCTGGAGGCCCGTGTGCTGTGTGATGTCAGTGCCCGTTAAAGAGCCCCTGTTGAAACTTCGTTTTCTTTTCGTGTTTAACCTGTGCGTCCTTTGCATGTGATTTTTTTAAATGCGCTTCATGAGACGAAACCCAGACACCTCTCGCTTGTTTATGGCCGGCGGCGGCTCCCCTCGGGCGACGGGACTCTGGGAACCCGAGGGAGAGGGCCAAAGGTTGAGACCAGCAGAGAGCTCTGGAGGGGCAAGGGATAAGGGCAGAACGAGCGGGGAGCCCCAACGATGAGCATGTTATTTTTCGAGCTCTTGCTCCCCTCCTAACGAACAGCTTGATTGTTTCTTGCAATAAACGAAGTTACATAAACGACAACAGTCTACTGTAATTAGAAACGAAACTAAATCAGTTAGTTTTCTACAACAAAACTTTGGTGCCGAAATCCGGGAACGGATTAAACGGGGACATCGACCGGACCCAACGACTCAACGTGCCAACGACATCAACATGGATGTTCTGAAGAAAAAGAGGAGGGCCGTCAGAAGTCAAGCTACACGGCTGACTAAAGAAACGGACGACATCCTCGCTGCCGAGGAAGCACCCACCAACGAAAAGGTGAGCGTGCTTCTTGAACGTCTACGATTGGTCAAACAACAGCTCAACGACGTAGATGCGGCAATCGAGCCAAATGTCAAAGATGACGAAGCGGAGGCTGAATTCGAGCAAGTCATCGAGTATGGTGACAAGATTGCTACTTGCATTTGCCGACTAAACCCGAAGAAAGAGAAAACTGAACAAGCAAGCAAAGGCAAGGAAATCCGATTTCAAGCTACCGTTGGTAGCGCTTCCCCGGCTCAAAAAATCGAATTACCGAAACTAGAACTAACAAAATTCGATGGCAAAAGTAAAAACTGGCAGCCATTCTGGGAACAATTCGAGGTGGCAGTCCACAAAAATACGGAACTTTCTAACATCGACTGCCTAAATTACTTAAAGACGCTGCTGACCGGAGAGGCCGTGACTGCAATTGCCGGACTGCAGGCATCAGGTGATTGCTATAGCAACGCGGTCGACATCTTGCGACAACGATTCGGAAACCCTGAAGCGTTGGTTCAGGATCATATGCAGGGCCTAATCGACGTGAAACCGGTGTTCTCTGCAAGGAATGTGCGAGCCTTGACAGGGCTTTACGATGAGATACAGGTTCACATGCGGGGGCTGAAGGCTCTGGGCATCGAGGACGATGGCTACCAGGCGATGCTCTATCCTGTCCTTCTCCGCGCTCTCCCGAAAGAATTGATCTTGGACTATCATCGTTCACATGCTGAGAACCAAGAGGAAGCGACGCTGCCGGTGGTCGACGATTCAGGTTCAACGACATCGTCGTCGGACAGCTCACAGCTGACGCCACTGCATTCCCTGCTCAGATTCTTCCGCTTCGAGCTAAAAAGCCGCGAGAGGACGCTAGAGGACCGGCCCGACGACGCACATGGTAAGCCTGCTTCTCACTTTGATGGGCACAAGGCACGAAAGCATTGAGGGCACGCTCGCCCTTCTTCGGCCTCAGCCCTGCACGATGCAGCCATCTGCATGCAATGCGTGTTCTGCGACTCAAAGACACATGAGAACCAAGAGTGCGAGTCGAAGATGACTGTAAACGAAAGGAAGGCAGTCCTCACAGCGAAAGGCGGATGCTTTCGTTGCACGAAGCATGGACACCGTTCGAGGCAATGCAAGGTTAAACTCAGTTGCAAGAGACGTAAACGCAGACATGCGACAGCGATGTGCGACCCTGCTGTCAACGAAGCCAAGAGCGCACGGTCGGCTGAAGAAGGGGTACAGCCAGTAAGCCTGCACGCCTCAGGGGCAGAAAAGGACCCTACTCGCCGCACAGTCCTAATGCCTACCATTACAGCGTTGAACATAGGGACAAAAGCAAGAAAGATTTCTCGAGTTCTCTTCGATAGCGGCAGTCAGAGAACATTTATAACAGAAGACTGCTCCAGGAAACTTGGGTGCAAATTGCTCGGGACAGAGTTACTGTCGGTGGGAGTATTTGGAGGAGGGCAGACCAGACGCACATTCAGGCGAGTTGAAGTGTGCCTCTTCCGACGAGACGACCCAAAAGCGCAGTACAAAATCGAAGCCTTAGAAACACCTTCCATATGTGAACAGAGTATCCCCTGCCCCAACGAACTGATCAGAGAAACACTTCGAGAGCTGATGCTTCCTTTGGGTGATGATTCGGCTCTTAACGACGACACACCGATTGATGTGCTGATTGGCTCCGATCAGTATTGGGAATGCATCACTTGGAAGGTGAGAAAGCTGCCCAACAAACTGACTGCCATCGAGACGGTATTTGGATGGGCAATTCAGGGCCAAGTCCTGTCCAAATGTCAAGAGAAAATTTGCACACAAACTATTGTCATGAGAACGACCGTGGCTGATCGAGAAACCGCTCCGATTCTAAAGAGGTTCTGGGAGTTGGAAAACACTGGTGCGTCAGACACATCGACTGAAAATTCAGACTCCCAAGCCCTCGAGGTTTTCTCTAAAAATATCAAGAAGATCCACGATCGCTACGGAGTAAAGCTTCCTTGGAAAGACGAAGTGGAAATGTCTGACAACCGCGGATTAGCGGAGAATCACCTTCGGTATTTAACGAAGCGGTTAAGCAGGAACCCGAGTCTCACGAGAGATTATGACTCCGAAATGCGGCGCTTAACTGACGAAGGCATAGCAGAGAGGGCAACAGACACACTTTGCGGCGACTCTCAGCGAGTGTACTACATGCCCCATCAACCCGTACTGCGGCAAAGCAGCACGACTACCAAACAGGATAGTTTTCGATGCCTCATCACACAGTGCTCAGGCTAAATCCCTGAACGAAAACCTCGAGTGTGGTCCGAATTTAAATCCTGACCTCGTTCGGCTCCTGCTGAACTTTCGGCGACATAAAGTCGCGCTCGTCGCTGATGTCGAAAAGGCATTTCTTCAAATAAGTGTAGCGCCAGAGGACCGCGTTGCGCTAAGGTTTCGATGGTTCGCCGAGAGCCCTGTAGAAGGCAGGCCATTGCTAGAGATCAAAGGCTTCAGAATGACCACAATACCCTTCGGAACCACATCGAGCCCGTTTCTCCTGGCAGCAACGCTTCAGCACCACCTTGAAACAATGAAGGATGAATTTCCAGCAACGACAGATGTATTGAAAAGCTGCATTTATGTGGATGATCTACTTTGCGGCGCACAGGACGATGAGGAAGGAGCGAAGATATACGACGAGGCAAGTCGCATCTTTCGGGCTGCTTCAATGCGTCTGCACAAGTGGGGTTTTAACAGCACAAAGATGAACGAACTGTTTTGTCAGGAGATCCCCGATGAAATGCCCCTTGGACAACCGGCTAATTTGCTGAAAGTGCTAGGTTTAAGTTGGAAACCAAGGGAAGACCAACTGACATTTTCTCCCGACTCTGTCATTGAATTTTCAAAGGCGCAAAAGAATACCAAGCGATTTGTCCTACAAACGACCGCGCGGCTCTACGACCCCCTGGGAATTCTATCGCCGTATACAGTGAGAGCAAAAGAGCTGTTTCAGGAGATTTGGAAGGAAAACATCGCATGGGATCAGCCACTTCCAGACCATCTCCTAAGGCAGTGGATCAAGTGGTGCGAAGAATTACGTTCGCTACATGAGGTCACCATCCCAAGAAGGTATGAAGCCAACGCCAAAGGGCACCCACAGAGTCGAACTTTGTACGTGTTCGCAGATGCCAGCCCGAAGGCTTACGGCGCCGTGGTCTACCTCTGTACCGAGAATTCTACAGGAGAAAGAACTTCCGCCTTCATGCTAGCCAAATGTCGTGTCGCCCCCTTGAAAGCGGTCACCTTGGCAAGGCTAGAACTATTGGCAGCCTTACTCGCGTCAAGACTCTACCAGTTCGTGAGGTCGAATCTTGATATGAAGTTTGACAAGGTTTTCCTCTGGACCGATTCTATGATCACACTGAGCTGGATTCGAGGAAACGCAGCACGGTGGAAGGAATTTGTGAGGAACCACGTCGCGGAAATCCAACAAAACAGCGAGACCGCGACGTGGCGATTTTGCCCCGGAAAATCGAATCCGGCTGACCTCATGACCAGGGGATTGACAAGCACTCAACTGAAATCCAGCGAGCTATGGTGGAATGGGCCGCAGTGGATAACAGGTCGAGCTGACGTATGGCCGGTTGAATCACAACCAGGCGACTTCACGGCTGAAGAACTGGAGAAGAAAAGGGAGGTCGGTATCTTAAATTCCACCAGCGATAAAGAAGATGAGTTGCTGGACCTGGAAGATTTTAGCTCTGCATCTAGAGTGAACCGAGTAACAGCTTGGATTTTCCGGTTCGTGCGAAATCTGCGATCTTCTGACAGGATCTCGGGCCCTTTGACTGCTGCAGAAATCGATCATGCGAAATGATTTTGGGTGAGAAGGGTTCAGAAGTCGGCATTTTCTGCGGAACTGGAAAGCACAAAGAAACGCAGCCGCATCCCAAACGACTCCGCCTTGAAAGAATTCGCCCTGTGGACAGATGAAAACGGCCTACTGAGGATAAAAGGGCGAATCTGCTCCACAGAGACGACACTCGACGAACGACACCCGATTGTGCTCCCCAAGAAGCATCGCTACACATCGCTGCTGGTGCACCAAGCACATCGACAGCTGCTTCACGCAGGTGCAAGAGACACACTTGCGCTATTACGAGACAAGTACTGGATTGTGCGGGGGCGTCAGCTTGTGAAAAGTGTTGTGAGATCGTGTGTGGTATGTAAGCGGCACAGTGCCTCGCACTTCGATGCAGCAACAGGGCTCCTTCCACCTGACCGGACGTCCCAAGCGGACCCGTTTCTGGTCGTCGGCCTCGACTTTGCCGGTCCCCTCCTGGTGAGGGAGAACAGTCGGACCGGGAAATCGTACATCGTGCTGTTTACATGTGCTGTGACGCGGGCGGTGCATCTTGAGCTTGTTGCGGACATGAGCACAGAGCGATTCTTACAGGCATTCCGCCGTTTTGTGTCGCGCAGAGGCTTGTGCCGAACCATTTACTCTGACAACGCTCTTTCGTTCAAACGAGCCTCAAAAGATATGGGCATTTTGTGGAAGCTCCTGCGGCACCCTGAAACTCAGAACCATTTTGTCAACTACGGCATAGAATGGAAATTTATAGCGGAGCGCGCACCGTGGTGGGGCGGATTCTACGAGAGGCTGGTCCGTAGCGTGAAAAGCGCGCTGAGAAAAACGGTCGGATGTCAGTGCCTAGACACCATTGAGCTGTCAACAATCCTGGCTGAGGTTCAGGCAGTAATAAATTCTAGACCCCTCACGTACACATATGAGGACCCTAAAGACGGTGCGCCGCTCACACCGTCCAGTTTCCTGACGGGAAGACGCTTGACGGCTCTGCCTTCGCCTGAAACACGAGCCATCGAGGCGTCCGCCGCTTCGCTCCGGGCGCTCTGGAAGAAGCGAGGGCGAATGCTGAATCTTTTCTGGCAGACGTGGCGGCGAGAATACTTGGGGCAGCTACGCTCGGCCTTTGCCTCTAAACCCAAAGCCGTGACTCCCCGAGTCGGAGAGGTTGTCTTGGTTCGAGAGAATCAACCGAGACTGCTCTGGAGAACAGGAGTTATCGCTGCCGTGTTTCCTGGGCGAGACGGCCAGGTTCGTTCTTGTGAGGTCAGGATGCCGCAGGGGAAGAATTTGCGACGCCCTGTTCAGTCATTGTACCCATTAGAGTTTGCAGAAACGTAGAATGAGCAAGGTCATTCGGCGGGGCAGTGTTGAAACTTCGTTTTCTTTTCGTGTTTAACCTGTGTGTCCTTTGTATGTGATTTTCTTAAATACGCTTCATGAGACGAAACCCAGACACCTCTCGCTAGTTTTTGGCCGGCGGCGGCTCCCCTCGGGCGACGGGACTCTGGGAACCCGAGGGAGAGGGCCAAAGGTTGAGACCAGCAGAGAGCTCTGGAGGGGAAAGGGAAAAGGGCAGAACGAGCGGGGAGCCCCAACGATGAGCATGTAATTTTTCGAGCTCTTGCTCCCCTCCTAACGAACAGTTTGATTGTTTCTTGTTTCTTGCAATAAACGATGTTACATAAACGACAACAGTCTACTGTCATTAGAAACGAAACTAAATCAGTTAGTTTTCTGCAACAGCCCCAGGTGACCCAAATTATCAGGAGTGCTCGACCGCGGTGTCCCTCATAGCCTGTGTCGCTTTGCGACATTTAGCCCCATCAAAATAAATCAAATCAAATCAGGTTGTTCAATGTAAGAAGTACCACTTAGCGAAAAAAAGGCTGCACTAAAAATGCATTTCTAAGACATTTTATTAATTTCTTAATAATTTTGCATTTTTGTCCCTACGCTTAAATTGCAATAATGCTTTCTAAGTATGCTAGGATTAATATTTTGAACTTACTTTCAACTCAATCAAAAATCCATTTTCTGTCTGCTTAGTGTATTTATTATCCATTAAAAATGAACTAAAGTGTACATTAAATCCATTAAAACACTAAAATTAAAACACTACATTAAAACACTAAAATATACTAAAAATATACATTTCAATACACTTCAATACATTAAAAATACACTAAAAATATACAATTAATATACTCGCTTACAAAAGGTGTACTAGTCGAATTCAGCGGACGGTACTGATCAATGTTGTCTACAGCCGAAGTAATGATTGAACTAGCTATAGGCATCAGTAGACATACAGTCCCAGAGAAAACGCGTTGCCATCAAGAGATCTATGACAATGGAAGCTTACGTGATGGGACCTGAACGGGAAAGATGTCGCCACACAGGAAGTGCCGATGGAAAGTTACGTTACCAAACAAGAACTGCTCCGACAAGGGATATTTGGCTTGGCTTATATACCCCTCCCCCCTTCCCCCAGAGGAGACATTATCTTGCCTGGTGAGCCGCTTTTTGCGCAAAGACTGTGGGCTCCTAAATTGTAGCACAAGTGTCGGAGTTGTCGCTTTCGAATCCGCGGCCTATTAGAACCGAACTGCTAGTCGTAACTTGCGTCAAGCATCGGTCAGGAGTCGAACTGTCAAGCAAGAAATACATGGGCGTCTTGCGCTGCCAGTCGGGGTCCTTTTGCTGGCATGTTCGGGCCCGGAGGTCGCATGGCGCCCTTGCCGGTATAATGCTATCACGCTCTCCACATGTAATTTAATTAAGTGGTGATTGTCTTCCTGCTAGAAGTTACCATAAACGAATGGACGACAGAAAAGGGCGAGTTTTCACTTTTCCCGGACACGTGATTTTGAGCACTATAGTCGGATACAACTTAAGAAGGCAGCGGCATTTGCCCCTCAAAGGCGGATGCACACGACCCTCCGCCAATAGGCGCGCACTTCAGGTGACGTCATGAGCCGGACGGCCGGTGACCCCGCCGACGGAGAACATGCCTAACATGGCCGCCCTCGCTTCGAACTGGGCCGAGTCGCGTCAGCTGTGTGTGTCTCCCTTCGTCAGAGTGACGTCGAATTGTTTGTGGGCGTCTGTCATGTCGGAAATATTATTGCAAGCTTACGATGCACAACTTGTGCCGCGTGCGTTTGTTCTGAGCCGTGAGGCGACGAAAAAAGGTTAAAGCGAACATCGGTGACTGCGCTGCGCTGCGCTTCGTCTGGAAACAGGATCCCGCAGCGGCACACCGCTGCAAAAAAACATCGTTCGTGTTTGTTCTATGGTGTTTTGTTTTGCTCCTAACTGAAGTTACGACGAGGAGATTTGCCAAAGTCTGGTACCTACTGTGAGCGGCGGATGTGTTAGTGTACTGTGCCCCAGCGTTTCACGTCGGACGTGGCGAAGTGATGGAGCAAAACCATTCTCAGGATAAATGAGAAAAGCGTGCGCGGATGAAACCAACCTACGAGTTCCTCAACCGAAAAGATCTGCGGAAGCAACCTCCAACGCAAAGATTTGTTGCTGCCAGCTCAGCGCGCAAACGATCGATCGTCGGCAGCAGTATGATACGATAGCCGAGCGTCTAGCAGGGCGTCGTTCGAGTGTTGTGTAGCACCGTCGATTGATCACTTTCCACCAGTGCTAACACTCAGTGACTAACACGCACTGCTTGAGCGAATGTCATTGAATTATTAACGGCTAGGCGTGTGGGAGCAGTTTTTGTTTCCTTAATGTCAGCCTTAGTACTAATATAAAATTATGACTGATACACTGGTGCCTTTACAAGGGAGCTTGGCATGAATTCGCGTCTCTTTATGGCTTAGAATTCTTCACTCACTGCACGCGCCAGCTGTAGAATGCCTGCTGTGACACAATCGCACATCAGTTGTGCTGCCAGCGCTCGACTTGCTTTCCCACAACACAGCTTTGCGCTGCTTTTCGATTGTTATGATATGTTGCTACTAAAACAATTCCAAGACAGTGAAGGCAACAGAGCCATTATATACATCAAATAAAAGTACGACAAAGTAGGCACACCTGCTTGTGAACTGACTACTAATACCTCTACTCGCGTCTGCATTAAATGTGTGTGCATGTTTTCTTGCGTGTTTATATTTGTTATTTTCCCCTTTTTTGCTTTTTAGATCTTAGTTTTCGCGCTCGCGTTTGTGTGCATGTGTGTGAATATGTGAGTGCTTCTGTGCGTGTATGTGTTTATTATTCCTATTTCTGTCCTTTTATTTTTGTGTTTGTTCTTGTAAGCATGCTGCATCCACCTCTTCCTTTACAATTTCATTAACTGGTCTCATTCAAAGCACCAAGTCCTGTGAATAGCAACGCTGGCCTCTTCTATGTCATTAAATCCTTACATTCTTGTCTACCTTGCCTCCTCAGTCTGCCATCTTGCTGTGTTTTCTCCTACTATTCTGACCTTGCTTCTTGTGCTGTTGTCGCAACGTGATTAACCAACTTGCACTAAAAAAACTTCTATCAGCTGTGACGACAGAAACATTGACCGCTACAAAATGTTAAAAGCATCACGTGGCTTGCGCAATAACTTCGTCTCTTACCCCTGTTAATGTGTTTATGCATCAGTGCATACGGCAGCTCGCCTGGAGTGCACATGAAAGGGTGCCATATTGTGCAACAGCATCTTGCGATGTTGTTGCATTCAGTCTTAATAAATAGATGGTTTCGCTGCCCGTCACATGTGGGGGTTGTTGCAAATGGGTCGCAAGCCCCAAGGGTAGCGTTGGCCTGGCGGCCTGGGGCACAGCTGGAAACATCCGAAGGTCCTGGCAAAGGATGAGTCGACTGCCAACAGAACAACTTGTTTATTCTAGCATCGCAAAAGAGCAGCCGGTCAGGGCGACCACGTTACTCGACGGAAGAAATCGAAGTCTCTCTTTGGCGTCCGTGGCAGCTGCCTTTATACCCTCGGAGTCGAGGGCAAGAAGGAACGGCTCGGGATGAGGCGCACGAGACGGCGATGCACGGACATGTTGAGACGTGATGTGACGCGTCCGCCGGGCCGGCGCCGGTCAGACCTCCTCGCCTCCCAGTTGGGGAGCTCCTCTCCCCGGCTGCCGCGCTTTGACAAGCGTGGGCACCAACATGCACACACACACACGCACACACGAAGACACGTGGCATTGAAACCTGCCTGGACGCGCTTGGCGGGAGGCGTTGCGGCAGCACTGAACGGGCCCAAAATGACCGCCACTTTGAACGAAGCCCCGGCGTCCGTTGCATCCGCGCCGGCTATACCGCGCGTCGTAGGCGAAACGTAACAGGGTACACATAACATTGTGCAGTGGATTATCATTTCCTGTCTTGACGCTTTCATCATTGCAAATGCAGTTTTCTAGTGAATGGAGTCCAGCAAAGCAGTGCTGTGAGAGCTTTTTCAGCTTTCACCATTTATTACCTCACCAATATCGCTGTCTGAATCTGGCCGTCATTTTGCCTACGGCTTGTAATGAACAAAGTGACTCACTAAAACACGTTCAACCTTGCTGAGCATTTTTCCGGTACGTAAATATGACAAAAAAATGCTAGCAAAGTTATTCACGTTAATAATTGTGCTTGCATTCGCGTTAATGCCAAAGTCAGATAAATAAATTAAAAATTGGCTATGACAAGGCTGCGCTTTTCAGTGCATACTGCTAACAGAGCCATAAAGCGTGCTCTGACTACTGTTATTTCAACATGGGGCCCGACAAACTCGACGTTGGCTGCCTGAATGAGCATTTTGGGCATCAATAAGCTAATGATACTTTATATTTATTCTCTTATTCTCATTACTTGTGTGAGCCAGATAACCAAAATAAACAATGCAACCACATGAATGTGCTTTGGCGTGCAAGCTGCTAACAGTGGCTGTCAGTTTCGTGTTGACTACTGGTATCGCAGCAGCACTAGCTATGACATGACTGCGATTTCCAGTGCATACTGCTAACAGAGCTATAAAGCGTGCCTTGAATACTGTTATTTCAACTTGGGGCCCGTCAAACTAGATGGTGGCTGCCTGAATGAGCATTTTGAGCCCGCCAAAGATAATCAGAGTTAACAGTTGTGTTTCAATTCAGATATACCAGCATTTAAACATGTTTCTATGCCACTTCTCAAATCGAGCACAATGTGTGCTGGACGTTGCGTATCAGAATTGAGCTTCTATTATAAGAAATACGCCATAAATGGAACTGCTTATTTATTTCAGAGGTCACGGAATGGATGGTTGTCTGTTGCGAACCAACGGGAAACATTTTGGTAGCCCTAATAAGGGCTGTTCTTTCGTTAAAAGAAGCCGTTATGCTTCGTCGAGTGGCTCAATGCCAGACAGCTCGCAGTCGGAGTCGGTTTCTTCAGTGTCATCTTCACCCAGCTGGATGATGATGGGTTGAATGTGCTCACTCCCAGACGTGTCAAGCCTGAACTTTGCCTCCAAGTCCATCACGTGCCGAATGCTCTTCGCCCAGTCTTCCGCCGCTACGTGCTTGATTTTCTCCCTCAAGATGGCGTCGACCGTGGACAGCTTGAAGTTTCTGTTGGCCCTCACAAGCTCAATGGGATTAAATTCGAAGTGGTATGGCGGGAGCCTGAGTACAATGCAACCGGCGCTTACAGCTGCATTGTCTACGATGTAACTCAGAAAGCGTGACTTTACAGATGCCACCAGCTCAAGCAGCTGCTTCTTTATCATCCTTTCAGCGTAGGTGATCTTCTTGCTTGTGAGCCACTCCTGTATCTTCTCCTTCTTCCAGGCCGTCGTTGGCAATTTCTCTTCTCGCCGGCTATGGTAAGCTGCATTGTCTAAAACAATGACGCTACCAGCTGGCAACTTCTGCAGAACGCCATTAAACCGGCCCTCAAAGCGATTGCCGTCCATTTCTTCGTGGTAGTCGCCTGTCTTTTGGCCTCGGAATACATCCAAGCAGCCGTCGACGAAGCCATCCTCGCTGCCGATGTGCGTGACGATCAGGCGGTGACCTTTCCCAGAAGGTTGTTTTAGACCCGTCGTTAGGCCATTTGCTCGAGCGAACAGGCGTCCGCGCTTCTGCACCACGGTGTCTGTCCACACGATAGACCGAGTGTGTCCCGCCGTCACCCATGTCTCGTCCAGGTAGAAAATCTTTCGGCCTTCCGCTCGGTAGCGCTCCACGTCACGGAGGTAGCGATTCCGCCAATCGTTGATGTCATCCTGGTCGATAAGCAGCGAGTTGCGGCTTCTCTTTTCGTGCTTGAAGCCGATCTCGGCAAGCAGGCGACGCACAGTCCACCGCCTTAGTGATGGGAGTTCCATACGTTCCGAGAACTCGATAGTGATCTTCTCGACCGTCGGTATCTCGTTGCAGCGAAAGAAATCGTGCACACATGACCTCAGCGCGCACAACGTGAAGCTGTCAAACTTCGCGCTGCGTCTTCTCTTCTCCGCATTGCGTGGGCGCTTTCGGGACGGCGTCGTCAGTTTTCCACCCGAAAAATGCGAAGCTTTAACTTCCTTCCTCACCCTGAACACAGTCCTTTCGCTGACACCTAGCATGTCAGCGACAAACTTGCTCGTCTCCTCTACGCTGCGTTCAGGCTCCCTGTTACGCCAAAACGTGTAGCAGTGGAAGATAATGTTGCGTGAATCGCTGTTCAGGATGCGGCCGCTCTTGCTCTTGCCGAGGCTCCTTGGTGGTGTGATCATCGATGCGACACAAGGCTCGTTCGGCAACAAAGGCTCGCGTTCCGATGTCACCTCGCTGGGCTCCATGGCGGAAAAGAGGTACGGAATGCCGTGCGCGAACGTGTGTGAACTCACGAGATTGTAGGTTCGCAACCGCAAAAAAAAGAAACAAGTGGCAATTGAAAAATAAGCCTCACACATTAAAAAATTAAGCTTGTGAAAACACACAAACAGTACATATGAATCCTATGCTATTGAGTCAGACTGTTATGTAATTACACGCCCGGTGCCGTCGATCTCGCTCCGTAGCAGACGACGCACAGCGTTGTAGAAGGCACGGAGTTTTTTTGCTCTCGCGATCCGGCATGTGCTGAAGCATTTGCATCATGATAGTTTTACAAAACCCCTCATAAAGATACACAAGATACACAAATCTTATTTATACAGAGAAATACGCGTTTTAGAAGCAGTCACAATTTTTTGAGCGGGACTATTTCTTTAGTCGCGGAGGCAATTGGCTGCTGCGCTTCGGTTATCTGGGCGGGGCCTCTCCTGTCTTCTAAAGTTGTACCCGACTATAGGTTGTTCCACGGCAGCTTGAAGTGTGCTGGAAATATGCTGACGCGGACTACCTATTTGTTAGAATTGAAGTATACTTTGGACGAATTAATTTCGTATTTACGAAAGCATACTTTAAATACATTGCCAATATGTCATTTCCCGAAACGCGATTTCTAACACCAGGTTGTTCAAGGGCACCTTGCAGTGTGCTGCAATATGTTTACGCGGACAGCTCATTCTTTAGAATTGAAGTATACTTTGGACGAATTAATGTGGTATTTGCGAAAGTGCACTTTCAATACTTTGCCAACATGCAAAGGTGATTTCCCGAAACGCGATTCGAGCACTACATTGTTCTACGGCATCTAAAATTGTGCTTCATATATATTTAAAAGGACTGTCCGTTTGTTAAAATTTAAGTATACTTCAGACGAATTAATTTCATATTTACGAAAGCACACATTTAATGCATTGACAAGGCGCTAAAACAGCATACATATTTTTTCACGTATTTGAAACGTGCTTGAAGCATGCTTTAAGTGACGTTATTTTTGTAAAATTTTCAGAATTTATTTTGAATTCCAAGCATAAAATTACAGGAACTTATTTTTGGGATATTTTTAGTGCATTCATGAATACCAAAAATATGCTTAAAATACAATCTAAATATCCTGCCGCATATTACAAACGTATTAGTTTTCGCTAAGGGACTTTTGCAAAGAAGGTAATAATCCTGGTACCAGGCGCTCTCCAGAGGCTGTTTCCTTCATTGCCGGCACATATTTCAAAGCCGAAACGCTCTGCGCGTGTGTGTTGCGACTGAAGTGCCGGAAGAGAACTGCAGGATTTCGAGAGCGCATCAGAGGAGCCCGAACTGGACAGCTGCGCTGCACAAATAGATTTTAATCTGGATCATCTGGAATGCGCAGCGTTACCATGCAGCAATGCAGTGGAAATTTGAGCGTTTTCGCGATGAGGAAAGAGACAAAAATACGGGATATTTTACACTGCCCGTCTAATGCAGGGGAGCTTGCTTGTTCATAAGACAATTCTGATTGATGAGCAGCTATCATGTAAAAGAAGAAACGCATACAGAAAGCTGCACAAAAAAATTCACATGTCACGTATAGAGTGATGGTGACGCAGACTCTGTTCTGAAGTAGGTGAATGAAGTGAAATCGTGCGAGGAAGCACTTACTCAAAGCTTATGGGAGAGAGGAGACATCCCAAGAACTGCTCCGTGTTAACGTCGTGACAAGTTTGTTCTCAATTCTTAAGGCTGCGCAGAAAAATTCGGGAAGCAAGAGAATCAGAAAAGAAGATAACATATTCAAGAACTAAAGAAGAGGAGTGTTAGAAAAGCGTTGCTGCGGGCTGCGGCAGCTAACGAGAAAATGAAGGAATAAATATCGCATTTGAAAGATAAGCCCGAAAAAAGATCAGAAGATTGTCTGATACGGGAAATAGACGGCCTTGTGTGTATAGATTGCCTTTATTATTCAAATTACAAAGATTGTTTAAATCATGGTATATCACACCACATGCACTATAACATTCACTCGTGGTATAATACATGCCCTACATATTTGCTCTTTGCGACGTTTATATGCATACAAGGATGTAATAAATTATTGGATCTTGCTGCGTAATGAAACATTCACTACAGAGGAAGAAGCGCTGTCATTTGCGTTGCTGTCGATTCTTGCAATTTTTTGTCCACGTTGATGAGGTTCTCTAATTTCGCTTCTGCATCTGATTTAAATCATTTTTATGCCACTGGTGTTCTTGCCAATACTGCATTTTTGATCGTTTATCTTCGTTGCGTTGATGAATTCGTTCCGTTAATGCAATTAACTGATCTTAAAGTAGTGCCCTTTCAACGGTTAGATGTATAATTTCAGTATCGTGTGTCTAACGTTGCAGTCCAGAGTGCTAGTTTGCGATTGCATTAATTTTTCCTTCAAGCACTAAAAGCGTGGTTTATTTTTTTCTTTTAAGGTGAGGGAGGAACAGGTGGCATTTTTCAAGGGCATGGCGGAAATGGAATAACAACTTCCTCTGATTACCCCCAACAAATTTCTTTTTTTTTAAGAGACTCGTTCTTGCTCCGTTTCCTTTGGCTGTGCGTACGTCCCTTCCCGCTTATTTCTGTTCCAGGCAGTTCATTAAACAACCACCCACGCGACGTTCATTAAACACACCAGCAAAACACTTTTACTATGGTATATGGGGGAGTGCCGATGGAGCTGTATTTTATGATTGACATCAAAAGTTGGACACTCAGAAAAGCGCATCTGATTAGACGACGACGGAGGCGGCTTACCTGTACTGTGTGTTCACTGCCTCTTTTTGATGATCACGGATTTCTATGGCGCAAGGGCATTTACGGCCAATGTTCGCTTTTAACGCTAGCAGCCAGACTTCAGCCACTCAGTGAATGGACTGCACAAGCTAACCAGCTTTCTGCTGCAATGCAGGCAATCTGCGCAGCGCCGCAGCAAGCATGACATGCACTGTGTTCCCTTCTGAGGTCACACCTATGCACTGAAACTTTTTCTGATCTGTCTTCATTATAAAATCTATGCACTGGAGTAAGCGCTACAAAACACAATCCGTTGAGTTAAGCAAAAAACACTGCTGGTGAGCAGGTCAGTGGCGTTTTCAGACTTGTTTTACGATATTAACAAGCTAATTTCGCATGACACAAAGCGTTCTCCAAGACAATCGCAGCTTCGACGCAAAATCTGCCGTAATGTCGTAGTGAAGCGATAGCTACGCCATGTGATGCCGAGGTCACCACGCCGAGCCGGAGCCGTTAATGCGCATGCGCCGAGCAACAGGTGCGCCGCATAGAGAAACATACTTACGTAAAGAGCGGACACTCCCGTACAGCACTGCGGCCGAGCTACTACATTGCCGCCAGCGCCGTGAGAGTGTGGTCAGACCGCTAATTTGGTCCTCCGAGATTTTAGGTTCGTGCTTCACCTCTGTTTCAGTTTCGGTTTCGATTGCAATGCTTTAGATTCTGGTTTACCTTTGGCTATTAAAATATTCAACTACATCATCTAAGTGGAGCACAAGGGCTTTAATACTTCATTTCTAAGCATGCCATACATATAGACGTAATAAACTCGCGGATCGCAGAGGATCGCAGACTTTTACTGGAAATACCACCAAGCTTCTCGAAAAACTTACGCAAGCTGAATTAGTTCATGCAGGTTGGAATAACGCGATAAGAGCTGTTCTTTAATTGTGTGCCGTCATTGAGCCGCCCCTTTCAGTTGCGGACATAGAAGGGAGTTGGTTTCAAAAAAGATTTTATTTTTTCTTGTTTACAATTTGAACTGTAGAGAAAAAAAAATACTGGATCACACACATTTTATAAAATACATGATAATACAAAGAGCAACAAGAAAGAAATTCTGGCAAAGCCGGTGGCACCATGTCAGGGAAAAAAATATTGCACATACGCTCTGCAATTGTCATCCAAAACATCACCCATGCGAACAACACAACAGGAGTTGTCAACACCTAGACGCAAGTAAGGGGTTAAAAAGACACGTAGTGCGCGCTCGATTCCTGCACATCAGCAGCTTTGAGCGACAGGTTCATAGGCTGTTCAGAAATACAAGCACAACATATTCAATACATCGTAGTAACACAACAGTAAGTTTGCACTCGTCGTAAAAGGCGATTATTGCGATTTTTTGGTCAAGGTGTAGACACCACGCAAAATAATCAGCATTCGTGCTGCACGCTCTTGTTCTAAAACAAGACAAATGGCAAACAATAACAACGTAAATCGTCTCTGCAAAAAAGGCTGCAGTTGTCTCGAGAACAATAAAAAAATACAACTTTTTACAAGCATTGTCTTTCATGTACAGAATCAACTACATATGTTTACTAAAAAAAACATGCGTATACTAGCCGGATCTGACAAGAGATTGGCAGCACTGTTTATATTTTTTTAGAGTACACAGAAAAGGCGTCACTCATCTGCTGTCACGAGGAAAGCGGAAGAACTTCGTCCTCGGCTTCCTTTGTCTTCGCCCGTTGTTCCCACACCCTGAAACGCAGCAGTAGCTCCCGTAATTCAATCCGCTCCGTGTCATAGTGTGGGCTTGTGTACAGACTGTAAAGATTGGTGCAGTCATCAAACGGCAAAGAGAAATATATCGCAGAAAAAAAAGAAAAATAAACTCGCTTATGACAGTTATTTATTTGTTCGCAGACAGGCATGTTAACATATCGTTCATGAAAAATTCTGTCGAACTTGCTTCAATCCCTTGCGGAAGCGAGCTGTCGTAAACTGATTTTTTTTTCTATAAAGCAGTGACTGTTGTCAATGGTTATCTATATGGTTTTCTTCCAGACCGTACCTATATGCGGTACGTACCCGTGATAAACTTTCATTTTACCGTTACCGCACACTGTCGTAATGATTGCGTAGATCACAGTGTCCGCAACGATTTTCTGATACCCTTTCACGTGGGCACTTTCGATTGTGATCGAGACCTCGACCAGGATCCGACTTTCAATCGCGATGGAAAATTATCGCTGATATAGCGGTCCAAGGATCGGGAGAAAGAACAGCCCTAGCGCAACAGATGCCACTAAGTAGGTCCGAAACACCCAACAAAATTTGCCAAGTTGGCAGAAAAAAGTCCTTGTATTTTACTTTTTCCAGAAAAAACATTCTCAATTTGGTATTACGGCTAAAAAACGTGCAGGCGCGGTCAAAAATACGCGGCCCACCGCTCCGATCGGAGGAGCGACTGCGAACCGCACCGCGGCGCTCGCGCCAGCGCTGCGAGAGTACGCACTTTGACGACAGATTTCTCCCTCGCTCTCGAGAGGACACGTCATACGGTTGATAAAGTTCAAGTGCGACGTTCAGCTGTTTCCCACCCTACGGTCAGGGCGAAAGAGGGTTCCCATTTCCATGAAGCGTCGCCGCGCTGGTGCCGCCCCTCTTTCTAGTATCGTAGTTGGGTTGACACCTCGTGCATGTAACCCGCCGCGAAGGACGCGGCTTCGATTCCGGCGGCGGCGGTTGCTGCATTTCGGTTGAGGCGAAAGTGCTAGAGGCCCGTGTACTGTACGATGTCAGCGCACGTTTAAGAGCCACAGGTGGTCGAAATTTCCGGAGCCCTCCACTACGGCGTTTTTCATAGCCTGAGATGATTTCGGACGTTAAACCCCATAAACCAAATTTCATGCTTACGCGCTGCCCGCTTCCGTGTAATCAGCCTCGCCTGCGTGCTCAAGGCTTGGGTGTCAGCATGCATGCATCACGTTCCCAAATAATATACCAGGGCCGTTCCCTGTCTTACAGCGGTAACATGCAAAGAGCCGCCGCATTTGTAGAATCAATAGAGTTGCATTAAAAGCCACGTGTGGAAGAAAAGCCGGGCGTGGATTACGTAAATGCAAGTGGTTAATTATTGTAATAGATGAAAAGGGGGTATTGCATGCAAAACTTTGCCCGCAGTGAATACATTACTCTCCATCAGAGAAATAGATGTCTTCGTGAAATAACGGTCCCTTACAGTTTCAAGAAAAACGTGACGAGGATTATTAAGTTTGAATTTGAAAATGACTGCTAAAATTCATCCAAAACTACGGGCGCATAACGCGAAAGCCGTTTTTTAGGACTGTTAAGATTTCGTGAAAATTTAGGTAATGTCGCGAAATGATGAAATTTATTATTGGTGCACTGACAAGTAACGCTCATCAGTGCTATGAGTTACGGGTGCCAGGCATTGTCATTATCAAAATAAAGCTTGAAGAATATGAAGAGAAAATGATTGAGATGTATGTGTAGCAGAAGCGAGTATTACGGTTTTATGGTAGTGCATCGGCCGCATACATTGATAATAGGATATCGGCTTTTTAAAAGTAAATCTGGCATTTTTGATGGCTCGGTAGAAAGTGTCACTGAGTTTCCAGATGCGCCTACTTCTTTTTGCAAAGAAAACTTCGATATATTTTAGCGTTCCCCTTTTGTTCATGATCATTTTTTGTATATATGGTAAGAAAAGGTGCGCTTCTGCTGCTGCCTTGTATTTAAATATTGCTTAGTATAAGTTTGCAGGCTTGGTAACTGGCGATGATAACAGCATTTCAGACCGAAATAAGATGGTCGTTCTTCGCACACATCGACTCTGCGTAATAAATGGCACGAAATTGCGAGAAATCTGTATGGTATGAAAAAAATTTCTTGATGCACGTGTTTTCGGGGCAAAGAATATTGATTGTTGACACAGCAAGGGTATTTGAAAAAAATATTTTATGTAGTTATTTTCGCACATATTTTAGCCGTCGATCTTTCGGCTTAACATACGAGAGATTCTTTCTCAAGATATCAATTCTCAAGCCTGCCTAATGCTTGGTGGACATCCCCCCGGCCGCGACCACATCTCGAAGCCGCCTTGGAATGGAGACGTACAACGCCGGAACGAGACCAGGAACCAAGCGAATGCGATCCCATTCCTCTTTGACTGCCCAACACAAATCATCTCGAGTCTGACCTGATATTGAACGACGGGCCAGTCGGCTTTTCATTTGCCCCCACTCGTTCGCAATTATGTTTAGGTCTGCACCTTTTGGGGGCTATGGCAATACTTGGATGCCCAATTCGTCAATTGTTTGTCCAACTTTCCTGCGCAGTAATGAGGAAAAAAAAATACGGGAGTCAGAAAACACAAAGCCATGAATTAATTCAAAAACGAATTTTTTTGAATGAAAGTTTTACTTTGTTCTTCATGTAATAAGGACGTAATTCACAGAAACGAAGTACACGACCAAATGCTGCGCGTTGGGATATCACGAAAGCCAATCGTCAACCTTTGTTTTCGGCAAAAAAAAAAAAGGTTCCAAAGCATGCCTTTCGATTTTGAAATGACTGGGCATTTAGGTCGCTCTCACTCGCACAAAAAATGTTGCCTTATCGAAGAATGCGGTGCAATCTCTTCGGGTCCATGACGCCGTTTTTTCTGGTTGCGTTGGAATAGAAAAAAGTGGGATAAGTGGTGCACTTTAACAGCCATTGTAAAGCATAGCTGGGGTATATAAAGCGCTATGCCGATTGAGGTTCTTCAGTAAAACAGCGTAAAGCAGTACAAGCATGGCGTGACTCAATGCTGTCAAGACGCCAAAAGTTGTAGATCTGTTTGTTGCCGGGCGCAGTCGGCGAGCAATAGGTAGAGAGGTTGGGTGCTCTAAGTGCGCTGTAGATCGAATTTGTCGTTCGTGTATGGCTGCACGCCGCGTAGAGGACGCACTTAGAGCAAGAAGGCCTTTTGCGACGACGGAGGACCAAGACTTGGCAATTGTTGCTGCTGTCAGCTGAGCCCGCTATGACTGCTCTCGAGATGAGCCTGATCTCCCAGTATCAGTTTCCACCGTCAAACGCAGGCTGCATGCCGCTGGTCTGAAGAGCAGGGTGGCATGTCAAAGGCCGCGCTTGAATGAGTCGGAGAAGCGCGCCCGGTTGGAGTTTGCGAGAAAGCACTTGTCTTGGCAGCAGGAAGAGTGGGAACAAGTCGTGTTCAGTGACGAATCGACATTGGTTACCAAGTGGGACCAGCAACGCAGGGTCTGGAAACTCCTTGGGACGAGGTAAGCCAGTTTCCGTGTAACCGAATAGATTACAAATAGTGTCTCCGTTTACAAGGTGCATTGGTTACGCTGCTTTGTGGAGCTCAACATCGGAAGGTTGCACATGGGCTATGAGGACTGACACATGGCAGGCTTTGAGTTTATTTAGACCGCATAAGGTTCTTTTAACGCGCACTAATATTGTAAAATACACAGGCCTCTTTCTTTTGGGCGCAACGTAATTGATTACGCGTGTTGAACCTTCGCGCTCAATGCGAATTTCAACATGAAACCGACGTTCATTTTACAGATACGACGAGCAGTACATTCAACAAGTGGCAGCTAGTGGGCGCTGCTCTATCAGCGTGTGGGGCGCCATTACCTGCCACGGACCGCTGCATCTCATTGATGGGAACCTGACCGCGGACCAATGGACTCAAATTATAGAGCAAGTCCTAGTTCCCTTTGCGCTGGAAGGCCCGTTCAATGATGGGGTATATATTTCCCAACAAGACAGGAGCCCTATCCACACCGCGAGGTAAGGAGAAGCCCTGTCGTATGTACAGACTACAACCTTATTTGCAGCGTGTTGAAAATTGTTGGCAACGTCTCTCTAAACACCTCCCACAAAAATAAAACAATGCGAAAGGACCTTGATTTATATTCATTCTCGGTGGTAAAGTGCAGACAGTTATGAGTACCAACACGAAGAAAAAAAGACACACAACTTTTCTGATAAGCCTTGGGTTCAATAAAATCGTTTTACTATTCCTAATGTAAAGCATCTTTAGCCAGTCATTACTCCACCAAAGAGTGCGCCTAAGTGGGGCGGGGGGCTTAACGTACCGATGCAGCTCAGGTTTTTGAGAGCCTCCGATGTGGAGGGCTCCGAAAAGTCCACCCAGTGGGGGGGAGGGGGGGTACTTAACATGTACTCATATTTTGTATACCTGTGTGTGTATGTTTATACACACAATTAATGACTACCAGTCTTACGTGTTATGCTCTCACGAGACAATAACGTATCCGGTAATGTTATGTCCTTATTAGACGAAGAACAACGTAAAATTTTCATTCAAAAAGTTTGTTTCTGTATTAATTCATGCCTTTGTGTTTTTTGGCGCGTATTTTATTCCTGATTACTGCGCAGGAAAGTTGGACACACCCTTGACGAATTGGGCATCCAAGTATTGCCATAGCCCCAAAAAGGTGCAGACCTAAACATAATTGAGAAGGTGTGGGAGCGAGGAAGTTGTCGTCACAGTGCATACTCTCGCAGCACTGGCGCGAGTGCCGCGGTGCGGCTCGCAGCCGCTCCTCCGATCGGAGCAGCTGTGGGCCGCGTATTTTTGACCGCGCCTGTACCTATCAATGCCGAACACCTGAAATTCTCTGAAACACATGATGTTGGCGGTATTGACACAGATATGAGAAATTATGCCTGAATAAAACGTATTAGCATTTGTTGTAATGCAGTCTAAAACAACCTTTTTTGTTCATATTTTAGGCTTCCCTCTTTTGCTGTTCGTTTCGTAGCACTCTATGACACCTAAAAAGCACAAAGTAGGTTTCGAACGCAGTCGGGCAGCTTTATTCCGATGCTCCGGTGGCAGTCAGCTATTCCTGTACGCGGCTCAAACGCGATCGGGGCATATTGAGGCCCGATTAGGATCTGGCCGCTCGCGATCAAGACTGCCCGCTTCCCGTGTGACAAAGGTATTTTTCCCGTGGTCGGTTTCAAATGTGCATTACACTGTTCGACCCACGCCATATAAAAGGCTTGTGTTACGATACGGGTGAGCCATCGATAAATTCGGTGTTTTAAACCGAACGTGTTGCGAGTGACTTTTTTAAATTGCGCCTTCGAAGTAATGCACATGCTCTTCCGGAAAAGACAGTACAAGAACAAACGGATGGCTCACGGCATATATTATATGCTGCACGTGCAAAATACGTTCACGCAGCATAACAAACGGCTTGCTACAATGTTCTGAGCTCAAGAAACATCAGAATTAATCCTGAAGGAAAAAGAAAACTTACCGCAAAAATGAGGCGACGCGTTGAAAAACGCGGTGAGGTGGGCGTAACCGGCGGCACATGACCGGCGCACCACCAACTTACATATGGAAATGGAACACTTGGATGCAACCCGGTGGACATGTGATAAGCTGTCGACCTTTGAAGTAGAGTGGAACATAACGTAGGCCGCCTGGCGGGTGGTCAGACCCTTTTTTTGCTCGGCCGCGAAAGGGCTTGAGTGTCCGCTTTACGTAAGTATGTTTCTCTATGTGCGTCGCACGTGACGTCAATGTTGCGCCGCCTCCGCAGCCTCGCTGCGCGCGTCGCGCATGCGCAGTAGCTACAGGTGCGCTGTGCATGCGCAGTAGGGCAGCAGATGCGCGTCATTGCTCGGCCACTTTATAAACAGAGGGTGCGAAGCGCTCGTTTTTCAGGTGAACGCTTAGTGAAGAAGCGGAAAGTCCGCGCGTATACTCCGACCGACATCAACGTCGACGGATCCAGAAGTTGGCGCGTGGTATAAGGCGAGTCGACAACGAGCCCAAGAAGCCAGGAATGCCAAGCGCGCGGCCGAGACGCCGGAACAACGAGAGGAACGGCTCGCCAAACGACGCCGCCAAGAAGCGGAGAAACGACAGCGACAAGCCGCGCGCGAAGCCACGTCTTCTTTGGGTCAGCTATCGCGTACACACGACGTTTAACCAGAGCTAAACTATCAGCAATTCTTTTACTGCATCCATGTAGAGTGGTACAACAGCTCGCAAAACCACATATGTGCCGGTCGCTCCGCGCTTCCGAGCCGCGTGTAGCCGACGACGCGCACGGCAGAGAGCAAGACTCGACTGCAGCGTCGTGAGTTCTCGCGACCACCACTTGGGACGCACTCCTCCGCTGGCTCGTATTGGGAGCTGTGAAACTGAGTTTGTCCTAGTAAGGATGTGAAGCACCTGACTTGGAACCACCTCATAAATCTCAAGTTTCATTAGCTATTGGCGCCATTGCCCGATTAGGAACGAACTAGTTTTAAAATCACACTATTGCTTAATAATGCACTTATAATGCCGCTTTTGCAATGCAATAGATTATTTTGCAGCACCACTGCAGCGCCCGATTTATAAAAATTGCATATTTTACAAGAAAGCGCTGTCGGGTATTTCAAAAAGGAACAGCACGACTTTTGACAGGGACAAAAGGAAAGACACACGAGGACAGGCGCTGAGTAGCAACGAAAGTTTTATTGCTTGGAACGAGAAAATATACGACGCTCTAAAACAAGAAGCAACAAAGTTACAATTCACGTTTGCTCACACGCATGAACACCCAAAAAAAGTGCCTCATGGCACCATCATCGCTTCCCTGCGGCCGAAAACTCTAATACTTTTTCTTACAGTACTGCGGGGAGGCAGCCTGCATTCCTGTGTCATGCAGGTGCCCTCCGGACGCATGTGCGCGGCCACCTGGAAGCCGCGGGGACGACAACGTGACCGGGTCCTGTTCCCTTTCCCTTCACCGAGCTGCGAGAGAACATCAGGACCGCCCTGCCGTGGGTGGTACCATCAGTGCCATCGTGTGATTGGACATCATTCTTCGAACTGTATTTCCCAGCTAGGGATCTGGGGAATACGAAGAGTGTTTAAGGAGCTCCTGGTTTGATGCCAGAGGAACCCCCTTCTTGAGAGGTATCAGAGACTCCCGACTCCTAAGAAGCTCTCTTTACTGAGAAGCACTCTCAGTTGCCCGTACTTGTACATAATGTAAATAGTCCTTGTATAAAGTTTCCTAAGTTTTCTTCCTCCGATCGTCCTCGTCTCTTCTCCGGCCCAGTCACGGTACCTGAATCCCAACAACTGTTGTCAGCGGTGGGATGCTGCTACCTGAATTCCAACAATACGCTATCTCGCTGGATTTACTTATTGCCTTCCACAGAAAAAGCTTTTTCTCAAGTATAATGCTCTTTGGTTTGATTAAGGATTGATGATAACTAATAAACCTCGCGTCAATTATAATGAATTATCAGTTTCCTTGCAGAGTTGAAAGGAAATATTGGGAAGAAACACTACGTGAGAAAAAATGTTTTATTCCAAAACCCAGCAAGTATCATATGCTTGTTCATTACTCTACGCCATATAAAAATTATTAACCAGGTTTCCTGCTACCGGTTTCGATCCAGTTCGTGCAAACTACAAAATTCACCTTTTTTGGTCGACAAAAATTGCTATGAATTTCGAACTGGTGTATTGTATGCGCTTTCTCTTTGCATCTCCGTTCATTATTTTAAGTTTCAGGTGATTTTACCCTGGCATGCGTATTCTCTGTGCCGAATTGCTTACGTTGTTTTCCCATGTACCGAATTAATTGTACAAACATTTTCCCCTTCCCTTCTCTTATGTATTGTGTTTAGCTGTAAATATGTAATATAATTTTCTCCTATTTGCTGGTGCGCGAATTGTGGAACAAGGCCAGGGTCCCGCGAAGCTTTTATTGACAGCTTTTAGGCCCGACTGCTTTCTTTCTTTAATAAAGTAAATGAACTTGACTTGAACCCCAAGCCCATGTCGCCGAAAAGAAAAATGGTGGTCGACTTGGGTAGTTGAGAAAACGTTTGCTTGGGGTAGTTGGTTCATCGTGAAAGAAACATGAATATGGCTCGACCAATGAGGACAAAAAAAGAAACACGAACGACGCTGGTCCTGTCATCTGCGTGTCTTTTCCGTCCAGGTTGGAAGCGCCGTCTTCGTGTTACTTGCGTAGTTGGGCCAAGTGCGAATTAGGTGTGCTAGCATTTCGGTTTTTCAGGGTCTCTACATTCATGGACAGCTGGCAGTCCTCATACCACTCCTGGCGCACTATTGCAGCGGTTAAGCGATGTGCCACTGCCTTGCTATGGCAGGTGCTGCCACCTGTGGGGCATGAGAGACCCAGATTGCGCTTCCTGGGCAACCTCTCGCGGCCAGTTATTAATGAGCTGCCACATGCCATGGTGGGCAGTTTGCTCAAAATCGAGTGGGTAGATTGTGAAGACGTCATAACGTTGCGTAACCTAGTTGGCCCACCTAAAATTGCCTACAACCCGTTCAGCACACAGAGAGACCGCACAAACTGACACACAACGGCTTTTCGGCTGAATGGAAGCCTTAGTGATAGAGCGCTAACAAACTCTCTGCCTCTGTGATAACTGTACACCTCGAAAGCATTGCTTACCTGCCGTGACGGATAATCTCAATAACCTTTCTGACGATATTACCATCAGCAGCCTTGGTACGCTGTTTAATATAATAATAATTGGTTTTTGGGGAAAGGAAATGGCGCAGTATCTGTCTCATATATCTTTGGACACGTGAACCGCGCCGTAAGGGAAAGGATAAGGGAGGGAGTGAAAGAAGGAAGGAAGAATAGGTGCGGTAGTGGAGTACGCTGTTTTCGTAAATGTCTGATTAGCGGGCCCACCCGCGACGCTAGGTGCGCGCCTATTTGCTGAATTATAACGAAATTCTCCTAGCCGTGGTAATTGGACCTTAGTTCGCAAGACAGCGATTATAGAAAAAGTACCACGAGCGAAGAACAAGTGTTTCGACGTCCACATCACCGCTCACCTGCATACTATCCCCACTTGTTGCAGTAAGCTTTGCTGAAGTAGTCAATAGAAAAGACGCACTGTGTTGGTGTTGAGAAGATAGCCAGGTTCGCCTTAAGAGACAACAGTTCCCGAGGGAGAGGAGAATTAATAGTGAGCAACTCTCTGTGTCTTCAGAAATGCGAGAGCCCATACAGCCATGTCCCACTCTTAGTCACTAGAGCCAATGTTGGTATGCTGGCGAGTCTCAATTGACAAAGGTATGGGTGCGATTTTAAATCTATAGAAATCACACCTTTTATGCTAACTATGCGTTCGATTTCCAGCTACATGCTGTGCTTATGTTCCTTAATGTTCCTCCGAATCCAAGAGCTGTACAAAAATACTGAGATACAAGCTGTGGCGCATAATGAAGTCTAATGGAAGATTAACTGACAGGGCCACAATTTCATGCTCTATCTCGCTATTCGGGAGGTACTGCAAATATTGAGTGTTACACTGGTATTTTCACGCTTAAAACATACGCCCATGTTTGAAACAATGTATCTGACTCCAAAAAATGCCATTTTATTTTTGTACACAGCCTTCAAAAGACCCTTGAAACTATCCTAAATGGCGCATTCCACATCACTCGTATATCCTAGTCCTTCAGTGAGATACAAACATTTCCAACCCTCCTCCGCGTATGATCTGCGAATACACGAAGTGATGCAGTGTATGACGTGTGCTCTTCAGCAGATGGGGCATGAAGCGTGGAACGTCGTGGGAGCCGTGCTGCTTTTGGCGGCAGCACTCGTCGTAGCCTGGGTCCTGGAGAGGCGCCGGAAGTACGGCCTCTTCAAGCGGTACGGGATATCCGGACCTGAACCAAGCAGCCTCGTCTTTGGACATTGGCTGGAGCTCCGGAAGGACAATATTGGGGTGAGTAAATTCGCACCTGCGAGCAGGACTCGGCCCCTTTCAGATGACTTCAGAGCTCGTTCCCTCGGCCAACGTCATCCCACCCTGAGCCTCTTCTTCCCTGCCCTGGACTAGAGGCTTGTGGCGAAATATTTCTTGTCCACCCTCTTGCAGTCGGCTGAAAGCTACAATAATGAAGCTTTTTTTGTGATGACGATAGCAGGCGGTTTAGACGCGTATGCAGAAAAACCATGACACCTTTATTTGTTGCTTCATTTGTATACTTAACGGTCTGAAAGTAAGGCATTACGAGTATATGATGGAATTGAATTTTATGGCAGGACAAAGGTGGTAAAAATTTATCAAAGACTTTCAATGATCCGCTTGAACGTTAGAGTGCTGGTGATGGAGACAACTTCAGTGGTCAGGCCATTCCAGTCTCCGGCTATGCACAGGAAAATGACTGCTTTAAGATGATACGATGGGCTTCTGAGGGTGACTTTATTAGGCTAGCTAATGCGGGCGATTCGGTCGGCTGTTTCTTTGCACGGATATTTTACTGTGTTGTATCGGCTCTTTTCTTGTACTGCTACTAGTTTATTCTAAAATTTATGCAAGATGGAAGGAGGAATAATAAGACACAATGATTCGGATATCGTGGTTCTGTACCACCTCGACGGCGTCACGTAGGTTAGCTTATCGGGGTCACTAAATTGGAGGGGACAGTTTAAGCCAGCCTTAAAGGTATGATGCGACAGCGTTATTGGGTTAGTGCCCACATATGAGGAATTGCTCATTCTCTACTATACATTCATACATCCCAGGGAGTACTCACATCACTCCTGGCGCAGCGGTGTAGCGTTTAAGCGATGCGCCACTATCCTGCGATGGTATGTGCTCCCAGCGGTGTGGCTTGCGCAGCCCGGGTCGTTTTTCACGGGCGACCTCTCGCGTCCAATCATTAATTTAACTGTCACCTGCCACGGTTGTCAGTTTGCTCACCATCCAGTGGGAAGGCTGCGATGACGCCACAAGGTCACGTGACTAGGTGAGAAACCACGGTCACGCGACCTAGGTGGCCTGGCCCACCTCGCTTGCCTTTGTGCGGATTTTTTGCTCACGATCAACGACACCGACGCCGGCTTTTCTGCGACGCGGCCTCCTTAACCCTATCGCGCTAAGTCAGCCTAAGTGCATTCGAGCTGTTTAAAAGTGGCAGGACCTAGGGCGAGATTGCATGGTATCTGATTACATGGCTCAGTTGTAAGAATTAATTAGGTGGTTTACGCAAGCGCGTCCAATTTGTTTCACACGATAAAGTGCACAGCGATTTAATTGAATCATATGACAGTTGCTGTGTAGCAGTTATTGATATTATGCGAGCAACTCTGCAGGCACACGGGTAACAGTTCCCTTCTCATTTAGTAGGACGGGGTAAAATATGACTCAACCTGCAAGAAAATGCTTGAAGGGATTGGAGGAACATTGTGACTGCTTTATTTGCAGTGAAGCCCTAACACGGGGTTCTACTAAAACAAGCCCGAAATAAAGTCGGGCTCATGCGGCCCATAATTAGCGGGAGGTCTCATTTGCAACTGCAATGCCATTTCGACTCTAGCATATTTGACTGCGTGTCGCGTTCAAGCTAGCAGCCAATTAGTAGACCGATTGTAATATGGCCTGTATTACTGGCGTACGAACGCAGAGAACAGCTCTTCTTAGAGCAATGGTCTCTTATCACCGAGCGAGGAGGCTGGCAGGAACCAACTCGGCTGCTATTACTGCCACTCTCAGGTAAACCACGGCAAGGTAAAAAAGGAAGACAGCAGTGTAGACGTGTGACAGCGGCTGCCATGCGTGCCGAAGCTACGACGGCGATGAATGCAACAAGCCACTAAACACGAATCTTCCCCCCCCCCCTCCTATACCTGCAGAAACATTTCAAACACTTAAGATCCTCTCTAAGGATATGACGTGATATCATTAACGAGTTAATGCCCGTATATGTGGAATCGTTCATTCTCAACGTTGCATTCATAATTCCCTGGGGGTCCAATCCTTCCAGAATGGTGCAGCGCATAAGCGATGTGCAATTGCCCTGCGATGGCAGGCACTGCCACCCGTGCGGCTTCTGCGACCCAACTTGCTCTCCCCGAGCCACCTCTCGCGATCAGTCATTGGTTTAACAGCCACCTGCCACGGTGGTCATTTTGCTCGCACTCCGGTGAGCGGGTTGTGATGATGCCACAAGGTCGCGGGACATAGTTGGCCCACCCAGGTTTCTTCTTCAGCGGGTGGCCACATGGGCCACACTTCGCCCCCCTATATTTCGCTCCGAAATCCGACAACGCTGACGCCGGATGTTCTCAGTAACGGAGTCGTTAACGCTCTCGCGTTAATACAGCTCCGCAGTTCATTGCGCAGAACGCGCGTTAATGCCCAAGCTGATGTTCAGTCCAGGTGCAAGAATCCTGTGCTCATTTCGTTCGGAACATTAATACGAAGATATCGCTGAACTTTACAATAACGGTTATGAAGTAAAAATGCAAATTGCCGTGAAAACAGTGTCATGAAATAACGCGAAAGTGCTTGTTGTTCTTTTAAACATCAGCTGGCAACAACCTTATACCTTTCAACTTTTACAGCATGGAGAAGCAAAATGCGTCACTCGGTAAAAATGGCAAAGGATGTTTTCAGCATTCGATTTAGTGCGAAAGCACGGGAATTTTTTTTTTTTTTGGCAAAGAGAATTTCTACTCATTCCCCATGCATGAATGACGGCACTGAGGCACAAACGAGATGATTGATTCATTTTTTTGTTTTTTTTAACTGACACGCAACATGCGGTTTTGCTCGGGTCGGAACCTCCGGATTAGTGCTGCATAGAAGACAGCGACGAGTGAGCACTGCCGCGGGAGACGGCGCTCACGCTAGGCACATGCACGGCCTTTATATATCATGCCACTATCCCTCGGACAACATGCCGCAGGTGGAATGTTTGAGGTGTCTCGACGTTATTTATGACGGCAGTATGGATTTGCAGCTCCACATCAAGGCTAACGTTCAGAAAGGTGACCGAGCACTACGCAAGTTACCACGAATAACTCATAGAAAATTGGCATGCGCCGGGACACCCTTCAACTTCTTTTCAAAGCCTATGTCAGACTGATTTTGGAATTTGGCTCCATACTCTTTTATGGCTTCCCTAAATATATGATTCATCGGTTGCTGCTGTTAGAAAGGCGCGCACTGCGCCTCTGCCTAGGCCTCCCTTAATCTGTTTCCACTGCAGTTCTGTACCTGGAGGCTCGTATTCTCGACATTACCTCCCGTTTCGACCTTTTAGCTGTCAGAACTCTTTTGCGGGCAGTTGAGCCTGCTCCTGGTGTCGCTACACCTATTTTTGTCTCCCACCGCGGCCGGCCCACTTTCTCACTCATCCCTGGCCAAGGTTCCGCCTCCCTCAAGTTGTTTTACTCAGAACCTTTTATCAAACATTGGTGTAGATATCAATGTTGTATGTAGAGTTGGTTATGCAACGTCTCCTGCGGATGTTGCTTTTGATTATATTTTCCCCCGGAATGAGAAGCATCTGCCTGTCAGGCCACTAAGTAGAGTCCCCTCTCTGATCACCTTGACCATTTCACGCATCGTCATCAAGAGCCTGACTACAACCACTGCAGAGCAAAGGCCTCTGCCATGTCTCTCCAATTAACCCTGTGCTTTGCCAGCCGGGCCCACCCAATGCCTGCAAATTTCCTACTCTCATCCGCCCTCCTAACCTTCTGCCGCTCGCTGCTACGCTTGCCTTCTCTTGGAATCCACACCGTCACCCTTGTAGCGCCCTCTCTTGGGTGGCGCCGGGAACCCGGATAACGCGCGCCACCCGGCGAAGGAAATAAAGACGCCACCTGGCCGTGGCTCGTGCAGCCACGGCTCGCAGTTCTGTTTTGTTGTCCGTTCGCAGCAGCGGTCTTGTTCCTTCGCTCCTGGGACGTTAAGCCGACAACTGCTGACCTAGGACGAGCAATGGCCGATAGCGCAGCATCCATGGAACAGGACTCACGTCCGCAGGACGTCACGTCACTGCAGGTTCGCCTCCCACCTTTCTGGCCCCAGAATCCGCAAGTTTGGTTACACCAGATCGAGGCACAATTTTGCCTTTTCCGCATCAGCTCGGAGACAACGCGCTACTACCATGTCACCTCGAGCCTTCCTCCTGATGTTGCCGGCGAGCTCTCCGACGTTCTCTCTGCTCCCATGGGCGCTACACCATATGAGAACCTGACAACCAAGGTGCTGGAGAGATTTGTGCCGTCGGAACGCACCCGCCTATAGCAGCTCCTTACCGAGGAAGACCTCGGCGACCGGCGCCCTTCCCAGTTTCTGCGCCGGATGGGACAGCTTCTCGGGGAGCGCGATATCCCCAAGCACTCGGCGTTGCTTCGAGAGCTTGTCCTCCAACGCCTTCCCCAGCCCGTCCGCCTCGTCCTTGCGGCGGCCAGTGACGTCACCCTCGACCGCCTGGCTGAGCTCACCGATAACGTTCATGCGGCGACCTCCCCGTCCGTCACTGCTGTTTTGCCACCTACAGACCCGGCGATTTCGCGCCTTGAGGCCCGTCTCGATGAGCTTGCCGCCTCAGTCGCTGCACTCGGCAGCCCACCCCAGGAGACAGCAGGATCAAGGGCGGAACAGTAGAAAACCACGAGTGCTCGATGCGTCCTTCAGTCCCTTTTCCTGTTCTCTTAAGTTTCAGTCGCCATGATAAGTTGTGCTAACGAGCCCTATTCGACATATTAGCTGCTAACATGTTTGTACGTCTGAAAACGCATTCACCATCTGCAGCGCAAGAATGGTGGACCTTGTTTACACCTTATACACACACACACACACACACACACATATATATATATATATATATATATATATATATAGCTGTGAAAACATGATTTACTTGCCTGCTTAAAATAATATACATCGAAGTATCTTTTGAAAAGATCGGTCCTCCGATCGAAAGGTCGAGTCAAATAAAAACGTTTCGTTATAAATGAAGCGTATACTTCGATATATATATATATATATATATATATATATATATATATATATATATATATATATATATATATATATATATATATATATATATATATGTATAAAATCACCAAAAATTGAAGAAACATAACAGGATTTAATTCACGACGTTTCGGCTGGTCCTCCAGCCGAAACGTCGTGAATTAAATCCTGTTATGTTTATTCAATTTTTGGTGATTTTATATTATATTGACCAAATCAGCTGCCAGAAATCACTTTTGGTATATATATATATATATATATATATATATATATATATATATATATATATATATATATATATATATATATATATATATATATATATATATATATATATATATATATATATATATATATATATATATATATACCGTCGCCGTAGCTCAGTTGGCAGAGCGGTATGGTTGTTTTTTTATGCTGCTATATAAGTAATTTCCTTTAAGTGATAGATTAATCGAAGTATTATTATCTAACTGATCAGCACTACAGATTAAAAAAAATTTAAACATTCCCCTATGCCCCTTGGTTTCGGCGACTGTTGGCTCCCTTCATATATATATATATTCTTTAAAACTAATTGAGTGGCACTTGATATTAAAAAAAAAGAAACATTCCCCTATGCACCTTGGTTTCGGTGACTGTTGCCTTCCTTAATATGTTTGTCAAACGAGCCCCTCACTTCATTTGCCTTGTCTGCTAATAGCTTAACGCGGGTCTCGGTTCTGACAGTCTTGATGCCACAGGTTGCTTAAGAGGGCTCTCGCACAGTTTCCGCCTTCGCCGTTGGATGATGTTCTACGTCACACTTGCGGTATTACAGGACGTGCTGCGTCCACCGCTATGGACGAGGGTGGCGCTGGTGAACACTCTCAAGGTTCGCTTACACGCTAAACATAAATACCCACGAAAGCAGCAGATTGAACAGCCGTCGCCGTAGCTCAGTTGGTAAGAGCACCGGACGCAATATTCGGAGGTCGTGGGTTCGGATCCCACCGGCGGCATGGTTGTTTCTTCTGCTGCTTGATAAGTAATTTTCTTTAAAACTAATTGATTGGCACTAGATATTAAAAAAATTAGAAACATTCCCCTATGCACCTTGGATTCGGTGACTGTTGGCTTCCTCAATATATATATATTCGGGGGTTCGGATCCCACCGGCGGCATGGTTTTTTCTGCTGCTTTATAAGTAAATTTGTTTAAGCGAATTATTAATCTAAGTAATATTATCCCACTGATAAGCACAACACATTAAAAAAATGATAACGTTCCCCTATGCACCTTGGCTTCGGTGACTGTTGGCTCCCTTTATATATATATATATATATATATATATATATATATATATATATATATATATATATATATATATATATATATATATATATATATATATATATATATAACCAGCAGCATGCCCTATAAAGAATACGCTCCACAGCAGAGTCTATACCTGACACTCATTAGGAGAGGTCTAAGTTTTGGTCTTTCAGATGTTTTAAAAATAATTATCTTTTTAAAGTTGCACCATGAAACTGTGCATTGTGGCCGTGGCTTGCTGGAGTCCAAATCAAATCTTTCAGGTCAGTCACGTGTGATTTTCGACCGCCATTAGAGACGAAGAAGGGGAAAAGAGAAAGCACAACACTTAAGGGCGAGTCTAGCATCTAGTTTTTTATTAGTGCTTCACTCATTTCAACCAGCGCGAAAGAAGGGAAAAACAGAAAATACACTATCGTGCTAACTGTAATATTATTAACACCGCTTGATATCCAAGAAAGACCGATAGCACTCCCCCATAAGTCGGCATGCCTTTGGTCTTGCTACGATTATGAGATGATGATGAGAGTTGTTTTTCTTGCATATTTTGCTCACCTCAATTGTTTCACGTGTGTGCATGTCGTGTCTCCCGTGTAGCACGCCTCTGCTGTCCATCTTTGGATGGGGTCTGCAATTGCGGCAACGGATGCCTAACTGCCCTCTGAATCGCCGCCTGGCTTTGTGGTAGTGCTCCTCTGTTACAGTTGGCACAAACATAAATTGAATGTTTTCAGTCTAATCCATGCTACGCGTGGATTGCCATAAATTACAGGAATCTGAGCCTGCTATGCCATGTATTGTTGACGTTTATACAAAGCCAGCATTGTCACTAAACGAACCTTGAGGCGCTGGTTTCTTCACGTGAGTAGCAAGCAGTCACTTAACAACAACAGTGACAGAGCGTCTGCGCCATGTCTACGCAGAGCCCTCGCCTGTTCTCGGCGTCTCAGGTTTTCCTCCTTCCGAATGGCGTAAGACGTTTAATGTCAGGTCAAAGGCATTGAGTATACAGGGTGGCAAGTTTTTCTAGCACAATCTCCCCAACGTCCTTCAACAAATCTGCTGTTACCTGATCCACAACAGCTGCTTTCTCCCTTTTCATTGCTCCTAAAGCTTTCTTTACTTCCTCTTTCGTTACTGGTGGGATGTCCCAGTGCTGTGCGCTACTAGCTCTTACATCAACGTCCTGATTATACTGACTAGTGGATGGATTTGTGCAGAACTTTTCGATTACTTCATCTATCTTATCCACATTGCTAATGACAGTTCCCTCTGTGCCTCTTAATGCATTCATTTAGTTTTGCATTGTCCATCTCAGGTATTGTCCATGTTTATACGGGACAGAGTGACATAGACGCTTCCCACCCGACAATGCGTGCATTATTGCAGGTAAATTTAGTTGATGTTCTGCCTACTCTTATTGTGTCTTCTGATATTGGTGATCACCCGTAATTATGGAGGTTAATCCATGACGCGTAGTTGCCTCTTCGTTTTTAGCTGAGTTATTGTTTTCAGTGTCACGGAAAGAATTGTGCAAAGATCGGATTTCTATGGTCTTCGCTCAGCCCATGCACCGCTCTGTATACTTTGAACTGGATATGATGTACATTCAAGAATAGGTAAAATGCCTCTCTCTCGGCGTATAAACACTCTCTTTCATAAAAAACGCACAGCCATTGTCGGTTTTCGCATGGCTAGAAAAAACTTAATGTTTTTATTTCTTCTGCTAAGCGCCGCCTATGTGATGCTCCAAAAGCAATTGAGGACTGCTTCATGGTTTAAGACGCAGTATTTGTGTGTGGTAGTCCACAATGGGCGTTGAAAACGCAAATTAATTGTACTGCGCATTGTGTGCAATACCTAAGTGCTCTGCAATATGTTGATGACCACCTGGACATTGTTATTTTTTTTTGAAAATTTTAATCGGGGACCGGCATTGTAAATCTGTTGTATCAGCAAAATTTCACTACAGCAAAATTATTGTCAATCTAATGGAGGTGCATGCCCAGACAGACCTCGCACCCAAGTGACATGCCTTGGTGGAGATTGAATTTGATTCAATTCAATGTTTACTTTCCAGAAAGTGCCTGGATCACAGCCTTGTTTTTGTTCTAGTTCTTTTTCAGCTGGACTTTTCTTGTTTTGAACTAGATTTCATACTGCCTTACCAAGACGTTTTAAATAGTTAATGTATGGTGAACACATTTCACTGCAATGAATACCATGCTTAATGAAAAATAATAGCCGAATGGTTAGAAGCCCCGATTTTGCACTTTAATGGCTTCGGTTGTGATCTCAATAAAGTCTATACATTTTAGCAGTTGTTTTATGTTTATAAAGTTTCTAATTGTGTGGACGGACAGACGAACTAAAATATGCGAACGACAGAGGTGAAAAAGTAGCCTTTATTGTATTCCTGCATCAAAACAGCGCGTCCAGCATTCGACCCCGTGACCTGGTGCTAAGCACAAGGAGCTTCGCGACGACGCTCCTGCTTCCGATCCTCTCGCCCTTGCGTCGAACAAGCGGAGGGAGCTGACACCGGGCGGAGGCCTTCTCATGGACTTTAATATATACTGTGCCTCCCGAATAGTCGGAGCAAATGTAGAGTTTAAAGCTAGTTCCAGCTAATCGAATGACGAATTCTTGGAGCTAATCGAGTGTTAGAACGGCACGTAAATGGTTCGCGGTTTTTCTGCAGGTAATAGAAAAATGGATCCGGACATACGGCAAGCTAGTTGGCTTCTACTGTGGCGATGCACCATGCGTTATCCTCACCGACCTGGATGCCATCAAGCAGTGCTTCGTGAGGGAGGCGCACAGGTTCCGCGACCGAGTGCCTCTTGTGATGAACGTGGAGCCGCTGAGAAGCAGTTTGCTCGGACTGAAAGGTACACGCGCGGCTGGGTTCGATACACTGGAGTGAACTGACTGTTTAGAATCCTCATTACCTGGAGGCCAAGCGCTATCATATTCGGCCCCCTGAAGAGCGAAACTCCAAGAACACGACAGCTGAGCTGATGCTAGCGAATAAATTAGCTGCAGAGCGATGACAACAAAAAGGAATTAAAAATACGTTAGGACAAGTTGGTTTAAGGGGTATTTAACGGCCCAGAGAAGTCGTAGTGGAGGGCTCCGGATAATTTCGACCACCTGGGGTTCTTTAACGTGAAAGGAGATCGCACAGTAGACGGGCCTCTAGTAATTCGCCGCCATCAAAATGAGGCCGCCGCGGCCGGCATCGAACCCGCGTCATTCGTGTCAGCGGCCGAGCACTATAACCACTGAGCCGCCGTGGCGGGTGTTTGAAAAAGTGCGCGCTATATAAATGCCACATAATAATCTAAATGCAAAGAACAGGAGTGACACGTGCGGCCCGTACATGCATTTGTTTCGAGAGTGCTTTATTAACTTGCATGCCTTCTAGGTATGTGACAGAAACAAAGGTATGGAAAACAACACAACTAAAAAATTAATGACAAGAATCCTAACAACTCAACAGGCCGGAGAAAAATTACTGTGGAATGACACAGTGTGAAAAGTAAAGCACAACATCCAAAGAAACAGAATTATTGGGCCCCAATCAGATGTGTAACTCGCTGAGAAAAAACATCGAAAGTAAATATTCATATATTAAGCATAGCTATAATTAATTTCTGATCGACAATCGGAACAGGCTAAGGTAACTGACAACGGCGGGAGAAGGAGACAGGTGGCCGCACTCACAGCAGGGTTTGAGATCAGGTTGTTCTCCCGTATTTTGGCCAGCAACATAACCTCTGTACGCTGGCGTAGACGAAATTACATGAAAGAGACCCGGTAGGTATAGTGTGATAAGTGACGGTAAACGGGCTTCTAAAAGTTGGCATCATTTTTGGTGCTGGTGCCTTAAATATTATTCTAGAAATATTGCTAGGTTTAGGGCAAGTGGCGTTCTGTGTTTTGTCTTTGTTGCTTTTTTTTCTTCAATCCGTTTGGAAGTTGTGACCTTCAAGAAGCTTTGTTAGGCTTCTGCCTTCCCATTCCGAAAACCCTTCGCATGTCAGAATTCTCTAGTGTCGGTGGTAGTTCTGTGTAGTATTTCTGTGATAATTTTCTTCATTTCAGTCACTTTCACTCCGCTAACTCTGTTTGCGTAGGAGGCGGCCATGAGCGCGAAACGATGTAAATTGTTCGAATCTCTTTGCGAATAGATGGAATGGGAGTAGTAGTAGTAGTAGAAGACATTTATTCCAAAAAGGTAGGATAGAGAGGCGAAAATACAGATTTTGGGCGGAATCCTTATTTCAGGACCCCAATATCCACCGCAATTGCTCTTGCTTGGGATAACAGCTTTCGCTGCGTCGCCAAGTCAGTGCTGAGCAGGGCAGACTCCCACTGTTCCTCGGAGTGATGTTTGTCTAGTTCGGGGGGCTTGGGACCGGAGCAGCCCCATGTTACATGATATGTTGTTGGAATTCCGCCACACCAGGGGCAGATGCTGTCATATCTGTCGGGGAAGATGATGTGGTACTTGTGTAGGTTAGGAAAGGTGTTCGTCTGCAGTTGTCGCCATTCCCTCGCCTCTGCCGCCGTTAGCTTACGGTGTGGTGGGGGATAGACTTGTCTTTGTGTTCGGAGAAGGAGGAGGCGCTCGCCGTACGTAGAGGGGATAGGGGTGAGGTCGGGGACGTTAGCCGCTCAGTTAGTATATCCTCGAGCTAGACTGTCCGCGGCCTCGTTTCCCTCGAGCCCCTCGTGCCCAGGAGTCCAAGTGATTTGGTGCTTGCATGTGGAATTTTGAACTTGTGGGGTAGTCAGAATGGGAGCGACGGAGTGTGGAAGTCTGCCAGAGAGAAAGAGGCGACACGCGGACTGGGAGTCGGTAATAATTTTTAACTCATTTCCCGTAGCATCGCCGTGCTGGATGGAATGGGAGTACATCATTACATGCCGAAGTGACACTGCAGGTGCAGGGCTCGTCGGGGCTGAAGTATAGAACCATGGGAAGCATTTTTTTAGCCACCGATGTTCACTTTTACGCGCTGCCCAGGATCAAGAATGCATCACTATCTACACGTGTAAACTGACCCCCTGTGTCAATGAAGTGAAAGTTGCATGGATTATGGAAGCTTTGTCATCAACCTCATGGCTTCTTTTCATCAGAATAAATGCATCTTTTGACTAAATGATAAAGGCGCAGTTCTAAGTGTTACCTAATGGAAATGAGTCTGAATGTTCGCAGCGCTTTCCAATTCTACGACAGAATGTATAGTAATAATATGCTTACATTGGGCAGCTTCAAATTTCGGAAACACGAGCCGAAGATAATATGTACTTTTATAGATACCATGATTGTGTTATATGGTGCGTATATAATTCTTTCCCGAGAAGGGTCCCAATGGGCGGTATGGCCTTGTTATTCATCCTTCCTTAGTTTAGGCTGCAGTTTCATTGTGTTGATGAATTACTGACAATAAACAGGAAATGCACGGAGAACAGTACTATGGTGTAATTTCTAATGATCTTCCCGTTATCAACGCAGTAATCCTACATAATTAAATATTCTACTAACATACGCATGAAAATCCTTGACAGAACCAGGTTTCAGATAAAACTGACAAGGAAAACATCCCAGCCAAAAGAAAATAAATCAGTAATAGGTACCCTTTTGAAATGCTGAGAAAAGTACCCATCACACAGCTGGGCATCTAATTTTGCAAATGTGCTAAACGCTTTGTAGTTTGTTCTTTGCTCGCCTTTAGCGAATAAATCGTACCAGTACAACCAAAAACGCCCATGACTAAAGTTGATGCAGCAATAGTCGGCACTGCAGCATTGCAGCTCCTTGCTCATTATTGCACGCAGGTGACGAATGGAAGGCGGTGCGGACCATTCTGAACTCTACCTTTTCAAGCGCTAAAATGAAAATGATATCGCGCATCATAGAGGATTGCACTGATACAACAGTGCATATTCTCGACAAAAAGGTCGGCGTGATTCCTGGCCCCGTAGACATCTCAGCCATGGCACAAGGGCTGACGATGGACTGCATCACCAAAGCCGTGCTTGCTTGGGAGGTAAGGCTATACGCTTTCCCTGAACGTGATTGCCTCTTGTTACTTTCTTCTAGGGAGATCGCTCTAGGATGAAAAAAAGAGCGGCAGTGAACAAGACAGTGACACTGCACGTATGACCGCGTTCAAACACACAAAAAAATGGCAGTGGCTTAACTTGGCCAACCGTGGAATTCAGCAAAAAACTAGGACGCTTGCTAAGCGTCTGAGGCTCGTCTATGGCAGCTCCGCTACACGCTCGCGAAAGCAGTTCTATATATACCCACACGACCACTTGGCTATGACGTGGTATGCTATGGTCTTACGACACCCCCATCGGATGTCATCACGTGGCTTCACATCACCCCATCGGATGTTCTTAAGGTCGAAGGTCAACCCAAAGGTCACCCAAAGCCAAAGGTCAGAGGTCAATTCAAGGTTAGATGGCAAAGGTCAGAGGTCAACTAAAGTTAATGGTTCAAAGGTTCGACACGATAACTCTACCACATATGGTCATACAGGGCTAAAGTGGTTGGGCTGAAGGTAGTTGAAGGTCATTCTGCAGCCTACGCGACGACTGCTTTACCTAGCGTACTGAATATTTTGGCTTCAAAACTTATTCCAGTGGTCAGATGAGGTGTGCTTTTGTGGGCTAGTGGCTATAAAGCTGCAATGCCACATTCTAGGCACTGTTAATCATTCGTTTCTTATTGAAGCTTAATATAACACCGTCAAAGAGGAATTAATTGCGGGACGATGAGATATACAATTCTGCGAAAGCAGTTGTATTCACCTTCACATAACTACTTTGATGCGTTTTGTTCTACAGAATGTTTTAAAAACTTGAAGCCGAGGCTTTACATGTGCGGCAGGAGTTTTCCGCAGGGTGATGGTTATTGGAGGTGGGTAGAGGGAGGCTGGCTTTTCCACTGTTTTAGAATTCGATTTCGCTGCCGCTTTCACCGCAAGAGCCGTTATACGGAGCCCACCCAGGGCTTTAGTGTAACTATTGTCCGTGGAATATGGTTGGTGCCCTCCGGTGGGTGGACGTCCGGTCTTGAAAGCTGCACCTACCAGCTGCGATTCGCTACGAGCGCTAGGCATGCTGCTCAACCATACACCGCCAGCCCTGCAAGCGCCACCACTCAGCAAACCACCTCCTTCTGGCCATTGTATCTGGCTTTTGGTGTTTCTGGAGGAATACAGACAGACAGACAGACAGACAGACAGACAGACAGACAGACAGACAGACAAGACAAGACAAGACAAGACAGGACAGGACAGGACAGGACAGGACAGGACAGGACAGGACAGGACGGACGGACGGACGGACGGACGGACGGACGGACAGACAGACAGACAGACAGACAGACAGACAGACAGACAGACAGACGGACGGACGGACGGACGGACGGACGGACGGACGGACGGACGGACGGACGGACGGACGGACGGACGGACGGACGGACGGACGGACGGACGGACGGACGGACGGACAGACAGACAGACAGACAGACAGACAGACAGACAGACAGACAGACAGACAGACAGACAGACGGACGGACGGACGGACGGACGGACGGACGGACGGACGGACGGACGGACGGACGGACGGACGGACGGACGGACGGACGGACGGACGGACGGACGGGACGGGACGGGACGGGACGGGACGGGACGGGACGGGACGGGACGGGACGGGACGGACGGACGGACGGACGGACGGACGGACGGACGGACGGACGGACGGACGGACGGACGGACGGACGGACGGACGGACGGACGGACGGACGGACGGACGGACGGACGGACGGACGGACGGACGGACGGACGGACGGACGGACGGACGGACGGACGGACGGACGGACGGACGGACGGACGGACGGACGGACGGACGGACGGACGGACGGACGGACAGACAGACAGACAGACAGACAGACAGACAGACAGACAGACAGACAGACAGACAGACAGACAGACAGACAGACAGACAGACAGACAGACAGACAGACAGACAGACAGACAGACAGACAGACAGACAGACAGACAGACAGACAGACAGACAGACAGACAGACAGACAGACAGACAGACAGACAGACAGACAGACAGACAGACAGACAGACAGACAGACAGACAGACAGACAGACAGACAGACAGACAGACAGACAGACAGACAGACAGACAGACAGACAGACAGACAGACAGACAGACAGACAGACAGACAGACAGACAGACAGACAGACAGACAGACAGACAGACAGACAGACAGACAGACAGACAGACAGACAGACAGACAGACAGACAGACAGACAGACAGACAGACAGACAGACAGACAGACAGACAGACAGACAGACAGACAGACAGACAGACAGACAGACAGACAGACAGACAGACAGACAGACAGACAGACAGACAGACAGACAGACAGACAGACAGACAGACAGACAGACAGACAGACAGACAGACAGACAGACAGACAGACAGACAGACAGACAGACAGACAGACAGACAGACAGACAGACAGACAGACAGACAGACAGACAGACAGACAGACAGACAGACAGACAGACAGACAGACAGACAGACAGACAGACAGACAGACAGACAGACAGACAGACAGACAGACAGACAGACAGACAGACAGACAGACAGACAGACAGACAGACAGACAGACAGACAGACAGACAGACAGACAGACAGACAGACAGACAGACAGACAGACAGACAGACAGACAGACAGACAGACAGACAGACAGACAGACAGACAGACAGACAGACAGACAGACAGACAGACAGACAGACAGACAGACAGACAGACAGACAGACAGATAGACAGATAGATAGATAGATAGATAGATAGATAGATAGATAGATAGATAGATAGATAGATAGATAGATAGATAGATAGATAGATAGATAGGAGGAGGGAAAGACAGGCATGTTAACCAGAAAGGGGTTCCGGTTGGCTACCCTGCACTGGGGAAGAGGGATTAGGGGGCTAAAAGGAGGAAGAGAGAAGGGAAAAAGGCATAACACACACACACGCACACCGCTGTCACAATTTGTCATTCAATCCAGTCGCTCTCAAGTAGGCAAAGAGTGCCTTGTATGCCTTGAGGGCAGTCGACTGCTGTGGCCACGGACCGAGGATCTTTTGCTCTGTTAATGGGCGAGGATCAAGGTGGTCCAGGGCACAACACAGTGTATGTCTTGCACTCACAAATGCTGGGCACTCACAGAGAAGATGAGCGATGGTCTCCTCACAACCGCAGCTTGCACAGGCAGGACTGCCGGCCATCCCCATCCGGAAAGCTTAGTGGATGGTAAAAGCAACGCCGATCCATAAACGGCATAACAATGTTGCGTCGCGACGTGCTAAGTTACGTGGAAGACGAAGGCGCAGTACAGGGTCCAGTGCCTTGAGGCGGAGGTTGCAAAACTCTCCCGTGTTCCACGCTAAAAGTGTGAGCTCCAGCACCAAAGGCACTGGAAGCCCACACGGTGCGTCAGGTCTTGAGAGTGGGATCCTCACTGGAAGTCCGTCGTTGTGAGCCGAATGCGCCGCCGCATCGGACTGGAGATTACCGTTAATACCACAGTGTCCTGGCAGCCATTGAAAAATGATGTCATGACCTTTGGAAACGGTGCCGTGGTACAGTAGACGGATCTCAGCAACAAGTTGTTCCTGCGACCCGCGGCGTAGCGCAGCTTGCAGGTCTTGAAGGACTGCTTTAGAGTCGGTGAAAACCGTCCAGTCATGTGGAAGTTCCTGACTGATGAACTCTACCGCAGCCCGTAAGGCTGCGAGTTCCGCACCAGTTGAAGATGTTGGATAGGTCGTCTTCACTTTCATGAAGATGGATCTGGCCGGTATCACCACCGACCCCGCAGTACTGGTCGAGTGAACTGATCCATCTGTGTAAACATGTATGCGGTGACTGTGGTAAGAATGCAGGTGATTCAATTTCAGTTGTTTGAGAGCGGGTAGTGATACACCAGCTTTCTTCGTAATTCCAGGAATATAGAGGTGAACCCGATGTTCATGAAGACTCCATAAGGGTGAGCACGGTCTTGACGCAGGGGTGAACTCCGATGGTTGATATGCGCGATGAGCTTCAATGACTTTGGCGAATGCAGTACGCGGCCTAATTATTGGGAGGGTTGCGAGGGGACGACAGGGAACCCGTGTGAGGTGCCGAATATGTGTTTTCATGGTGTCAACAGCAATTTATGTATTAACAGGATGTTCCCGGGCAACAAGAACAGTTGCTGCTGTTGATGCACATTTAGGCAGTCCAAGGCAGATACGGAGAGCTTGGGCTTGCACACTTTGAAGAGTCTTGATATTTGTCTTTCTAATGGAACTGAATATCGGAAGACTCTACCGCATGTAGCCCAGAAATACGGAACGGTACAGTTGCAGCATAGAGCGCACTGATGCGCCCCAGGACTTTCCCCCGAGGAAGGAGAGGACGTGGACAATCGCAATTAGTCTCTTTCTCATGTCGTAGACATGTGGACTCCACGAGAGGTTTCTGTCGATGACAACACCAAGGAATCTGTGGCTTCTCTCATAGCGAATGGCTTCACCATTAATGCGAATAGTGTAGCGTTACATTATTTTGCGTGTGAACGCCACAAGTGAACACTTTTTGGTCGAAATGTTCATGCCCTGTAAGCGAAGATAAGATGTCAATATCGATGCCGCCTTTTGAAGTCTTGCACGAGCTTGAGGACGGGTCACCCCGGATGCCCTAATACAGATGTCGTCTGCATATACCCGGATCTGAGCAGATTGTGGCAATACGTCGACCAGGCCGATGAGAGCAAGGTTGAAGAGAACTGGGCTCAGCACTCCACCCTGAGCGACTCCGCGCGAATTTCGGTGTAAGGACGTTGGTCCGTCCGCAGTCAGGACAAAAAACGACCTCTCTGATAAATAGCTGCGTGTCCAGCTGAACGTGCGGCCTCCGATCTCAGCAGCTTCCATTGCGTCCAAAATGGCCTGATGCGTTACGTTGTCGTACGCGCCCTTGATATCCAAAAACAATGCCACGGTCAATATTTTCAAACTTTTGCTGTGGTGCACCGACGTTACAAGGTCAACCACGTTGTCGATAGAAGAGCGGCCCCGTCGGAACCGAGACATGAAGGTTGGATAAATCTGATATCGCTCCAAGTACCATTCCACGCGTGTGAGCAGCATTCTTTCCATGACTTTGCCGACGCAGCTGGCGAGTGCAATTGGACGGTATGATGAAAGGTCGAGCGGTGATTTTCCCGGCTTAAGAAGTGGAACCAGACGACTGGTCTTCCAATCATGAGGAACTATGCCAGCAGTCCATGACTTGCTGTAAGTGTCCAAAAGAGCCCGTCGAGCTTCTTTGCCAAGGTTGGCAAGTGCGGAGTACATCACACCATCGGGCTCTGGTGATGATGACCTTCTACAACAAGCCAGCGCTGCATCAAGTTCTTCCGTGGAGAATAGTGCATCCATCCGAGAATCCCGTGAGGGTGGAACATTGTTGCAGTGCAGCGTTGCGCCTGGATTCGGAGGGCCTGTTATTCTTGCGCAGAAATCTTCAGCTACCTCAACCACACTGCGCCTTTGGTGGAGCGCTACGGATGTGAACGGGTAGCGCTGTTGAGGGTACGTGCGAAGACCCCGAATTACACTCCAAACGCGCGGCAAAGGCTTCCGTGGATCAAGTGTTGGGTGGTAGGAGATAGATTGCGCTTCTGCAGGGTGAAGGGGGGACGGTGGTTCGAGAATAGCGCAGGCTGGTGGCAGCCCCTAACTAGTTGGGTGCTGTGGTGAGGTGGGTCGTGCTTTGGGGTGGGGGTGCAAGGTGAAGGCTTGTCGCTTGGACCGGAGGCTTCACCTAAAAAGACACTGTGGCGCACAGTGGTGTGAGATTGTTGCTGATGCCGTGCCATGAACGAAGGCGGTCAGCCATGCACCAAGGAGCTGAAGAACATGACCGCTGTTCCAGCTGGGCGTCTGGCCTGTTTTTGCCGCTCATGGTCACCTGAATTCCTCTTCATCGCCTGCGCATGGACAGAGCAGCTACGCAAGGCCGGCGCCGCTGGCACTCTGTCAAAGGTTGGGGCTTCACAAAAACCTCGGCTTTTTCAGCTTTGGTAGTAAGGTAGTGCATTCGCGCTAAAACAAGCTGGGTAGGCTTCCAGATGCCTTTGTTCATCCAAATGCCGTCCAGGCAACGACAGCGGCGTCTCTCACGTATCCGCTCCTACTGCTGGTGCGGTTTGTATTGGAGTCTATTCAAGGTGGTTCTACTGATTAAGTCGTCCGGTATCTAGTCTGTGCAAATGGCTTAGACAATGGGGCGGGGTCCGCGTCCCCATTTCTTTTCTGTGTCGCTGACCTGTAGATAGAAACTCTCTGGCAGTGAGTGGTACACTGCCACCATGCATAGATCCGCACAATTCCAGGTCCCTCTGTGTGACGTTGCCAGCATTCGCACACGGCCCAGAGAGTACCGCCGATGCGCTAGTCGAATATTCATTATGTCTCATAGCCGCCTGGACCACTTATTGCTTCGTATAATGTGCAGTAAAAATATTTGATGTTTGGATCGGCGCCTCCTCATTTTATCACGCGTGCACGCGAGGCGCTGTATGAAATGGCTTCGTGCCAACTCTTTTCATTGCTACCCGATCAAAATTAGGCTCAATTCAGATATTTAGTTCGACAGCGTGGCTTGTTGGCGCATGATCAAACCGACACTGCAACGCAGCAAGGGACGAGAAGTCGAGGACACACGAACAAGAAATGGACAACACGAGCGCTTACTCGTGTTAGCGCTCGTGTTGCCCGTTTCTTATTCGTGTTTCTTAGTACCTTGCTACGCTACAGTCTCCCCATGAATTCAGAAAGCTGCGCGTTGCCGATCGCGACCTGCGCAAATCATCTGTATTGTTTGGTGTGCCTGCGTCATGATTATGCTCTTTACCACGCAGTGCGAGTTCCAGCAGAACCCGGAGGACCCCTTTCTCAAGAGCCTTCGTAACACACTGATTGCTCGAGACGTGCCCATCGTGAGCCTAGCCGTGGCCTTTCCTTTCGTGAGAAAAATTGCGGGGTGGTTGCTGCCATACGTGTCCTACGGCAGGTTCTTCGTCCTCGTCGTCGACAGAGTGCGCCGTGTGATCCGACTGCGAAAGGCCCGTGAAGGGTGTGAAAAAAGAGAGCAAGGCCACACCGTGGACATGCTACACCTGATGCTTGACGCCCAGCGCAAGAGCAGGGAGATGATACACGGCAACCATGGTTTCTTTATGACCGACGATCACGTGGTCTCTAACTGTTTTATATCCCTGGGCGGTGGCTTCGAAACGACTTCACTAGCCCTGGCACTACTCATCGATGAGCTGGCTAGAAACCCACGCGAGCAAGACCAGCTCCTCGAAGAGCTCTCTTCTGCGTTCCCCGGTGTAGAGAACTCCTGCGAGATCAGTTATGATAAGCTTCAGAGGCTGAAGAGGCTGGACATGGTAGTCTCCGAAGGCCTGAGAAAGTATCCGCCGCTGGTTTTCTTCATCGCGAGGATGTGTTACCAGGACGTCGAAGTGGCGGGGAAAGTCCTGCCGGCTGGTACACGCCTGATTGTGCCTACTTGGAACATTCACCGCGATCCCGAGATGTGGCTGGATCCTGAAGTGTTCGACCCGGAGAGATTCTGTGATGACCGCAAAACAGAAAGGCACTCAGCTGCTTACATTCCCTTCGGCCTTGGACCCCGCGAGTGCATTGGAAAGAAGTTCGCGTTGCTGGAACTGAAGATGGCGCTTGCGAAACTACTGCTCAGGTACAAATTCAGCCTCAACAAGGAAAAGGAGCCCACAGTCAAATTCGACGTACCTCTCATAAGCATAAATCCGGTGAAGAATATTGTGCTTCAGGTTAAGCGCAGGTCCAATTGTACATGATCAGAACGTCTTCTTAATCATGGCTTGAGAGCTGCGGTCATCGAAAGCTAGCCTAATGTGCATTTCTTACTTTTAAGTATGCTTCATGTTTCATCTGGGTTTAACGTCCCGAAGCGACTTATGCTAAGAGAGACGCCGTAGTGAAGGGCTCTGGAAATTTCGACCACCTGGGGTTCTTCAACGGACACTGACATCGCACAGTACACTGGCCTCTAGAATTTCGCCTCCGTCGAAATTCGACTGCCGCGGCCGGGATCTAACCCGCGTCTTTCGGGCCAGCAGCCGAGCGCCATAACCACTCAGTCACCGCGGCGGCCCTCTCTTGCTTTTAAGTACAGCTACGGTATCTGAAATGGTAAGTTGACCACTGTGTCCCAGACTGACAACTTGTCTCTTCTCTTCGGCTTTAACAATGGTATGCAAGTAAAGTCAAGCAATAAAATATACGAGTTGCCTGAAGAAGCATCATTTATTTAATCATAAACTGACACACGCTCAAATGTTGTGATGCGAAGAACAGCGTAAGGATAATGTCCTTTTAGTCTTGCTTTTCCATCAGATGCTTTAGTATTTGATGCGCTTCCATTTGATCCCGTTTGAGGCTTCCCGTAGCCTGTAGGTTTGGGCAATTAATTTTGCATGGCTTTGCTGGCTTTATGGCTCGTTAATGATTTTGATGATTTTTCATTGGTTGCATTGTACTGATTTCGCCTTACGTGGCACGGCGCTTCGGATCAGCGGATGTCGAGTGCTCACTGGCACAATCCGCTGACGCGCGCTCATTTTCGCCGCAGTTTTCCGCCTCTTCGCACTCGCAGCCAGAGGTGGGCACCCTCACGACGGCGAGCCCTCATGACGGCGTCCTCACCTTCACCTCATTAGGATTTCACTGGGTGAGGGAGGGAAAGATGAAGTGTCTGAACGCGAGGGTGGTAGGCCGAACCCTATTCCGGGCTAACGTTTTTTGTCTGCCCAGCCCGTTATGAATTCAAGTTTTAAAGCGTTAGTTCTTAAAATGATGGTTCACCGGGAAGACGTAGTCTCTGTAGTCTGGAGGTACACGAGGCGAATACGAAAGACGGGGAGCCGCACGCCTTTTCCGTCGCCGTGATGTAGTACACCGCTGACAATGTTATGCCGAGAAAAGCGCTGTTCTAACTCAAAACTCGGCTTTGAAAAATTGTGTAAAGTCTTAGCTGAAACACTATATAGTGCGCTAACAAGGGTACACTGACCGGACCATCCGGGTGGCCGCCGGTTCAACGGGAACCGTGGTACCGCAGTCAGCATTTTCATTATCGGTCCCAAGTCTGTAAGATGATCAGAGTGTAGAGTAAAACCTGTATAAGTTATACCTAATAAGGCTGTTAATTCCCAAGTTCTAAGCCTCGTTTCCCGGAACGAAGTCGGATTTCAGCTCGGCGAGGTTGCAAAGAACTGGCTGCAGGGCAAAAAATTTCTTGTACGAAATTCTACTTTCAAATCAAAGCCTGTTGGCGGCGTTGGTGTGGAATTTTTTCATTCGCACTGTGAGCCTTTCAGTACGATCTTCTTTCTGTTTTCTAGCGGTGCCGCAATGTGGTGTGCAAAGCCAACCACTGTAGTCTTATCATGGAAATAAAGCAGCAGCTTAAAGCACTGTTGTACTCGAAACCGCAACCAACTTCTTGATTCCAAGCCTAAGCGTTAACCACCTAGGTCTGCATCATTGCTGGCTCCGCTCTTCATTGTACGATGTGCTAAACAAGTTGTACTGCTCCCCAAATAAGAGGAACGCGCAGCAAATTATGCGCAGTAAAATGCGCTGTAAAATATGGAGGCAGGGTCATTAGTCGTCTTGAGTGATAATCTTCTGGCCATCCTGCCTGTACAGTAAACAATGGTCAGCTGAGAAGCGATACCGTACACGAAGGTGCCACTACCTTATGTACGGTTTTTCGTGGATTTCATGCGAAAGCAGTGGGTTTTGTAGCGATAGCTACTTCACGGCAGCATTTCGAGCCTTCAGCGTGGCGGCGCCGCCACGGTCACGTGGTTTGTCACGTGGTGCGGAGCAGCTGCCGGCTGCACAGCGCCATGGCTGGTCACGTGGCCAACCACGTGGTTGGTCACGTGTTGCGGAGCAGCTGTTGCTGCCGGCGGCGCGGCACACCGGCAAAACCGAGCTGCAACAGCTGTGCGCATGCGCCGTGTCAACTTAGACATAGATGAAGAAGGAACGCCCAGCGAAACGGAGTGGCGAAAGTCTGGCTTTGGAATTCAACGAAGTGTCCCTGCTAAGGTGGCTGCACATCACTCCTGTGAAAAATCTCGCCATCCGCATAAATACGTTCCTTATATCAAGAGAACTGACTTCGCGCCATCTGAAGAAGCTCCCGAGGCTCATGCGCCGTCTGACAGGGTGTCAGTAAGCAAATGTCCTTCAGTCATCCCGGCAGCTGGACTGGGCTCCGAGGCTAGGTCTAGAGCCACCGGTGACGCGCTGGCAGAGGTGGCTTCGCCGGCGTCGGTCCCTGCTCCCGGTCCATCAGCGGCAGTACACATCCCGCCTTCTTCAAATGCACCTCAGCCCGGGAGCGATCTGCCCTCTGGGCGGAACTCGGCAATGGCTGCCCAACCTCCACTGCTGGATGGGGCTTCAACCGTGTAGAGTGAGGAGAAGAGCTCTCCAATGGACCTGTCTTCGGCACCTCCATCCGTGCCATCGGCTTCCCGCAGCTTTGAAAAGCGCCCATCAGGGGACACTGCGCAGGATTCGTCTTCTGCCAACTCCAGCTCACAAGGCAAGCGTTCCTGCCCAGCGTATGCCAAACAGGTGGCTATGCCGACATCGGGATCGGTATCGTATAAAGTGGCCATTAAAGCTCTGGGAGCCAAAAGCCTGACAGACATTCCGAACAGGATTCTTCAAGCCAACCTGAACGAGTGTCTTGGGACCAAAGGTTTTCGTGGCTTCACGTCTAGAACGAAATCTAATACCATCGCTGTGTGGCTCCCGACTTTGGCTGCTGTCGAGCGTCTGCAAACGCTCAAGTGCATATCGATTACAAGCGAGGTCTCGGTGCCGGTCCAGGTGTACCTAGTAGAAAGTTCGGACCTACAACGCTGTGTTGTTTACAACGTCGACGTTGCCGAAGACCAGACGACCCTCCAGCGTGAGCTGTACTGTCCAACCCACCGTGTCATGCAAGCGCGGTATATGGGAAAGGGGCGTTCGTGCATCGTCACACTACAGGGCCCACCAACTCTCTCAGAACGACTTTACTAGTATGGCTGTATTCTGCGGCCCCGCCCTTACAAACCGAGTGCTGTCTATTGCTACAGCTGTTTCAGACCTTGCCACATGCGCCGATCATGCCCTTTTGCAACGCAAGATGAGGCTCGGCCACAAGGTACACCGTCTTACAGGTGCGGACTTTGCAAGACTGACGACCACGAGATCACCTCTCCAATTTGCCCCACAAAACAGAAAGCAACTGAGAAGGTTCGGCGTGGGATCCGTAAGCAAGTGCCTCCGGTTGAAAACGGAGCCCCGATACAGACATCCAACAGGTTTGCGGCTCTTCAGTGGGATGAAGACGACTGGCCGGAGCTTTCTGAACCCAATCCACCTGCAGCCCCTGCCAAACCGTCGCACAGCGATAAAGTGCGCAAGGATCGCCGTCGCCTTCAAGCTACACAAAAGCACAGCATACAGGAACGTCTGCGTGAGGACATGGCAGCAGTTGACGACCAAATTGCACTCCTTTTAGCCGAGGTCTCCAAGTTTCTAAAACTGCGTCGCTGCCAATAAATGCTTCTCGTGTGCACATATCGGCTCCGCTTCCTGTACGTCTGTAACATGCCCGGGTTTGATATTGCACGTGAATAAAAACTAGTGTTGCACAACTGTTTCGTGCGATATTGACATTGCATGCGTTTATTCGTTCGCAAATGTAAAGTACACAGCGAGAACACCTAAATATAATCCAATAAAATTAACGGAAGCGTTTCGCCTACTTTATTAGAGAAAATTTTGCCGAAAAAGTACTTTATATGTATATAAAAGATATCTATCTACAACACAAGTTTCGTGCTTTCGTCGTAAGCACGGGATGTTCGAAACACGAAGTTAAGCTGAAATTCACAGCAGCTTTCGCGCAAGCGACAAGTGCTAAATGTGCAGCTTCTAGACAGAGACTCAAAACAAACCCTGAAACCTATAGTCAGCTGCCTCCATGACAGCTTGGTCGATTACAGCTGAACGAAAGCAAAAATGCAGTAGTCCTCTTGCCGATGTTGCGGGAGCGTTGCGGCTCGGCGGCACCCTCTCGACTTGCAGCGCTCCACGTGGCGGTCGTCGGCATTCATCGCTCGCGTTGCCACCAGGAAGGCAACGGTCGGCACTCTAGCCGGTATATTCTAAACACTATAGCCGTATGTCATATGCGTGGCCCACGAACGATCTTGAGCCGCCGTTGCCTAGCAATGCCGCAGCCGCGCTCCAACAGATGGCGCCACCGTAGTCACCGCTCGCTCCACCAGGAGCGGAATTACGGATCGCTCTTAATGGAAACTGTCTCAAAAACAGTTTCAATTGCCCCTCTCCTATTGGTTGACCGTCAGCGGCGACCATTTTGATTTTTGCGCCACTGGCTGATGTCGTAAACGTCCCAGAAGTGTTTATGTGTCTCACTTACTAATGCGAGCAGATTGAGACGATTTTTTGAGACAAAAAAGTAGTCTCAAAGCGTTTGAGACAGAAAATGGCGGCTGTTTACATCGTCGTATACGCGGGTGACCGCGCAAGCAGCGGTGTAGGCGGGTGCATGAAGACGTTACTTCGACGCTTCGACTTAGGAAGGAGACTGCGCAGTCGCTGTGCGACGAACTCGCCGTTGAACTGGTACATGGCTGGGAAGTGTGCGGGTGAGTGCGCTGTCAGTGGAGCGGCAGGTGCTGTACGTGCTGCGCTTCTTCGCCTCCGGCGGGTTTCACGGCACCGTTGGAAATGAAGAAAACGTCGCGAAGGAGGGCTTCCTTTGCCTAAACTCTCGCCGCAGCAGCATCCCCGTCGTCGTCGGGTGTGTCAATTGCTCACTCATCGCCAACAAGGAGCCTGGGGGTAGTGCTGCGAGCAAGCCGCAAGGGGTTTTACGTTTGCGAACGCGATGGTGAGTATACCTCGGCCGCTGTTTTTGACCGCTTCAGTTCAGCTACAAGTGCGGGCCTCGGCAGCGAGAGTAAGTTCTTGCTGTGGGTGTTTTTTCCCAGATCTACTGCGCGAGCATGCGCATTCCGGACGTGAATACGCGCTGACCCGCTTCCACGACGCGTTCGTCTGGCGGCACTCCAAGGCGGAGGAAGGCCTACTGGACGACGGCGAGTTTTTTCTGCGTAAGCAGTAAAATAGCACTGTCAACCGTCGGGTGGCCTCAGTCACATATATCGAGCCCCAACACCATGCATTTGCACGGATCTGCTGAAGCTACAAGGATGAGTCTGGCTAGTTACACCATTGCAGATACGTTACACTATGATACAGTGTATTACCACCCTTTTGTTAATTATAGTTGCAGCAGAAACACAGGACACATATTACATTGTTGAACTACATAGCATTTCCTGTCGAAGAAACCAAAGCAAAACCCACCTGACAGCGCTTGTGTTTTCTAGCCAATCATAGCGCATCATTTATATCAATATGGTGGTAAAAGAGTAACCTTACAGCAGTGCTCACTTATACATCTCAATCCTGCGTGTCTGTATGCGCTTGAATGTCATACTCAGCAAAGCCTGGATGTGGGCTACTTTGCATGAGTCTTCTATTGTATAGCAGAGCGTCCTGTAAGGCTGTTGAGATCACCGAGAAAGAACACGCTTAGCTGCGTAATTTTTTGTTATGCACCAGACTATGTCTACCCACTGGAGCCACGGCTGCTTGCACCAGTTGCGTGGCATCACAGACTCGACTCAGCAACAGGCCTTTACAACACATGCTTTCACACAGTTTGTGGCTTAGCGCTGTATTGGTGTGCTTAAGAGCTGCTTCAGGTGCTTTCAAAGGCACCGGATGCACCACTGCCAGTGGGAGTGGACAGTGTGCATCGTCACTGCGCGTGCCGCACTTCACAACCTCTGTTTGAATGCGCCCATGTCAGCAGATGGTGCAGGCGACACTGCCATTGACCCAGATAACAACGGGCCACCTCTAAATGGTGGCTACCCCGTACAGGATCCCTCCTCACCTACCTCTTGGGAAGAGCAATGCGCTACTGTATTTTCAGCCTCTGTAGGACGACCCGTCTCCAGAAGCAGGCGTACCTAGGGATTGTGGATCGACAGTTGCGGCGGAAAATCTAGCGTCTAGAGACGACTCACCATGCTCGCGTGGAGCCTGCAGAAACCTGCAGTGACAAACAAGTGCCCCCACCAGCTGCCACTTCATTTTCAGTGTGTTTGCCAGTATACCTCCCAGTCCCTCAGCAGCGTGTTGCACAGTCTGTTCCTGAAGGCGGAAAAAGTGTTGAAGCAGCTCGCCCAATTTGTGAAAAGCATCAGTTTGAACTGTCTTTTGTCAATGCTTATGTAAACCCACCTGCCACTTCTCTGCTGTCTCCTTCCAGATTGGTGGAGTGCCTGTGGTTATCACCTGCGTGACGAACATGCATGAACCAAAAGTAGTGCTGGAATAAGGCACGGAATATTTGTGATGTTTGTTGGAATCAAAAAGCAACACCAAAGTTGTTTTTAGTGCATCATGCATTCAGTATTTGTATTGTATTGTATTGGGTTTTATGGCGCATAAGCTACTCAGGCTATCATGCGCTAAACAAATGGTATAATTAATTTCAAGAATCGGGTGTCCTCAGTGAAAGTACTTGTCCGGACAAGGACTCCGAGGAGCCTAACTAATCAAATGTAGACCTCAGCCTTCTGCTCAGGCCTGAGAAAATGGATGAGGTGTATCATAAAATGCGTCAAAGCATAGGGTAGGAATTTCTAGAAATAATAGTTCTGTGATATTATATTTTGTTTAAAATCGCTGCGTCTTTCAGAAAACTAAAAACGGATGAAGTTCTTAGAAGTGGATTATCTCCTAAAAATTGGGGTGGAAGGGAATGCGTTCATTGTAAAATACGGTAAAATATTTTTTTCTTAGCCGTTCGAGTTGTGCGCACATGAATAGGATGTGATTTACTGATAGCTCATCTCTACATTTCTCACATAAAGGTCTGTCTTTTTTGTCATTAGGAAGTTATGCGTTAGGTGTGTGTGCCCAATACGGAGACGGCATAAAATAACTTCGATGAAACGTTTTTGGTGTGAGCATGACTTCCATTCTTCTATTAACGGTTTTACTAAGTGTAGCTTATTATTTCTTTTAGTGTTCCATTGGGACTGTCATTTATACCTGATTTTACACTGTACCAGCTTCATGCCATCTTTGTATGGAATGTTCACGTTCTTTATTTCTTTGTTCCGAGCTTTCGCAGCACATGCATCCGCCTTCTCATTGCCTGTGATTCCGATGTGGCTTGGCACCCAGTAAAATTTTATTTCTCGTCCCTGTGTTGTAGCTCTTCTCAGTTATGAATGATGTCACCGATTAGTGGTGTAACTGCATTTCTATGGTGAAGTGAGGTGAGTACGCTCAGAGAATCAGTGTAAATGATGCTATTCACAATGTTCTCATTTATAATTTTTCTACAGCCACAGAGGCTGCCTAACACTCTGCCGTGAAAATGGATGCGTACTCAGGCAGCCGTACTGTTTTTTCCCAACTATTTGGAACAACAGCACTTCCGGCGTACTGTGGCGATTTTGATCCGTCAGTATAAAATCCTGTATATTCTCTGTATTTTTCGTTTAGGGTTAAGTATTCTTGTAGTGTATGCTCATGTGGTGTTTGTTTTTTGTGAAACTGTGTTAATGTGAAGTCGCACATAGAGAGCAGGCAGTACCAAGGCGGGAGTGGGTCAGGTTTGCGGGCAATGTTAGGCAATGTGTCCATTACATCTATTTCTTGACATTTCTCTTCAAAGCGCAGAAGAAGTGGTCTGATTGCCAGAGGTTTGTTGGTAAACAGTGTTCGACATGGGCACCTTGTAACTATTGGGGAGCATATGTGTTTTGGCATGGAACGAATTTTAAGAATGTATGAGCATGTGAGCATAGTTCTTCTGTCTGTGAGTGATGGTTGGTTGGTTTCAACATAAAGACTACTTATGGGCGACGTTCTGTAAGCACCAGTTGAAAGACGTAAACCTAAGTTTTGCACCGGGTCGAGTCGTTTCAAGTACGAAGGCCTTGCTGAGCCATACACTATGCAACCATAGTCTAAAATGGAACGTACTACAGAGAGATAAATCTGTAGAAGGCATACCCGATCAGAACCCCAGTGTTTAGGTGAAAGGAGTTTCAGTATGTTCAAAGGCTGCGATGCTTTCTTTTTCAAAGCGTTTGTGTGGGGCAGGAAAGTAAGTTTTTTGTCAAAAGTTATGCCTAAGAATTTGTGTTCATTCTTAAAAGGTAACTCGGTTTTGTTTATGTGTAGAGTGGGATCTGTCCGTACGCCCCGTTTGAGTGAAAAAAATAAGGCCACTGTTTTCTGTGTAGAGAAGTGGAAGCCGTTCTAGTCTGCCCATGTTGCCAGTTCATTTACTGTAAGCTGTATTTGTCTTTCGCATGTAGATATGTTGCAGGATATGCATGCTATCTGAAGGTCGTCAACATAGACATAATACATAATAGACCTCGGGATTATTTTCCTAATAGAATTCATTTTTACTACGAAGAGTGTTGCACTTAAGATACATCCTTGAGGTACTCCATTCTCCTGAATAAAACTCTTTGAGAGGGTTGAGCCTAGGCGCACGTGGAATGAACGGTTGGATAAAAAGTCTTTTAAGCAATTCAACATTCTGCATCGGATTCCAAGCTCGCAAAGATCTTCAAGAATCCCGAACCTCCAGGTCGTGTCATATGCCTTTTCTAAGTCAAAAAAGACTGCAAGACAGTGTTGTTTGTGTATTAAAGCTTCTCTGACGGTATTTTCTAGACGAACTAAGTGATCTGTAGTGGAGCATTCCTTATTTAAAAGCACGCTGATTGATATCAAGGTTACAAGATTGAAGGACAAAAGCTAATCTGATGTTCAGGACATTTTCAAATGATTTGGCGAAGCAACTGGTAAGAGCTAAGGGTCTATAACTGCTGGGGAGGTTGGTTCTTTCCCGGGTTTAAGAAATGGTTCAATATAAACTTTTTTCCAGGCTGTGGGTAGTTTGCCTGATACCCAAATTTTGTTAAAGAATCTTAAAGTGCCCCTACGGCAGACTGGGAGAGATGGGCCAGCATTTCATAGTGTATTTGGTCGGGTCCTGGGGCTGTTTTTTTTTTTTTGCCAGAAGAGAGTTCTCTATTGATTTCCTGGAGGGTAATTAAAGTGTTGTATTGTTCATTAGCACCTCCACTCGTTGGGAGTCTTCGTTTTTCGGCCATGTTTTTGTATTTTAGAAATGACTGGGTGTATTGTGACAAGCTAGAAACTGCAACGAAGTGCACACTAAGTACATCTGCCTGTTCCCTTATATTTGTTTGTTTACCAGATGGTGTCAAAAAGTGGCATTGTGTATGGTCAGAAGTTGCCATTTAATTTTCTTACGTGTTCCCACATTTTTTTGTGTGATTTCACTGTTTATGGATGACACATAGCTCTGCCATGACGCTTTCTCAGCACTACGACGGACATACCGAGCTTTAGCTCTTGCCTTTTTAAAGTTTACTAGGTTTTCGTGTGTGGGGTACCGGCGAAAAATACCCGAAGCTCTATTTTGTCGTTTGTTTTTTGCATCCACCAAGCTTTTTGATTCGGCCGTACCATTCCTGAAGACATTGGAATAGCCAAGTGTGCAGCAGCTAAGATACAATAAGTGAACGAGAGCATCCAGCGTCGCTGTTTTGTCGGCGTTATTTCAGGTGCAGATCTTAGACTGATTATTACGGGAAGGTGGTCACTGCCATATGGGTTGTCTATGCATCCCGCTTAAAATCGTTAAAAACAGACAGCGAACTAAAAGCCGATCTAAACAGCTCATTTTCCCTGAAGCTGGAGAGCAGTTGGTGGTTTTGCCGGAATTCAAGAGACAAATATTATTGCTCAGAATAAAATCCGCTATAATTTGTCCTCGGGCGTCCGTTTTTTCACTCCCCCAAAACGAGGAATGTGCGTTAAAATCACCTACTACCAGATACGGGTCTGGTAGCTGCTCTAAAAGATTTTCTAATTCATGCATTGTTACTGTGAGATGGGAGTGAAGGTAAATACAACACAATGTTAGTGTTTTGTGTGTTAGCAGAGTAGCTGCAACAGCTTCAAATTTAGTCTTTAGTCTATGCTCACGAGCCGGGACATCATTTCTCACTATGATTGCAACGCCACCTGAGAGCCGGCTTGCGTTCTCTCGGTCGCGGCGAAATACTTTGTTTCTTGAGTACATTTGTAATTTTTAGGCCTAAGTTTGTTTCTTGGTTACATAAGGCCACGGGTGCGAATGTGGCTAAGACGACTTTTATATCGTTCAACTTATTAAATAATCCCCTACAATTCCAGTGTATTAGGAATGTCATTTTGTTTTTTGGGATGTATTTGAAAAATTAGGTCACCATTTCATTGGGGCCAGTTATTACGATTTTTGGTTGTTTTTTCTATCAAGAGAGCTCCGCTGCAGCGGAGGTGAGCGAGAATCACGAACTCTATCCCCACAGTATGTTCGGATTCAGGGCGAAGCTGTCGACCCAAGATGTACTTCTACAAATCAAAGAAGGAGTTCTAAGTAACGTCCCTAGGGACGGAGAGAACGTAATAATGGCACTGGATATAAAAAGAGCTTTTGACAACGTAAGCCACGAAGCCATCCTGACAGGCCTGGACGAACTGAACTGCGGCAGGAGGGTCTTCGGTTGCGTCAAAGCTTTCCTTTCAGATAGAACAGCGACGATAGGGCTGGGAGAACTCCGCTAGGAGAAGTTCCACACCCCTAACAAGGGAACTCCCCAGAGCTCGGTCATCTCACTTACGCTTTTTAACGTTGCAATGATCAGCCTTGCAAAACAACTTAAGGAAGTCGAAGGAATACACCATGTCATGTATGCCGACGACATCACCATCTGGACAAATACGGGCTCACTAAAAGAAAAGGAAGAAAGACTACAGGAGGCCGCGACCTGCGTAGAGAACTACGTAAACGCGAGACGGCTAGCATGCTCCACCGAAAAATCAGAACTGCTCAGAGTCTGGAGAGGGAAACAAAACCGCACAGTCCCGAACAGCGACGAGCTTAAGCTCAACGTCTACCTAGAGGGAAAACCCATACCAGAGAAAACACTCATAAGAATCTTAGGCATGTGGATACAATCAAACCAACGGTGTACACATGCACTTGCTCTACTCAAAGCTTCCACCCTACAAGTTCCCCGCATGAGGTGGTCTTTGTGATTATTTGAGTCAAATTTAAAAGCTCTGCGTGGATCCTATAATTTACAAAGTTTTTAAAATCGTTGCTCAATACCTTGCAACCGCTTAGGGCGACACCTCACCACATATCAGTGGGTAGTCTGGGTGCGCTTTCTCATTAGGTGTGCCCAGGGAGCGTGGGCAGGATGGGGCGCGGGGGTTTGCAGACCCAGCTTTTGTTCCGACGTTTATTATTTTTTGTCCTGATGTGTTAGTGTGTATGAGTTGAGGGGGGGGGGGGGGCGAGAAGGAGAATTATTTTTAATCACCAATATCTTTGGTGTTAATGAAGCTAGCTTAAAAATTTTTGTGGTGCGATGATGAGTGATCGGATACCGATCACTAATGTGATTTTCCTAACCTCAGTATACACCATTTTATGATCCCTTTAAAACAGAGAGATAGACACTATCTGGCGACAAGTCTTTGGTGCTGAGCCCAGCAGGCATGCCAGGTTGAGGGTGGGAGATGGGAGAAGTAAAGGGATTGTGGCAAGAATAGTGACGTGATGGCATGTGCTACGGGTTTGAAGCACTTCTCATGGGTGCAGTATGGCCCTATAGCCTCAGACATACGAGTCTGTCCCTTAAATGACGACATAGGTGGAAGCGAGCTTCGCAGCATACTCAGAGGGGTCTGAAAAGGGTGTGCTTTTTCAGACCCCTCTGAGTATGCTGAGTATGCAACGGAGACTTTTAGAGGGGAGGTGTAACAGGCAAAGACAAGAAAAGGTCTAGGGGTTCATATTGCAGGCCTCAGCAGATACAGGTGGAGAGGAGACGACTACAGGTTGGGAGGCAGCTCAGTGGGCGATACCCAGACACATTTAGTGGTGCGCGAGTCTCCTGCAACAGTAATGCATGCAGTAGGGACGGGAGGGAGAAAAGCCACTGGGAGAGGGGGGTGCGGTTAGAATAAAGGCTTTGGCAATTTCAGTGCAGGATGTGAAATGGTCTTTTGGAAAGGATGCCTCTGGAAGTGGTGGCACAGAGTATCTAGCAGGGTACTCAGTTCAAGATGTCTGACTTTTCTATTTTTTCCATGGCTATTAAGGTGAAAATTCTCCGACAACTCAGAGACTGAAGACTAGCAACTGATGTAAGTGAACAGTATTTCATTAGCCGTTCACAGCTGAAAAACTATTTACTGAAACTGCAAACAGCCAACTGAAAACAGACTGGCTCTTCCTTTTTTTAAAAGCCTATTTTTGCCTTTAGGAAGCTCAGCTTGAAGCCGTGACTTAAGATTGTATGAAAATCAAATTTTCAGGTTTCGAAAAGAGTAATAAAAATTGTTTGTGGAAACGGCAAAAATAAAAGGATTTCAAAAAGCAGTAGATTTATTGCAAACAAATATCTGACTCCTCTGCACCATCATTTATCATATCCCCAACGCCTATTGGGCATCACAGAGTAATAATCTTAACACGAATACATTATTCGAAGCATAACTGTATTCAGGAATGCAATTGTTATTTCAAGTTTCATGACAAGGAAGGTATTGCAAGCTGCACTGCCCAACATGTTCTGCAACTAGCGATGCTGTGCTCATCTAAGTTTGGACACAGGAAAGGGGAATTTTCTGCTAGTGGCAGATATTCCAGATATCTACTGAATGGCGGAGTGTCATCTTACTTGTTTTTGGAGACGCATGTAGTGGCGCATTACATCGAAATGCAAGTTGGCTCACAAAACGAACTAAGAGCAGATAGAGATCAAATGAGACCTTTAGTGAGATTATCCCTTCCCTACTACTCCCTCATAATGCCTGAGGGCATACTTCCAAATTTGGATACGTGCCCCATGTACTGAGTTTTTGACAAGTCGTAGGCTGCTCAGCGCTTGTTTCGTCTATTCTCCTCTTTTGTCCGTGTTTCCTGCACTTTTGTGAATAATGCTTAGCCCTGACATACTGGTTTCACTGCACTTAAAGCACCGCCTGTGATAGGCCCATAAATGTTACTGCATCAAAGTGCGTTGCTAGGCGAGTTGGTGACTGAGCATCTTAGAAGGAACACACGCATACAAGCGCCGACTACTAACATAATGTAGTTAATGCGTAAGCGTATAAACACAGAGAACAACAGATGCGCGGAAAAAGACAAAAACGAAGCAAATTTTCCAACAGCATAAGCACTAGGCTTGACAATCATGAATTAAGATATGCCACATCTTGGCAGAAGCGTGAATTTGAAGGTCTGCTTGCACATGGAGCCTCTTTGCACGCAAAGACAAGTGCTTCGTAGATTTCCCTTGTGTGTTGCTTGGAGTAACACATGAGGATTGCACACTGCTCAAAAACCTGAAAGCAATTTTCGCACAATTTATAGTAGAGCACTAGGTTGTTTTTGGGAACAATATCTTCTAGGACGATGCATGTTGTTTGAGGCGACGATTGATACATTGCCTTGTCTGACCAACATATAAGGCCCCACAAGAAAAAGGCACCTCATAAACTACGTGTGCGCGGCAGGAAGCAAAACACTTTTCATGTCTCTTGCCACCCACATACTACCCTTGAAGGTTCCGAGAAGTTCACTTTTCTGCAAAGACGCTGCAGTTTTTAAGGGGTGCTAAACCTTAAAATATACCCCACTCTGTGCACGACATAATTAAGTTGATGAGAGACCTGCTCAACATATGGCACGACCACAATGTTTTTTTTTTATTCGTTGGTTTCAATATTTTGAGGCCCATAGAGTTCTGCACCCTATTACACTGAAGTTTTTTCGGAAAGCCAGCCGATTTCAACCATTCCATCTGAGTGTGGAACAGTTCTGCACCTGGTGTTTGCACGACATGTAGATGGCATTTTTGAGGGCCCCTGAAGCAACTTGTCGTTTCACGACCTTGGAGTGGGCAGATGTGAATGGCAGGAAACATTCACGTTCACAGGGCTCATAGTACCAGCAAAGCTGCTTGCTGTGAATGATGGCTGTCAAATGAAGGAAGAATATCAGCCCTTCGTTTGGTAGTTCCATGGTCCGACATAAAGGAGAATGATGGGTTTCAAAAAGTGCGAATAGATGGCCCACATGGGAGGTCACGTTACTTCAGTCATTCCTGAAAACTGTGAAGTCGTCCACATAGCGAAAAACTTTTATCACGGCAAGGCCAATCAGCGCATCCTGTAACCACCTGTCGTAGTAAGCCAGCAGGATGTCACTGAACAGGTTCGGAAAACGAGCTCCAATGCAGATTCTCTGTTTCTGTATGTAGAAAAACTCTTCAAACTTGACCTATGTCGACTGCAGGTAAAATGAAAGTGCTTTGAGAAGGCTGGTGGTACTGATGCCAGAACACTTCTGAAAGCGCTTGGCTCTAAGCTGACTGATAGAATTGTTAATGACTTGGCAAACTTTTTTTGAGGCAGGAAGTAATAAAGACCTTTGATGTTGACAGACAAAACACCAGCGTCAGTAATGCTGTTCTTTGCAAGGAACTGTGACACTTCCACTTAGCTTCTTACAAGGAAAGGAACCTGTATGGGCGGAATGGACAGAGACTGCTAAAGATACCTGCCAAGAGCCCATTCCCAAGTTCCTCTTTCGGACCAAATGGCCCTGAACAGCTAACCAGATTTGTGAGTCTCGACAGAAATGTAGATCTCCAGAATCAGGCTTTCACTGTCATTGGCTGCCTTGGCCACCTTTTCTAAGCCCACCTTTTTGCAAATCATCATAGCTTGGTTTTTCACTTTGGATAGCTGATCGTTGTGAACTTAGCGAAAGTTCCCTTCACCCGCCTCACGAGCTTTTTAAGCTAGACACTGGCGGGGAAACAGGAAAACCTTGCTACTTGTTCGAGACCAGCAGATTTAAATCCGCATTTTGCAGGGACGACACCAGCTCGCCCTGCCAAACATCACTGCGTTCTGTAGTTGATATAGAGAGAAAGTCAACGGCATCTTGGATGCATTTCACGCAAGCTGCCTTGGATGCTTTGCTCCTCACCAGAGACAAGAGTTCAGGCTTGCTGGCCGAACGTGAGGCCCTGCTGTAGTACTTTTATGGCTGAGGCGGCATATGGGGGCTTCCATTGAGGCGAACCGTTTGGCTCGATGGAGCAGTGAGCCATTTCCTCTGCAAAATGGACACAAGGTTTTTCCAGAAAAACTGAAATGTGAGGTATGTCGCTGCTCTGCAGAGAGCTTGCACAAACTCGGACCAGGAGCGGCATTCTCCACGCAGGCTGAATGAAGGTATACATGAAAAAGCCAAACCTGCCTCCAAGACTTGGAGCAGGCAATGAGGCACAGGTGTCGTCCATGGCCCTTTGAAGGGGAAAAAGGCCCTGTCAAGAAGAGGGCAGCCTGTGGTAGGTAGTCAATCTTGGTAGCATAGGAAAATAAATGAGCTCGGCAGGCTGCGTTGACGATGAGGCTAGCACAAGTAGACCGACTGCGAATAGCAGACGCAAAAAGGAGGCCCAATGCACTAAAAATTAACTGCATCAAAGTGTATTGCTCGTCGAGTTGGTGATCAAACATTTTAGATGAAAAAAAAACCAGTGCAAAAAGACGAGATGAAGAAGGAGCAGACACGCGAATCACCGACTAGCAATTAATTGTATTTAATGCATGAGCGCATAAGTACACTGAATGACAGATGCGCCGAAAGAGAGGAGGGGAATCGACAACATCAACAGCAAGAACACTAGGCTCGTCAATCATGAGTTGAGATATTCCAACTCGTGGCGGGACAGTGAAATTGAAGTTTTTTTTTTTTGTGCAGGAAGCCTTTGCATGCGATGACAAGGGGTTCATGACAAGGGGTTACAATCCCTGACCCGCCTATACATCACTGTAAATTGTGCAGTTAAAATACGAGCGACATTGACTTCACTAACTTAATAATTGCCTATTGATGCATAGACAGTTTTTATATTCTCGTACTGATGAATCTGCGATTTCGAAGGAAACGAAATGCAGGATGAACGCCCTGCTTGGTCTCGCGCATACTTCCGCACGCAAGAATTGAAAAATTGTCAGTAACCACATGACAGCACAACACACATCTCGTAATATTCGTCGCCGTTCAGCTTGATGCACGCACAGTGCAGGAAAAGCCCAAAAGAGAAAAGCCAGATGATAATCAGCCGCAAAGCACGGCTGTTTACAGAGCTGTATTGCAGAGCCAAGTGAAATCTCGACTCAGCTCCTCTATAACTGTATACCAATACAGCTTTACTCCAGCGCGAGCACGGTCCTTAGAACCGAATTCCTACTTAAAAGGGCGGCGTGCGAGCGCCCTAGACAGCCGTGCTGACGACCGTACAAAGTGGCATTCCAGGTTTCGTCTCCTTGTACTGAAGAGAAGCGAACACGTCCCATAGTTTGCGCTAATTATGCAGTCATAGAAAATAAATCAACCCAACTTCATGCGCCGTCTACCATTTATCTTGCTCGTGACGCAGTAACCTTTTTGCGTCAATTTTCTTCATGAACTTTCTTCGCACGGTAACGGGCACACAGCGCGGAGCAAGCAAGACACAAGAGCATAGATACGTCTGGACGCTAGCGCGCCGAGTAAAGCGACTTGTTGCAACCGAGAAAGTTGTATTGACGGTTTCGGTGACGTCTCCAAAATTTTGAACCTTTAGAATACCAAGGACCTGCCGTAAAGAGCGATACACGTGTAGGCCAACAAAGGAAGGCTACCTTAGTCCAGCGGTGAGCGTTGGTTGCAGCGGCACGCGAACGAGGGCGGCGCCACTGCAGGATGGATAACAGTGGACGACCGAGCGCACCAGACACCCTGCTAACGTGACATGACAAGAAGCAGCCAGCTTCGAGCAGCTGAGTTACCACTTCAAAACCACAAAACACCACAAAGTTCTAACACGTGGGTTCACACGCCGTAATAACAAAACTATCCTAGGGTGCCTGGATGCCCGCTCTCTCCGCTTTCAGGGTGCGGACACCCTTTGTACTACCCCGCGCCGCCGTTTCCCCTCGGAGCGGCATGTTGGGTCTCACGCGTCAGTTGCGTGCAGTGCGCTATGCGTCTGGCACGGTTTCTGTGCGGTCGCGTGGCGACTGTAATAATGCTACTGTCCTGAAAGTAGACAGTACATAGTTTCACTCGTGGCAGTAGTGTTTTGGCAGTTTTGTGAGTATTTTATGAGTGATGCATTCGCTCTGACTACACGACAAACGAAAAGTCGTGACGGACGGCTGTGTTTTTAAGTCAACGGCTGCCTTTTAAAAGGACAGAAGTTATTTGGTTTTCCTTGATAGGATAATATGGACTATATTAGGGTCACCGAATTAAATATAATTATGCTGCTTTTGTTGTTTTGAACGCAAAGACTGTTCCCAAGGCCCAAGTTTCTCTTGTATACAAGCAGCGCGGAGCATGCATGTCCTGCCAAATATAATATTTTTGCGTAGTCAACATTAACTTTCCAACATTTTCTGAAGTACCTTTGACTTGTTGCTGCACAGTATGTGAAAAATTCTTCGTAATAATGTCAAATTTATCTTCCAAGTAATCTGTCACCTCACTGATCTGGAGTAGAAAGCTGAGGACACGTCTGAAGCCAAATGGTCATATTTTCCGAACTGCTTTCCTTAGTGGCTTGTACCGCAACAAAACAATGCAAATGGTTGCGTTTCCCTTTGGATGGTGTTGACTACACGCGGACTGAGGATGCGATGTGGTGACATCTTCCTAATTCGTAGTGATTAAGTCGCCTTATTTGAAGACAAGTTTTACTAAACAATTTCTTTTTCCTTTCAAAACATGAAGAAAAATCATCAAAAGCGACTGATGCAAAAAGAGGCCTCACAAAATCAGCCCCTGGTAACTATTTACTTTCAATACCATTGTCCCTGCCAGGGTAAACTAAGAAAGAGGAGCCGGAGCAACAAAGGAAAAAATTGGTTTTTGAGGAAAGGAAAGGAAATGGCGCATTAATTGTCTCACATATCTGCCGTAGGCGAAGGGAGGAAGGTGGGAGTAAAAGAAGAGAGAAAGAGGTGCCGTGGTGGAGGCCTCCTCAATAATTTCTACAACCTGGGGACATTTAACATTCACTGACATCGCACAGCACACCAGCGCATTTGCGTTTCGCCCATCCCTGCTGCTGCTGTCATCGAAAGAGGAAAAAAAAGTAATTTATAGGATATCATAGCCCATAAACACGCGTAACGAATTTTACTGACGTGGCTGCGTGAGGGCAATGAAAAGAGCCTTTTTTCCCAGTTGTGGTTTCTTTAAAAATGATACGAAAAGGAAGGAAAATAAACCGTTACTGGAGAAAAAAGCCGCCTTGCGTTCGCGTCACGCAGCCACGGCTTCTTTGCTTGCTGACGCTCAGAAGATAGGTTTGGCGCCAGGATGTTTCGTAGTGAGCTGACGCAAAAAAGGATAGAGGAGAGCCTTCGTGCCTTCGTGGCATTAAGATAAAACAAATAATAAACTGAACAAAATGCTGCGACGAGAGCTTCACATACTCGCTTACCCGCAAGAGCGCATAAATAATACGGCTGCCTTATTGCGAAACGCCTTTGTGATCAGGTTGTGAAGCCAAAGCTGCTCGGCAACTTTTGATGTGGCTTGGCAGGTTTTAGCACTCTCCTTTCAGCTTTATTGGCCTCTGTCATCAGTGCGAGCGCTTGTGGTCTGGTGGTCATAACATGCGACTTCTGACAGCGTGGTGCAGAACGTGCGATGTTTACCGACGCGGCTGTAATCGGGAGAAGAAAGGCCTCGGCACGTAACAACGACGACGTGCTTCTAATCGAAGAAGAAAGGCGGTGGAGAACACACAAAACTTGCAAAACCGAGGCGAAAACGGGCCACGTCCCCTTTGCTTCAAGTGAGCTCGTAGTGTGCTTGATGTCCCAGGCGAAAATTCAAAGTGGGCCCACTTCAAAGGGGTACCTGTTCCATAAACCACTTTGAAATGGACCACTTGAGCAAGTGGGACCACTTTACAAAAGGGACCATTTGGTAATTAATACCAGGTCCAAAAAATCATTGGAAATTTCAGTTAGAAGCAGCAGGATATTTCAGTTCGTTCCAACTGGGTTTTGCAATTGGTTTTAAATCATTTTTAAGGTGCTAAAGAAAACCATATGTCAGGACTGCAGGGCAATGCTCAGCCTTTGTACCCATATGTTTTCACAGGTGAACTGCGTATGCAGTCATGGAAATCGGCACACACACAACAAGCATACATCACGCATAAGAAACATTACATACATTACATATACATAAGTAAAATTAGCTCATGTGTACATCCACGTACAGAACACACTACGGCTGCCAAATATATATATATATATATATATATATATATATATATATATATATATATATATATATATATATATATATATATATATATATATACACTCTACTTCTAACACTCTCATACTAGGGCCAGTGGCGCTTGCGGATTGAGCGCAGTTATTTCATATATTTCCGACCGCAGTGACTTAGCAAATCATGAAGCAGTCAGAGAGCAAGTTATGAGGGTCGGTTGTTTTCCTGGGTGTTCTGCCCGCACTATTGATATGCACCGGCTATTGGGCTTTGCTCGTGACAGCGCGCGCCGAAAAATTTGCCAATCGCGAGTCAAACTAGACTGCCTGAACAACAGTAAAACCCCAAAGTATGAGAGGTAAGGCATACGAAACGCTTGTTTTCCAGAACAATTTCTGCTTGGGACGGAGGAATAATGCACTACTTATCTTTGCATCCTCATAATTATTTAAATTAGCGGCCATAAAATGCACCTTCTCGCATTGATTTCATGGCGAACGAATAACTTTCTGAATGGCTGTCTTTTGCAAATATGCAACTGCAGCTCGAATTAAGTAATCCTGATTGTTGGAAATGTGATTGAAATGTAGAGTATTCGTGTCAAAAGGTTGCACTGGAATATGCTTCAAAAGTTGTAAGGAAGCTGTTATGAAGGAACACTGGGCAAAATAAACGCTGCAGAAGAGAACCAACACGCATGAGTGCACCGACTGTTCATAAGGCGCCAACTTTATCGGCAGATTAGCTGCTAAACATAGTGTAGCTTAGAGTAACTACCTCTGATTCACTGTTTAAACTATCTCTGGTACCACTCTGTCATGGTAGAACACCAAATTTTCTGAATTCCTCGCGGCAGCTGCAGGCTTTTCTTAGAAACGGCGCGCCGCCGCATTGAGCACAATGCAACTCAAAGCGAGAGTGATGCCCAACATGCCCCCGCCGGGAGCGGTGTCTTCCCCCTGAAAGCGGCGCTGGCCCATCAAGGCATAGAGCTACTTAGAGCGAAAGCGGCGGCAGCACTCCCATTAAACCCTCTCCACTTTTTTTTATAACCATGGACCACAGCCATCTTGTTACTCCGCTCATTTTTCCCTGCATGGTCCAGGCGACCTAGACCAGGTTTAACGTACTAACTTGGCAACCACACAACTTCCCCCAGCATGGCTGCGCGCTTCGTAGTGCACGTCAAAAAGTTGTATGAGGAATGGTGCTGCGGCTTGCTAACGTTATTGTTTTGAATTCCTTTCTAGTTCATGTGAAAAATGCTCGCGATGGTGCGCGCACGAAGATACTGCCAGGTGGTGGTGAATCTTGTGCCGCTCTTTACGTATGATTTGTGTTTGTGTGAGCCGAGATCAACGAGGATTCTTGGCGAGGTTCAGCAAGGTTTGTTTTTATGTACGGGATATTATAAAACATGCATGCCCCATGCCTTCTGGCGTTACCTGGAGTCCCTTTAGTAAAGTGTGCACCATCGCCACCTCCTGTCTTCTACGGCGGTCAGATCTCGTTGGTATTCCATACAGAAGACGAAGCAGAAGGGAGACGACACTCGATCAGAGTGCAGCGCATCCCTTCTGTACCGCTGTCTGTTAAGATGCGAATTCTGTTTGAATGCAACGTAAAATTTGTAACTGACTCCGTTCCGAAAGGTTTAATCTGCTTGCAACAAAGCACTAAAGCGTGCATACAAGGAAGAATTTTATGCAAGAGATATGTGAGATAAATGCACACGGAGAGCAGTAATAGAGTATTGTGCAAGGTGATGATGGTAAACAGAAACGATGGAATGCTGTTTGCTCGCGTACAGCTTTGGAAATAATAAAAATTCAGGCCTTATTCTGTAAAACAAGAAATTGACAACCAGTGTATCTGCATAATCACAAGCATGTGAGATTATTTTACAACCTGCCACTGCAAAGTGACAGCTGATTTGATAGTTTGCAGTCATTTAACTTGAGCAGTTATGTTTGTGAATGTCTGCTTTTTATTTATGCCATAAAATCACTGAGGTTACTGTTGTACACAGTGGACAAATAAAAGTATCATAGCTTGTAAATAATGTCTCAGACATACACAATGTAGCATTCAATACCTTGCACATCTTTTCACACACTCAAAAAATGCAGTTGAAAAAAAAAACTGAAACAGTACCAAGATCTCTGCTCTTATTTGCTGAACACCTAATAAGGCAGCCTTGATGCAGCACTAGGGGGAACTTGGAAAAAAAAAACACGTTTCACATAGTACCAATACAGTGATTTGCATGAACAATGTTGGAATAACTGTTTGATGTCACTCTTCATCATACTTCTTATCTATTACAAGACTGTGCATCTGGCAGATCCCTTCAGAAATAGCATTCCTCATAGCCTGTGCCACTCTGGGACGTTAAACCCCACAAAAAAAATACAACCTTAAGAAATGCACATGAGCGTCTGTGTAAAAGCTGAAATGTGCACCTGCTTTGCATTTGACTCGAGCCAGTTACCCAGACGCACGGCGACATGCTGGAGCACCTGAGAGGACTGAGGAGGATTTATCCCTCACCCGATATTGGAAACTAACTAAAGAGCATACTGTAAGATGGAGATAGCTACAAGCGGCGTCGATTTCAAGGTAGCTTGCGTCGTGATCGAGGTTCTCATTGTGTGCGGCGTCGGTGCAGCGAGTGTCGGTTCTTCATGCGGCGTCGCGGGTGCAGCGTCTTCATGGGGCGTGGTCGGTTGAGGATCTTCGGCGTTTAGCTCGTGAGCAACCTCACCTCCAGAGGTTGCTGCCTTTAGTTTCCCCTACGGGGGCTGGGCGACCTTCCTCGTACCGCGGCTGCGTAGCTGCGGCGTGGCGACGCAAAGCGCGAGGTTGACGGCGATGGTGAGCGCGAAAAGCGGTTCGGCGTGTACTCTTCTCGACGCAGGTACTCGTCGATTTCGTGCGGACGTTGTCCGAAGCGTGGTCGTAGGGCGTTAACGGCAAATCCTCGAAGACCGATACGTCGGTACGGGCAGTGACGAAGAATATGGCCGGCCTCACCGCAATGGAAGCACAACGGCCGGTTGTCGGAAGTCCTCCAGGCGTCGCATTTCCTGGGGCTTGAGGGTCGGTCATAGGCTGGGCGGGCGGGGGCTGGGAGGCGGCGTTGTGGACCAAGTGGCTCATCTCGGGGAGGACGTGGGGGTTGTCGTTGGGGCTGAGCAGTCCCTACTGCAGCGGCGTAGGTCATGGCCTGGGGTTCTGTGGCCGTCGGGGTGCCAAGTGCAATGTTGCACTTCTTCCCGTACCACGTCCATCAGAGTCGATGCTTGTGGCTGTGGGGAGGATGGCAGTAATCGGCGTAGCTCCTCTCGGACGATTTCGCGGATAACGTCCCGCAAGCTGTCGCTGGTGGTCGCCGCCGTGTCCGAACGGATTGCATAGGCAGAGGAAGGGCGGTTGTACTGCCGAGCTCGGACGTCGAGGGTCTTCTCAATCGTGCAGGCTTCCTGCATGAATTCCTCGACCGTTTTTGGCGGCTGACGGACGAGGCTGCCAAAGAGTTGTTCTTTTACGCCGCGCATCAAGAACTGAACTTTCTTTTCCTCGGTCATCCCGGGATCGGCGCGGCGAAATAGGCGCTTCATCTCCTCGACGTAACTGCGGACGGGCTCATTCGGAAGCTGGATCCTGGACTCGAGGAGTCGTTCGGCTCTTTCTTTCCTCACGACATTGGTAAATACCTTCAATAATTCTCTCTTGAATAGCTCCCATGTCGTAAGGGACGACTCGTAGTTTTCGTACCACGTGCGTGCGGAGCCATCCAATGAGAAAAAAACGTGTCCAATCTTTGCCGCATCATCCCATTTGTTGAATGACGCCACGCGCTCAAATTGATCCAACCATTCTTCAGGGTCTTCGCCTAGGGATCCATTGAAAGTTGGCGGCACCCGCGGCTGCTGCAGTATGATCGGTGTCGACATCTTCGGCGAGATTGCGGTGCTCGTAGCCGCGTCTTTTCGCTGTCTTGTGCGGTCCGGCAGTTTCCCGAACTCAGGCTCCTCTCCCTGGGGACGTCGGCTGGCTCGCTGAGCTGCTGGCTCGTCCTCGGGTGCGAAGCGCTCAGGGCTGGCTTCACGACTTGAAGGGGGCGTCCGGAACATGGAAGGCTACCCAGCACCTCCACCAGATGTCACGTAGTGGTGACGGCAGTCGAAGCAGCGATGAAGACGGACGAAAGGATCTTCTAAAAGAACTGTTTATTGGGCTGACTTGCACCCAAAATGGACTGAATCACTCGGCGGCGGCGAAGCGACAAGCGTGCTCGGCGGTCGTCGAACAGAATGCCCGCCGCTGTCGGCCGTGCTCAATTTAAAGCTGATAGCGAACATTCGAGATAAAGGGCGCAAAGTTACTAGAACATTCCGGAACAACGTAGAATTAGCTTTGCCTGGCTGCGATCAATCGAGATAAATCTAGTCGCGTCTTGCGTCGCAAACAAAGCGATAAGGTGGTGTCGCGGCAGATTTGAAAAACGAATAAACACTGCAAATATTCGCGGCATTATCTATGCTTATTTATTCCAAACAAGATGCACCCCACTACATACAGGCCCACATCCATGGTGCGGAGAAACAGCCGCACTATATCACACCACATGGGGATACCAACACAACCCTGAAATCCTAGTCACACACAATGTCACACCGGAGCAGTGGGAGGTAGCGCTGTCCAGCCTGGAACCGAGAGATTACCTTTAACTGTGCGAACCGGCCCAAACTGCCGCAGCGCCGAAGGAGTCCTGGAGTAGGGACTCCATCCATGGAGACTCCCAAGAGGCTATGAGCAATGTAAAAACGTTTCGTCTCACTCTTTTTATAAATAAAAAGAAAAATTCAGATATCAAGCTTTCTATGCCAACTTCTTTCTGAGATAACCGCGTCAAATCAAAGGTTAACCGGCCGCATTTCATTTCACAGAAAACGGTGAAATCATTACATTTGGCTCAATAGCCTACTTATTGCTTATCGGCTCTCCTTGGTGGCTGTGTCTTGCTTTGAACGGCGTATTTGTCGCCACAGCGATGTGAGCCAGCCACTTATAAAAGCATGTGGTAGTACTCGGCTCTGCGGAGAGATTTACTGTAATTTGCATAGCATAGTCGTCACCCGATCGATAATTTTTATTGGAAAGCGAAGTGTTTGTTAACACGGGGCTCAGGGGCCGGCTGTTCAACCCGCGAAACCACAAAATCGCGGCACGTCAGTGTTTTTACTTGTGTTTTCTTTCGCAAAATATCATTCTGCACAATGTTTGCTAATAGCTACAAATTATTAAACAGCCCCGATCCGGTTACGTGAGCTGCTGAAGAGAACATGGTTTATCATGTTCATGTAAAAAAAAAAAAGATCGTTTTCGCTCTCTTCGGCCTGATTTTCTTCCTTGTTCGGAATCGATGATCTGCCAGGTGATTTATTTTCAGTGTAGGTTATACGGAAAAGATGCGCGCTATTCGTCGAATAAAAATGGCTGCTAGTGCCAGTAATCACGAAAAGAACCGGTAAACCACGCCGTCGTAATGTAAACACGGTATATAAACCGAGCTGTAGTATGACTGCGAATAAATCTCCTGATGAGGAAAATTGTAGCGAGCACGGCAATACATAATAGATGATTTTGAAAACAAAACTACTGTATAGGCCGCCATTATGATTTAAACATGTATAGTGCCGACTGCCTGGCGAAAATTACACTGCTCCGAGGGATGTCGTTGACATGACTGGCGTCATTATTGCTGTTTAGGCAGTGTATTGCGTCCAGCAGAATTGGTTGGAAACGTTTATAACTCATTCTAACGGCAGAAGCCACTGTACCAGCAATCAGCGAAGGTTCCTGGTCGCCATAGGTAAAAACCGCGTCCCCGTAGGCTCCCAGACTCGAAAGGTGACACCGGTGGTTGTGCGGATTTTGCTGGCCTCTGTATGCACCGACATCGTTGCCAAGACACTGTTTTGGCAAAGTATTAAAGTCGGGAGAACTGCCATGGTATCTCCTTTTAGTGCTACCACTGTCAGTCCTACCACTGTAACGAAGCATACGCAACGACTGTCTTTTCTTTGGAATGGCGTTCTAGAAAGGAGCTTCGAAGTCAGCAGTGAACCCTTCCGCGGATCCAGCGCTGGATTAAGAGGGGGGGGGGGGGGGCTGCATCTCAGGGCCTCACCTCAGACAGCACGAATAGGAGGTCCATTTATAATAACCTACTTAGTATATGGAACCACGGGCAAATGAACTTCGAGCGACAAGTATGAATCGAGAAAACCAGAACGAGGAGACGGGCTTCCACCTAATTTAACGGCTATCAGGCCTGGAAGACAGGGAGTGGCGCGTCCGTGGTTAGAGGCTGGCCGGCAGTGCTAAACTGGTAGCGGCCTCTTACGCCAGATGGATGGTGGTGCGCCGGAGCTGAGGGTCCGGGCTTGTTAGCAGCGTCTCTCACGCTTCTCTACTATCAATATTTTTGCCCGCCCCGGGAAAATTTGGGCACTCCCAAATTATGTGGTCGAGGGTTCCTCTCGCCCCGCAGTGTGTGCATCTATCATGTGACCTCAGCTCTGGGTAAACGTGGTACGGAATGCTAATGCGTTACTGTTGCATGAATCCCATTTATTGAACTTCGTTCTTTTTCATTCGAATTAAAATGAAATATTAGATATATTCCAGTAGCGTAGCAGGGAGCAAGGGGAGGGGGTCAATAGAGGGAAGGGATGAGGGGCCTACGCGCGCATTAGCCCAGGGACCCCGTTTTTCTTAATCCAGCCCTGCGATGATCACCGCAGTATTCAGCGATAAGGGAGACCTCAAAGGCAATCGGCACAGGCAGATGCAAACGCAGAACGCCGCTCGTTTCGGTTTGTCCTTCAACCGTATCCCTTTGCGAGATCTCATTTCTTCGTATTTGGACAGATGGGCTCAAGGGAAAAAGAGGTAAATGTTTTAAGAGTCAAAGGAGTGACTCGTCCTAGCGTGCTTCTTGCACAAATCGATGAAGCTGATGTTCGTTAACTTGTCCATGTGAGGAAAAAGTTAAATACAAAGTCGGGCGGAATACTTCATCGTCGTCTCTACTCAACTCCTATTTTGTTGCAGGCCAGAGAACCATTAGGGGGCCTCTGGATTACGTTTTCTTTTGCGACATGGCGAGACCTCTGCGAAGGAGAGTGGTCGCTTAATTAAGAGCACCTTTATAGCTGCTTCGACGCTGTTGGGCAGAATTGTTGACAGCAATTTTTGTACCACAGTTTTCTTACACTTCATCTCCCTTAAGCCATGGGGAATGAGCTATAATCTCTCGCTATTTTCAAAATCGTTTGCATATCCTGCGATAGACAAACGACGGCCTAACCTGAAGGTGGTTTCAGTATATGACGCATACCTCTTTAGGACTGGCAGTGGCGGCTGATTTCTGACCGCGTCATTCGCGCCACCTGCAAACAAGATCTAGCGTAGTGCTCGAGCACTTCGCCACTCGCGCAAGACAAGGAAGAAGACAAGAGAACAGCACTGCGATCGCCGTTGGGTAAGCGCTGATTTTTCCACTCCCATGGTCTAGCGCATTTTGAGGGCTTCTCGGTTTCTGAGCGTCGCTTTTGCCACGGTTATCGCTAAGTTCCACGCACTAGCAATGTTACAACAACGCAAACATATGTGGCACTTCAAACGCACGCCAATGATCCAGTAGCAAGCTTTGCTTTCCTATGGCGTAGTTCCTAAATCACGCGTGATAGCCAGGAATGTCGAATAGCTCCTATGACGCCAAAGCTTCACCGCAGTGCGCAATCCACAGTCATTTGATGCTGCTCTTACTGGGGCGGTGATGAGACAAAGTACGATAAGAACCCGAAACAGGACTTAATGTTCTGCTATTCGCTGGATGCGTGTACCTCCTAACAGGCCTATTTTTAGCCCTTTATTGCAGAGTTCAGAACCATAAAAGGCGCGTTTGAACGGTTTGGGCAGAAACAACGGATGCATTTATCGAAGGAAGATTTTTTGAAGGAGGTGTCACATCCATCGAACCATTAAAAGGCGTATTCCTTCGCCGTTTTTGTAATTTGCTCATCTTGGTTGAACACGAGGAATACGCGCCGTCCGTTGTTGTTAATAATGGATAGACGAGGCGTGCTGGCTTAACTCTAATTTGGAAAGTTCTTGCTACTGAAAAAGAGACGAGCACCGATGGAGGGCGCTTGTGATAAACCAAGTGATTTACTACAGCGGCGATAATCATGCAGCACGCTTTGAGCTCCTAATTCTGCAGTGTGATAATTATTTCACGGACGTAAGTAATGATTCGACGCGTTCACCGATTTTGCAGCTTCATGCGCCCATTTGGGGCTTTAACAGTTGCGGTACTTGTCGAAGTGATCATATCATCATCATTATCATCATCAGCCTTACTACACCCACTTCAGGGCAAAGGCCTCTCCCATGTCTCTCCAATTAACCCTGTCCTTTGCCAGCTGCATCCACCATTTGCCTTTGCCTTTGAAGTGATCATATAAGCAGTACAAGGTCACGCACACCACATTAAAATCCCGTTAATTCGAACTCGCTTAATCACAATTTGCGGGAATTTCAATGAGCCGGTACAGTCACGTCAACCTTACGCATTCCTTAAAATAGAATGCCCGATAATTCGAATGCATGACTGAATGGATCTGTTAATTCCGACATTGCGCGTAGCCGACTTACCTTACCGGCGGGGCGCGACTGCGCACTGCTTCCTCCTCCAACAGCGGAGTAACATGACTGCCCTAAGTACGCAGTTATCACTGCATTGCTCGGGATATGTGCATGCGCGAGTCGCCGCTATCGTCCGTTATGAAGTCAACAGTTGGACGAAAACACGCCTAATCGGGGCTAATCATTTTAAATACTGAAATTAAAAAAAAAGAAGTGCGCTTCATTTTGTGAACAAGGCTCCTAAACTTCAGCTGGCACTCATTGTTTTTGCTTTTCTTTATTTTACGGTCGGTGTCTTCATTTTCACGTTTTAATCGGCCTTCACCATCTTCAGTCAGCGCGCTCTGCGTAACTCCAACTTGCATGACATGGTTTACGCAAAAAGCGTACTGGCGCTAAAAGACGGAGACAACACAGGCAATTCAGGACTGGCGCCAACTTCCAACTAAGTTTATTCATGAAAAAAATCACTTAATAACCACACAAGCAGGCAAAAAGATAAAAGCAAAACAGATACAAAGGGTCACTTAACAAAGGCACACGTGCCAAAAGACCGAAGCAATGATTTTAACGCTGACAATGACCCACTAAGAAAACTAATCTCTTCTGGCAGCGGCACAGATGGCTTGCTTATGCAGATATGGCCCCTCTGCTTGATGTAATGTGCTTCGATTATTTCACGCTCTATTCTGTCTTTGGACCTTGCAATGAATTTAGTGTTTTGAAAACAAGGAGGACGGCGTTTGCAGCTTTTGCAGTGAGTGGCCAGGTGGTTGACATAACCATTTTTACAGCAATCTTGTGGTGCCTCACGCTGTCAGAAGATATTAGTTTTCGTAGAGGGCCATTGTCAGCGATAAAAAGATTGCTTTGGTACTTTCGCACTTGTGCCTTTGCTAAGTCACCCTTTGTATCTGTTGTGCTTGTATCCTTTTGCCTGCTGGTGTGGCTATTAAGTGGTTTTTCGATGAATAAACTTGGAAGTTGGCGCCATTCCTGTCTTATGTGTGCTGTCTCCCTCTTTTAGCCCCAGTACGCTTTTTGCGTAAACCATGTCATGCTACAACCAACTCGCTCCAATGAAAGTCTTGCTCCAACTTGCACTATGCACGATGTCTAATCTATCTATCCGTCCGTCCGTCCGTCCGTCCGTCCGTCCGTGTGTATATATGTATTTCTGCATGTGCGTGTGCGTGTGTATAGTTCGCATTTTTCCGTCGTGTTTAGAAGGCAGGGCATCGCAGAGGATTTCTCCCTGTTACGCAATCGGATCTAATCCAGTCGAATCACAAATGAAAGCCATTCAACATTGCCCCGGTTCGCTTCGGAGCAGACCTTGAGTTCCTCTTTGCCATACAATGCCAGACACAACGCGTCACTACCTCCTCGTTTTGACTTGGAAGAGAAAAGGGGTGTACAACGGTTTCCGCTTCTTCCCCGCTGAAGGAGTTTCGGCAGCGAACGCACGTAAGGCTCAAAACATGTAGGCTATAGTACAGTTTTCTCTCGCTCAGTTTTTTTTTTACCTAGGGCATGCACCTACTCTGCGAGACCATAAGGAGCTGATCGTACCGTTGGAGGGTGCCACCGTATGGTTTCACACCTGAACGACATCGTCACTGAGGAGGTCACATATGATGATGTTATTAATGATACCTGATGCATGGCCATGACATGAAAGTCATGTATGACTGAGCGATTGATGACATATACCACGTGACGTCACCAAACGAAGTGGCGACAAGAAGAGACACTCGAAAGTGACGTCAAAGAACCGGAAGTTCGACAAGACAACGCCACGACGGGCTCCTTGTGCTATCGCAACCCACGCTGCACATTGTCTAGGCGTCCGATATTTTTTCAGAGGGAAGTTTTCTTATTAATCGATGGGAGTACTCGTTAAACAATGGCAAAACAAGGACTTCATCGGGTGCTAGTGTGACGAATTTAGAGTAATGAGAAAAGTGCAAAACGCTTGTTTCCGCTGTATCAGCATTTGGCTTTGTCTTTGTGAGGAACACAGATTCGCTTCACATATATTCTGGTGATTGACTGGGCACGCTGAACAAAGTGTAACAACAAAGAAGAAAGTTGAGCTGGTTTGCCCGTGTCATACGCGCTCACGCAAAAAAAAAAGAGAGATAACATAGTTGATAAACACGCGGGCACCTCCGTATTGTTCTGGCTTGATGCACTCATAAAGAAAAGAACCAAAAAGTACATAAAGTGGTTCCGCTTAGTTACCGCGTTTTATTGTGGATTGAATAGTAAAGCTAAAACGAGGCGATTTATCCTGTGAAGAACTTTTTTTAAATTCGTGTTCGTCAAAATATAGCCTATGTCGAAGCTTTTGAAATATTGCAAACTATGCATTCAGGAGCCTGAAGCATGGAGGTACTTTTAAAGCATATGAATCGAAATATAACTTTTTTTTCTGTATGTTCCTTTCAGGCTGACTTAGATATGAGGAAAAAGCCTATTTCCCACGAGGGCAGTGTTACTGCCGAGGAGTCGTGAGTATTAGTATTTTTGATTGCGCTGTTAACAATATATACAGACACACTGAGAATTCTGGCAAGTAATATGAATGCATGCTGCACAACAGTTTTGTGGTGTGTAGTTTTTATGGGAGTTAACGTCCCAAAGCGACTCAGGCTATGAGAGAGGCCTTAGTGGAGGACTGCGGACAATTTCGACCGCCTGGGGGTCCTTAAAGTGCACTGGCATCGCACATTACACAGGGCTCTAGCGTTTCGCCTCCGTCGAAATGCGACCGCCGTGGCCGTGATCTAAGCCGCGTCTTTCAGGTCAGCAGCGGAGTCCCATAACCATTTCTCGGGCTCACTGAACCAATTTATTTGACATTTAGATGGAGCTGTCGGGAACTAACCGGCTTCTTTGTCTCCATATACTTTGTTTTTCAAAATCAGCCTTTCAGCCTAGAATTTTGAGACTGAACTCTGCGCGCATTTGCGGACATCTTGGGTAACACAGGAGTTTTTTAGCTTTCACTTCGTAGAAAGATCTTCCCGATGACCCTCGTGAAACGCACACCATTATAAGTGCTATTATAAGGTAACTCTCCTCACTTCAGTGTCTTGTGACACTTTATTTTCTCTGACGTGTGCTCAAAAGGGTTCCTTATGTGTGTAGCGAACGCTGAAATATAGGTGTAGGAACGCGCTAACGAGGCTACTGTCTAACATACATGGGAATTAAAGAGACCTGGAAAGAATCTTGGTTTAGGCGCCCATTTCACTTGCTCTGTTGTGTGATTGGCCGCTGTCAATCACTCAATCATTAGTGCTCTCTGCCGACGCGCTGCGGATGGTTGCAAGTCATTGTTGCCTTCCCGTGGTTCGTGGCGTATTGCCAGACCAGGTCACATTAATTCAAACCCACTCTTAGCCAAAGTAGTGAATACTTGGTGGTTTCATCTTACAAAAGACGAAAAATAAAGTTCTTACCATTCGGGCCGATCTGCACTGCGCATGACGCCAAGCCAGACATTTCGCAATGAGAGTAGGTACAAAAAAGTCGTCCTCCCCGGGCTTTGTCTTGTTTTCACTTCCTACCGGAAAAAATAAAGCCGCATGTAGTCAAAACAACATCTACTTCCAAAAGCGCATTGTTTGCCGGACGTATCTCAAGACAAAAGAATTTTAGTACTTAAAGATCTTGCAGGCCAGGATAGTGAACCGCGTCAGATGTGGCTTTTCACTTGCTCAGACTACCAACGGAGCCAGCTCGAGTGTGCATGCTTTCTCGTCGCGCTGGTTGTATTGTAGGGCTGCGCCGTACCAGCCAAGGCACGGCGGTGTTGGCTGAAGGGTAGGAGGGTCAGTCATTACTTTTTACACAGCTTTTGTGGCCGCGAGAAAAAGTTTTAAGGTGGAGAAAGGGAGATCGTGGTAGGGTGCACGAACAGTGAAGCGCTTATCTGCGCGCGAGGGAAAACAGCTTAAGGAAAGTGAGTAAAACCACAATTAATGAATAGTGCTTCGCGGGATACGGGATTAGAGAACTATCTGGAAAAGGGCGCTGCCGGGGGAAGAGGTGGGGAGATACAGGACTTGAAAAAGAGCGGGGACGGGGGCTGCAACATGTGAAAGCGGTGTGCAATTCTCGAGAATGAGTTATGGGCAGTTCATAAGGCAAACAAGGGGATGGGAAACGCGGAAGCGTGAAAGTATTGTTGAAAAAGTAGCAAGAAAAGCATCACGTTCGGCGCCTTAAAACATTCAAGCGAAAAACGTGGAGCTTCGAGATTGAGTTCGCGAAAACGACTTCAGACGCTCACGTACTTTGTGGGGCCGTGTGATGTGGCTTCTTTTAGTTGAAGGTGACATAAAATGCTACCATAAAATAACAAATATATAAAACAATAAATAAAATATTATGCAAAGAATACGCGCTCTTTCATAGTTTTATACACGGTACTTGTGGCAAACAAGATATTTTAACATGTGATGATGCGTCTAAGGGCAAACAGGTTTATTTGCTGGTCGGCGAAGAATCCTGAAGTTTTTTGTTGCTGTGAACGCAAAAAAAGCAAAAACGAACAAAACCTGTTGAATTGTGATTAAAAACTGCTTCCGATGCTTTTCATCAATAAAGGTGATGTTCGAAAGGAAAAAAAAATCAAGTAAATAATCAAAGAGGTGCGCAAGAGCTATAGCCCTCAATGCAAATTACGTAATAGAACAGAAAATGCACAAAAAACAAAAGTTTGCAACATTACGATTCGCAGAAAAGGAACAAGCAAATCGTAAACCACGAGGAAAGACGCCATCACAGAGCCCGACGTACGCATGAGAATTTCTCAGCAGCGCGGGGCCGCGTGTTCTTATGAGGCGCCGGCCTAATATTTCGCACGTGCGCAACGTATAATTGTAAAGTACGAGGCCTCTGCTTCGTTTCTGGACGCTTCTAAAGCTGCACACAAAGTCGGTTTAGTGAATACATTTGCACTAAGCTATTACGTTTGATTCAGGATCTCCATCAAGCCGACACCCGCTGCGCAGTGTGGCAGTGAATTGTTTAAAGTTAAGCAAAAAAGTGCTTTTTGAATTAAAATTTATCGAAATGAAAATTAGTTACTTTTTTAATAGAAGGAACCGCCTTTAAGCTGGTTTTCAAACATTCGAGCGAGCAGAGCGTGCAAAAACACTTTGAAATGCACAATGTTCTTTGACAAATACGCGGGTTATTATGCCCAGAAATAAAACAAAGAAAGCAGTGTGAGCTCTGTGTGTGCACTTCTCAAAGAAAGAATATATTTTGTTGATTAACGGCTTGGCTAAGTCATATATAATTACACGAATCATTACCACTGGGTCATGCTCGCACGCATTCGTTAAGTACTGAATTTACGCGAACATTTAAAGGAAATATTAGTGGTTAGTTGCAGCCGCTTCTAGTTGCCCAGTATTAACGGTAGAATTCTATAGATCTGTGGTCGTTGGTCTGGATTGTGTCGTCGTAGGTCGTATGTGACAGACTGGTTCCTCTGTGGCGGAATATGCACAGCCCACTGACTACCACTGAAGTTGTCGTCACATCGTTGTACCACTGAAAGTCATTGAACGGACAAAAACAAAACTCGACGGCAGCAGAGCCATTGCGTTTTGAATTCTTCTGAATGCGTTTGGAAATTGTTGTGAAGCACTGCACAACTCTATTGGGTCCGAATGCCATTCGCAGTGTCGAATACCATTTCACTCAAATTCCAACTTAGATTTCCGCGTAGCACGGGCATTACGATAGAATTGCAGTAGTAGTAGTAGACTAATAGCGCAGCGCTGCTACTCTAACACTGCTCGAATGGTATAAGGGGGTTCAGGAACATGTTTTGATCTTAAGGATCAATGTAAAACATATGTACTTGGACAACGTATATTTGTCAATTATAGTTAAACTGAGATGAGACAGACCTATACAGGTCTCAAGCCTCTTCAGTCAGTTTTTACGAGTTGAAGAATTATAAACTGTCTCCCTCTGTTGTGACAATATTGAACGTTGCCATGTATTTTTAGCAGATGGCACAAGGTTTACCAGCGTTTGCCAGTATACGTTTAACACTGGATGATTGATGACAAGGCTAGGCCAATATAGACAGCTTTCTAGAATGCCATAGCCAATTCTGGGAAGCAGTGGACCGTGATAGACAGAATTTTACTGTGGAACAGCCAATAATAGGAAAGCGACGGAAACCAGGGGAATCATTGGATGAATTAATGAGTGGTTTAGTCAGATACTCATTTAGAACTCTGGGCCAACTTAGGGCCGCGCTTTAACAAAGAATTTTTAATATACTGGCCTGCTGTCATGTGCAACCTGAACTTGGGAGAGCGCTGGCGTCCGAACTTGTAAACGACGGTGACGTCAAACTCCTCGAGGCGCAGGCTCCACCGAGCGAGGCAGCCGGTGGGGTCCTTCGATCTGGCAAGCCAGCACAGTTCGTGGTGATCGCTGACCACTTTGAAAGATCGTCCTTACAGGTAGGGGAGGAATTTGGACGTAGACTAGATGATGGCAAGGCACTGCTTCTCAGCTGTCGAAGAGTTAGACTCGGCCTTGCAAAGGGAATGGCTAGCTTATGCGGTTACTTTCTCCAGCCTGTCGCTTTTTTGAACGAGGACGGCGCCTAGGCCCACGCTGCTTGCGTCGGTATCAACTTCAGTATCAGCGGTTTCGCCAAACTGCGCGAGTATCGATGGGAACTGTAAACGACACTGAAGTTCCCTGAAGGGTTATGCTTGCGGCGCTTACCATTTAAATGGCACGTCTGTCCTCGTCAGTTTTGTCAGGGGCTCGACGATGCGCCAAAAGTTCGTGGCAAATCGTCGGTAATACGCGCACAGTCCAAGGAGTCTGCGCAGTTTTCTTATCGGCTGGCGGTAGGAGACGTGCATGTCACATGTCGAAAACGTGCTTGTGATCTTCCTTAGTTGAATCTTCGGAGACTCGATCGGAGAAGGCGAAGTTGGCGAAGACGCCCTGAACGTCGGATAGTTCGTCGAGGTAAGCAATCGTCGTTCCTTTGTTAACATGCCGGTATGTTCGTGAGCATCAATCATTTCAGCTTGCCCATTGCTGAAATATGCGATTCCTCTTGCGATGTCGATTCCTCGCTCTGGAAGCAACTCAGTGGTCCTGTCGATGAGAGCTTCCTTGTTTTTGGCATTCGTGGCATCTGCGGTGGCCGTGACACCTGGTAGTGGTGGGACGCTCACTTGTTCATCCAGGAGAGTCAGGGCAACATGCTGCTCTATGGTCGTCATTGAGGGGATGGCTTCGTCCGTCGAAAGCGTGATGAACCTGGAACGCAGGTCGATGATCGCCTCAAGCTCATGCAGGTCGATGATCACCTAGTATCATGCACTTAGGTCGCATCTTAGGTATGTTCCTTGACGGTCACTCGCACTGTGCATCGCCCTGGTGGCGTAATGGGGTGGCCTCCGGCGGCGCGAATTTGTGGGCCATCCCAAGCGGTCGTGACTTTCCTCAACTGCGCAAGGAATGCTGCATTCATCGCCGAATAATCGGCGCCCGTGTCGACCTGGTGTAGTGCACTGCCGTACATGGTGGAGACGCCACCCTTGTGGCCGCCATTTTCGGGCAAGCGCAAAAACACCGGGCTATGAAGCATCGGCGGCCATCTGCCAGTATTCTGGTTCAGCATGCTTTCGCGTTAGCAGGCTCATATGTATAAAGATTTTGCGCTTATACTTACAAATGTGAGCACTCTTTGCTCACGGACAAAAGAGAAAAGCGTTTGTTTGCACGCATGGCTCTCAAGAAAAAGGAGCACTGTGCACCTAGGTCAGCACGTACTCTTTGGCTCTCTCAGATGCTCAAAGCGGTTATTTTGATTTGCGACCGCTTTCTTAAGCAATGCCTTTTGGTATAGCTGGGTATGAATGAGTTTATGAGGTGCATAACATGCAGTAGGCTTCTTCTGCGTCTCTTGCTACGTAACTAGCTTACATTCGAGTGAGCCGTGTATATCGAAAATGCATTGCATATCAGTGGTATATCGTGAACTGTAAAACAGACACAGCAGGAAGTAATGAACCCTAATGAGTAGACCAAACCTTGACAGGTGTCTCACGCTAATGTACGCGGCACTTTATTTCAAAGCAATTCTCAGCAGCCTTTTGAAGCTTCCTCAGGCTGCACGCCTGGAAGGAGCATTTCCTAAACCGGCTGTCTGAGATTGGTGCCAACTACACTTTTCTTGTCGTGCAGTTTTAATACTGACATGAAACAGGCAATTTTAACTTCACTGGAATTTAGCTTAACCTCAGACGGGCACTTGCATGCTTGAAATCGGCGCAATTCGCCTCAAGACGTGTCACAACACGGGGAAGAAAAACCTGCATTCACAATGAACTATTTTACTGCACTGGCAGCTTGCTTCTTCACGACCGCTTTCGCAAGGTGAAGCCACTGCACCTAGCAGTTGACGACTGAAGTTTCCTCGCGACTACTCGAACTGCGAGCCATATACTTTAAACGATTCATTTGCGCGAGGACCTAACTTTCGCGTTTTTGGCCAATCACAGAGACCTGGCGAGAAATTTTTCCCAAAGTAATTTGAGAAAAAGCAGGTATGAGAAAACTATCACCTGTGCTCCGCGTAATTTAGTACTCGCTAAAAGAGCGGCTGTGGAGCAACTAACCAAGGCGGCGGTCACACCTGTGACGTAGCGGAGCGGGCTAAGAATCTCTGGCTCCGGACAGGCCGCCATTGGAATCTGAACCAGGCAACGTTTAACGCTAGAACCTTATCTAGTGACACCAGCCTAGCAGTGCTGTTCGAGGAACTAGCGGGCATTAAATGGGATGTCATAGGGCTTAGTGAAGTCAGGAGGACAGGTGAGGTGTATACAGTACTAAGGACGGGCACAATCTGTGCTATCGCAGATTAGCGGGTAGACGAGAACCAGGTGTGGGATTCCTCATTAATCAGGATATAGCTGGCAATGTAGAGGAGTTCTATAGTTTAAACGAAAGGGTGGCAGCTATCGTAATTAGGCTAAATAAAAGGTTACAAGCTGAACGTGGTGGAGGCCTACGCGCCTACATCCAGCCATGATGACCAGAACCTTGAAAGCTTCTTTGAAGACGTGGAATCGGCAATGAACAAAGTAAAATCACAGTACACTGCTGATTGGCAACTTCAATGCGTAGGTAGGAAAGAAGCAGGCTGGCGACCGGGCGTTAGGCGACTATGGGATAGGTTCTAAGAGTAGCTGCGGAGAGCTATTAGTCGACTTCGCAGATATAAAAAATTTACGGATCATGAATACCTTTTTCCACAAACAAGAGAACAGGAAGTGGACGTGGAAGAGCCCAAATGGTGAGAATACAAATGAAATAGACTTCATACCATGCGCTCAACCTGGCGCCGTTCAGGATGTGGACGTCCTTGAAAAGGTTCGCTGTAGTTAACACAGAATGGTAACGTCTCGAATTAGCTTAGATTTGAAGAGGGAACGGAAGAAGCTAGTGAAGACGAAGTCGATTAACGAGCTAGCGGCAAGAAGGAAAATAGTGGAATTCAGGATATCGCTGCAGAACAGATATTTAGCTTTAACTGAGGAAGACGAAGTTAATGTTCACGATAATCTGACAGCTATCATTACGGAGTGAGCAGTAGAAGTAGGCGGTAGGATGATTTGACAGGATACCGGCAAGCTATCTCAGGAGATGAAAGACCTGATTAAGAAACTTCAAAGCACGAGGGCGCTAACCCTGCAGACAGAATGGAACTACAAGAGCTATCGAAGTTAATAAATAAGTGCAAAGCAGACGACATAAGGAAGTTTAATATGGAGTTTATCGAGCATGCTGTAAAGAACGCAGGTAGCCTGAAAGCGCTGAAAAGGAAACTAGGCATAGGTAACAACCAGATTTATGCATTAAGAGACAAGAAGGGCAATGTAATTAGTCATATCGATAAGATAGTTGAAGTAGCTGAAGAGTGCTACACAAATCTATGCAGTAGCGAATGCAATGAGAACGTTAACGATAGAGACAGCAGCGCACAGCGATATGTCATCCCGCCAGTATTGAAAGTGGAACTTAAGAAAGTCTAACGAGCAACGCAAAGGGGAAAATCAGCTGGTGAGGATCAGGTAACAACAGATCTGCTGAAGGACGGAGGGGAGATTGTGCTAGAAAAACTAGCCACCCTGCATACGCTATGCCTTATGACGTCGACCATACCAGAAGCTTGGAAGAACGCAAATATCTTAATTCATAAGGAAGAAAACGCCAAGCACTTGAAAAATTACAGGCCGATCAGCTTACTGTCCGTTTCCTACAAGGTATTTACTAAAGTAATCTCTAATAGAGTCAGGGCAACCTTAGACTTAAATCAACCAAATGATCAGGCAGGCTTTCGCAAAGAATATTCCACAGTAGATTTTATTCACGCTATCACTCAGGAGATAGAGAAATGCGCAGAATGTAACCAACCCTTATATATAGCCTTCATTGATCACGAGAAAGCGTTAGGCTCAGTAGAAACCTAGTCATACAGGCATTGCGGAATCAGGGTACAGAAGAGCCCTATGTCAAAATGCTAGAAGATATATATAGGAATGACACAGCTACCATAGTCCTCCATGAAGTCAGCAATCAAATTCCAATAAGGAAAGGCGTCAGGCAAGGAGACCTGATCTCGCCAATGCTATTCACCGCCTGTTTACAGGAGGTATTCCGAGGCCTGAATTGGGAACATATGGGGAGAATAGTTAATGGAGAGTAACTAAATAATCTGAGATTCGCCGATAACATTGCCTTGCTGAGTCGCTCAGGAGATGAACTGGAAGTCATGACCAATGAGTTAGAAAGACAGAGCAGAACGGTGGGTCTAAAAATTAATGTGCAGAAAACCAAAGTAATGTTCAACAGTATAGCAAGGGAACAGCAGTTCACAATTGACAGCGAGGTGCTGGAAGTGGTAAAGGAATACATCTATTTAGGGCAGGTAGTGACAGCTGATCCGTATCATGAGAGGGAAATAACTAGAAGGATAAGAATGGGGGTGGAGCGCATATGGCAGGTTCTCTCAGACCATGAATAGCAGGTTGCCAATGTCCCTCAAGAGACAAGTGTACAACAGCTGTATCCTACCGGTACTCAACTACGGGGCAGAAACGTGGAGGCTAATGAAAAGGGTTCAGCTTAAGTTAAGGTCAACGCAGCGAGCCATGGAAAGAAAATGATAAGTGTAACGTTAAAAGAACGTAAGCGGGCAGAGTCGGTGAGTTAATGATGTCATTGTCGAAATCAAGAGGAAGAAATGGGATTGGGCAGGGAATGTAATGCGAAGGCAAGATAACCGCTGGTCCTTAAAGGTAACGGAGGGGATTCCAAGAGAAGGCAAGCGTAGCAGGGGGCGGCAAATGGTTAGGTGGACGGATGAGATTAGGAAGTCTGCAGACATAGGCTGGGCGCAGCTGATAAATGACAGGGTTAATTGGAGAGAGATCGGAGAGGCCTTCGCCCTGCAGTGGGTGTAGTCAGGCTGATGATGATGATGAAAAGAGCACTTGCTAAATTCCAGGACGGCTGGCTTACAAGGCAGTTTTTTGCAACTAAAAATGCTTGTTCACAGACTGCATTTTCATTTCCTACTCTGCCCACAAACGGGATCAGCGCGAGGGGAGGTGCGTGCGACGCACTCTATCAGTCTTTCTCGCAAAGCAGAGAGGGAGACGCCCCTTATTTTGCGTGAATTTGAATGCGCGATGGTTGCCACCAGCTCTCCAGATCGAGTGTCAAGAGCAGTTGTCGAAGGGGCACACCAGTGCATTCCTTTGACAAATACCAGGCTCGACTTGCTTCCCGCGTTCGCAAATGGGAGAGCGCTTGCACATGATTCTAAAGTCGAGAGTCATTCATTGAAAGGTATGTTAAATTTTATCGTCTTTCAGGGATATAGCGGGCGCAATTGTCCATATATTACATTATAAGCCTTCATACACCTCTGAATTCAAGTTCTCCGCATCGAAAACAAAGCGCACTACCCCACACCAATTAATTTGATGCAACGCATTTCACATTCACGTTTGTAACAATGCTTCAAACTGCTTCAACGTTTAAGAAGGGACACCAAAATCCTTGTTGTGCACAGTGCGCGATTAGATGGGTGAACAAGCTAAAAAGTTATTCAATCGACACAAAGCAAGTGTGGTAAGGGAATTGGTGAATTGTCATTTTATAATTTTATTGCTACCGGAAGCGCACAATTGCGTGTGATATGTTCAGAAACAGAACAGGTTTTATGGCTTACTTCGCAAATCTTCACATTCTCATTTGCCTTTTAGATTCATCGCTTCACTTTCGCCTCCCACACTTTTCTCCGTGTCTCATCCCGTTGGAAACGATAACATCGGGCGCCGTCTGTACCGAGCCGGCACACAATGAAACACAACAGCCCAGCATGATAGTTTTCGCGATATCAAATTCAATTGCCCAGCCTCCGGTGCACAACACAACAGTTTCGCACCTTCACAGCCATGGCATCAAAAGCGGCTTGCCCCAAGATGGCGACCGCGAAGAAGGTGGTGGTGGGGGTCTTGCCAAAGCTTGTCACCACCCTGTACGGCGGCGCTGGCATCGAGGCACCCTACTAGAGAGATAACTTTCTGGGCGTCTGTAGCCTCTTCAAAGTCGGATGACCTGGCTCTTGCGTTGCATGTCGTCCTCGGCGTCGGGTCACGGCTTCGCCGGGTATGTGTTCCGTGGGCAGTTCGTGTCGTCGGGGCTTTTCTGTTTGGCGGAGTTATTCTGAAGACTGTTCCCGTTGTGGCCGAGCATGTGTTTGTGCGCGGCGTCGGCATAACGGGTGCACTCTCTTCATGCCGCGTGGTCGGTGGGGGATCTTCGTCCTTTCCTCGACAAGCAACCTCACCCCAATGTTTACTTTATTTAGTTTTCCCTGCCGAGGCTGGGGGACCTTCCGCTAACAGCTCCTTCGCACCTGCGGTCCGGCGACGCAAAACGTGTGGTGGACGGCGACGAGGAGCGGTACGGACGGCTTGACGGCACATACTCCCCTCTGCGCAGGTATTTGTCGATTTACTGTGGTACTGGCTGCTAGCGGTCGTGGGGCGTCGATGGCGAAACCGCGCAGGCCTAAGCGTCTCCACGGGCAGTGGCGAAGTATGTGGCCGGCATAACCGCAATGGAAGCACAGTGGCCGGTTGCCCAGAGTCCTCCACTCGTCGCATTTCCTACAGCCGTTGCATCTCTCTTAAGGTGGGCGTGCGGGAGCCAGGGGGCGTCGTTCTGGTAGAGTTGATTCCGGTTGAAGAGGGCATGGGGTGTCTCGTCGGGGCGCATGACTGCTTAGTGCGGCGACGTATGTCATGGCCTGTCGTTCTGTGGTCGTCGGAGTCGTGGTGACAAGTGCCTCTTGCACTTCGCGTACCAGAGCCATGAGAGTCACTGCTTGCGGCTGTAGGGAGGATGGCAGCAATCGTCTTATCTCTTCGCAGACGATCTCAGGTTGTTGTCCCGTAGGCTGTCATCGATGGTCGTTGAGCTCTCTGCATGGCTCGTGATGAAGGCTGGTAGTGTCCGGTCGTACTGCCGAGCCTTGATGTCGAGGGTCTTTTGGATAGCAGACGTTTCGGTTGTGAACTCAGCAACGGTCTTGGGTAGGTTTTGGACCAATCCGGCTAAAAATTCTTCTGACACCCCGCATCATGAAGCGCGCCTTCTCCTCTGTCATTTATTTGAGGGTCGGTGCGTCGAAATAGACGGCACATCATTTCGACGTAGACAAGGATGGTGCAGTTGGATGCGCGTCTCGAGCAGTAATTCGTCTTTTTATTTGCGGACGATTCTTGTGAACGTTTTCACGAATTCTTGAATAAATTCGTTCCACGTTCGTATGGAAGCTTCGTGATTCTCGTGCCAGATTTCAGCTGGGCTATTCAGGACGAAAAATTCGTATCATAGTTTTTCTTGGTCGTCTTATCCGTTAAATATCTCCACACGCTCAAACTGGTTCAACCGTTCCTCGGCTTCTTCTTGGTGTAGGCGACTTAATACAGGAGGATCACGTGGCTGCTTAAGAACCAGCGGTGAGGATGCAGCGTCGACCTCCATCTTCAGAAGCGTTGCAGGTCCCCGGCATCCAGCACCTCTACCAGAAGTCATGTAGTGGTGACGGCAGTCTAGGCAGTGAGGAAAACAACGAAAGAATGCTTCCAAACGAAACTTCATTGCGGCTGACCTGCGCCCACAACGAAGTGAATGACTCGGCGGCGGTGAAAGTAACAAGTGTGCTCGGCAGTCGTCGAACAGAATGCCTGCCGCTCTAGGCCGTGGTCAATTTAAAGCTGATAGCGAACTTTCGAGATGCGGCGTACAAAGTTACCACAACTTTCTGGAGCAACTTAGAAACGGCTCCGCTTGGATGCGATCAATCGAGATAAATCTGGTCGCGTCTTGCATCATGAACAAATTGCTAAAACCGCGTTAAAGAATGAACAAATAGTTCAAAGATTCGCGGCAGTACATTACGCTCTGGGATCCAGCCTCGCATTGTGTACGTTTGACACCTTTTCGTTTTAGCTGTGCGGTAGCCAACAAGATGTGTGTCCGCATGTTTCGAATAGTTCCGGCATCATGAGCTATATTTTGGTTTGACAAAATAAAAGTGAATTACTAACGATCCCAGAATACTGGTATTGAAGAGAACTTGAAGGTTAACAATCAACCAGAATTATATGCTTACATTCACAGCGCAAAGACGAACACGGACACGAGGGGAGACACCACAAAGCGCCGTCTTCAACAACGTTTATTGCTGCGCGCAGCGAATACATATACAGTACAGCGGGCATGCGCAGCAACGAAAAGGAAAGTCATGTGAGACTGGTAGCAGCGCCAAACCGCAAGGGAAACACATCATCATAAGTACAAGGAAGAAAACATAAACCTAAAACCTAAATGTCAGGACGCAAACAAGAACAAACATAATACCTTCATTAAAGCTGCGAACTGGGCGAGTTGGTATTGATTCATATTTGAACAGCGCAATAAAACAACGGGACACAACGAAGAAAGGACACCACAAGCAGCGCTTGTGGTGTCCTTTCTTCGTTGTGTCCCGTTGTTTTATTGCGCTGTTCAAATATGAATCAATACCAACTCGCCCAGTTCGCAGCTTTAATGAATGTAATTCCTAGTACCGTGGGCTCTCCTCTTTTCAACAGCGCTTGTGGTGTCCTTTCTTCGTTGTGTCCCGTTGTTTTATTGCGCTGTTCAAATATGAAACATAATACCCTAGTTGGAAATTCCTAAGACACGACCTTCTTTATCACTTAACAACACCGATCGGGTGCTGACACAGTAATCTCCTTTTTCAGCAATCTCACCAGCCTCAGCTATCTCTCTGGCAGTTTTTCTGCCATACTTATGAAGGACTGTTGTTCTTCCAAGAAAAGGACCACGTTCCTTACACTGTTGGCAATCACGGCAGTGTATGCCTAGATGACGGGATGCCCCGATGACGCTATTTCTGTGTTCCATGAGCCTCTCGTTTAGACATATGCCAGTTTGGCCAATGTAGGCTCGGCCACAGGGCAAAGGTATAGAGTAGACTACGTTTTTTGCGCACTCTACAAATGGTTCCCTGTGCCTAGCAGTGCAGAAAACGCTCCCAGTAATGGTGGAATTTACCCTCTTGCACAGTTTCGACAGCCTTTGTGGTGCGGAAAACACCACATGCACACCTGCTCTTTTCCCAATTTTTTGAGCTGGTGGGCGATGGTCTGCATGTAAGGTAGTACCGCCACATTTTTCCTCCAATTTGTGTTAGCCCCGCCGGTGTCTGATACTACTTCGCTGCTTTCTTTGAGCATGTTCTCGGCAACCGGCGCTTTGTGGTGTCTCCCCTTGTGTCCGTGTTCGTCATTGCGCTGTGAATGTAAGCATGAACAGATTTTAAGCAGAATTATATGCCCGTGGATTATTTTGCACATAACATATTTGGTCCTAAAGAAGTAGAGATTAGACGTCCGACGGCCAAAAAAAGTCGTGTAGTAAATAGGGGGCCCTATTCCTGACCGTCAAGCCATAAGCAACGTCTACGAACTGCGCCAATGCGTAGATTAATTTAAGACGCATTGACACGCCAAATGCTCCGTAGCGGCGTCGCTCCCGGTGGTTGTGCTACAGTCTTGAGCTGTGCTGGCTAATATTTTTAAACAGGCTGCCGAAGCAGCTCAAAGGTTATGTCGCAGCTACGGCTTTTAATGGCATAGTGGTTCCAGCGCTCAGGCGCACAAGCGTCGCGGTTGAAGCGGGCATGAACACTGCGTGGTTTCGCTGTCCTTGCATGATCCCTTGGGCAGCAGTGTAGCGGGAAGTATTTCTTCTGCCTTGTCTTCTTTTCTCGCTTTTTATCTCTTTTTGCAAAGCGATAGCATTAGGAAGGTGAAAGCTGTTCGGCGGTGTCTGCGTCTATGCGAGGCCTCCGTCCGCCATAGGTGGTGTTTAGGCGGATTTGCCTGCATCCACCTGTCATCAGCCTCCCTGACCCCGCCGCCTTTGCACTTACAAGGAAGAGGAGGGAGACGCAGGACGAAGATTGACTTAGCGGGAATGAAAATGCCAAAGAAGAATATGACTCAGGCAACAGCAGGCGTCCGTGAAAAATAAACAGCCTCCCGAAGAACTATCTTTGCAAAAAATTAGCTGGGGTTTAATCTTTGGTTAACCCTGGTGAGAAGCGAAAGCTTCCATTGCATGGCTACGTTCACAAACGCCACACACACTGCCGAATGGATTGTCTGTAAAGCGTCGATGAAGTGCCCGCTGGGGCAGCTGCCACCTGCTACTGTGCGCAGGTTGTGATGACGTCAGTAGGTCACACTACCTGCCACGTGACACCTGTCACGTAACTGCACTCGCGCTGTCCTCTTGAAAGCCTAGCGTAGTGAAGATTTAGCTTCAAAGTGAAGCTTACGGGAGCTATTTCTTCTCGCATAGCTCGGAAAGAATAATCTGGGTCTTACAAGCACCACCTGTGGCTGTGTTTGAAACATCCACCTTCTGAGGCAGGGGCTCATTGCTTAATTGCTGCAACACTGCGCCAGTAGGGGTTTGAATACTCCAAGGGAACTATGTATTTAAAGAATTGCCTATTCCACATATACGAGCATTAGCTACAAAACAATCAGGAGGAGCAGAAAATGCCAACGCTTTGAAACGATGCACAGAGAATCGCCTAAAAGCTTTTTCTTGTGCGAGGATGCTGAGCACAAACGGTTAAAATGTATAGCTTTTTTTCAAATTTATTCCTGGAACATGAGAGCAGTAGTGGAAACTACGCCCTGTTCATAACCCAATAAATAAATTTTCTGTCTCAAACCCTCTGCCCAATATCACGGCTTCGTTCTGCCAACATCGGTTTGTAATGAGGATTTCTTTAGCGGATCAGTTTAATGAATAGTACAGTTATGACTTTCATTGCAGGTTAAGGAGCCATCATGACACGCATACAAAGAACAAAAAGTGGATAGACAAAGCTAATTCTGACTGATTAATTAGGAGACTTTAAGCAGGTGGGAAATAGCGCGTACAACACGGACATGGAAGGGTTTGATAAGCAACTAGGCTGACTACCAATATTTTTTCATTGCCACAGGCTGAGCAGCGATATACAGGGCGTTCAAAAGGAGGCGTTCCGTAATTTTGACAAAAAGACGGAACTAGTTTTTGTGCGTAGGGCATGTGTCCGGAGGGATACAAAGAGAGTATTAATATCGTATTCGCGCCATAATTGCCTGAAATTAATAAACATTCCAGATATCGCATTTAGCGTTTGTTTGCATTGGAAAGTTAAGAGACTCGTACTAAAGCCATTCCAAGGCACCCGTAAATTGTAAAACTTTGAGAGCGCTTTACCTCGCGTGATATCGTAACTGAATTCACAGTTTCTTTAATTTGTCAACGCTGTAATATCTATTACTGACTGCACCGCGTTGTAATACTGAAGAATTTGCCGTCACTCTTCGCAGAGGTGATGATGGAAGCAGGACAACAGGGACCGCTGCCGAAGACACCGAGAAGTCCCACTCGGAAGATAAGTACGTGCCTTGGCAGCTACGGATTTAACTTGTTCCATATTCTGCATTACCGCGTTCAAAACATGAGCGTCTAATGGGTTCGCGAAAGGCTAAACGGCACTTTTTTAAGAGTACGTGACCTCGTAACCTCGTAACAAACATAACTTCGTAAGAAACGGGGGCGTGAGTTCGGGCGAGGCAAGTTCCTGACAACTGGAATTCCATTTTACAGAACAGAAATACATTTATAGCATGCTAATAGTCGTCCCATGTGTGTTCCGACCAGTTTTGTTGCCTTTGTTATGGCGCATAGGTTTAGGATACAATTGGCAATTATGCCTCAAGCAGCTTCGCTTCCCGCGAAGAAGAAAGTGGCCATACGCCAAGGACGGCTCCTGCTCACCGGGTTTCCTGACTACTCAAAGTCACAAGTAGGGATGAAGGCCTAGTGCGTGGCATCAAATGCTTTGGGACCGCGGGCTAATAGTGCTCGCGACGCGCCATAGGCGGGGTTTGGAAGGTTTCATGTTCGGCCGTCACATGCAGGGTACGGCAAATAATTGTTTTCGATTTTTAATCCTTATTTATCGCACATGTTCAGGTTAGCATTTCCGTGCGCTAACACTCAAGCTCACATTCGCAGAAAAACCATTCTGTCGTCCTTCGGTTACCAAGTGTTTGCGACCTTCCAGAATGGACAGGCTGCGATGATGTCACGAGGTCACGTGACTTGGGTGGCTAGTAGGCAACCTACTTTTCCGCTCACAACGCCAACGCCCGCGAACCCGGATTTTGTGCAGAACGGGAGCCACGAGTTTTATATCCCTGTCAAGCGCGCAAGTTAAGTGCACTTACGGGGAGTGCGCTTCGGCATCTGGACTGACACTTTAGGCTACGCGGTGCTGAGTGGGAAAGCAGAGTGCGCTCATAGGAGAAAAATGGCGACAGAAAATGAACGGAATTTTTTGAAGAGGTAGATGAAAAAGAAAAGGGGTGGGGGACTCCTAAATATTGTCTGTTTGAAGTGATAGCTCCCCAAAAAACAAGGTTAAACAGTTTTAATGAATGAAAAAAATGATAATGAAGAAAAGCCATGATCAGCGAAGACTATCCAGAATTTTGGGAACTAACAAGATGGCGGCGTGCGACAGAGTTGCATCTTATCTTGTTATTTTGCTGTTCTACTTCGATTGTAGCTCTAACAAAGAAATCTTTTTTTAAACAGTGTTAGAACAAGTAAGAGAAACTGCTGAGTACGTTTTATGCACTCACGTTTGTGCCTTCGAAGTCGCTGCTGGCGAGGCTATGCAATCGGCCCACAAAGTGTTCTGTGAGCGCACTTCGACCTGAGTGCGCATTTCGCTGAGTGCACTTTTGTTACGTCGTTTAGTTCTGCTAGAGTGCACTTTTAAAAAGTGGCACTCTTGATAAGTGCACTTGATTCTGCGCGCTCGCCAGGGGTGCATATAAAAGGACTGTAAGAAACATCGTGTTATGTGTCTAGTGTGCTTCATCCATGCCGTGCAAAAGCATATAACACACAGAATACACTTGATATGCTACTTTAATCACGCAGCAATATCATGAATAACTAAAGCACAACTACTATAAACAATGCTAAACCAAGATAAACAACGGCCACACAGAGATAGGGCACCTAACTTGTATTTAACCTAATTCCGCAACTTGACCGTCATTTTTTTTCTACGTCATTGTCTGGGGAGCGCAGTAGCCATACTTGCCTGATGTGCAGGGGGCTGAATACGTGCTGGAGAGACTGACCTTATGGAAATGCGGACGACCGAATTCAGGTTAAGTAGTGTTCTTATTCGTGCTTCCACTTCCCAGGGATAATGCAGCGTCCGGAACAGGGTCCACGACAAAGAAGACGACTTCCCTGCAGCCAAATGAGGCACCGGGTGCGGCCAGCTCTTCCCACCGTTCGACCAGGTCTGGCTCCAAGGATGAAGGCAAGGTGCGAAGCTGTAAGGTTCAGGAATGAGTTCGCACGGTCGCCTTTTTTTTGAGAAATAAATGAGACAGGGTGGGATGTCAGCTGCAGTACCTCCCGTGCATATTAACATGGGTGAGTACATTTTTTGCAAGCTGAGACAAAACTGAGACAAACGTCTGTTGCGCAGTGTTTCTATGAAAACGTTCAGCCCAAATTTTGTGGACTCAGGAGCCACACTACACTGAAGGCGGAGTGCAAGAACACCTGTGTGCCGATACTTCTTAACTTTTTGGAGTGTGCTCTTAGCCGCTTATTGATATTCGAGAAAAATGCTCTCGGCAACAGTGACAAGCTTCGTTTGCAACCGAGGACTCGTGCCATGGCGCTAGGCCTCAGTAAACCTATTGGAAACCCAGGTCAGGCATTAACCATGAATTCAGATGGGAGGAGTAGCCGCGAAACTAACCCCAAGAGAGCACTATTGTCTACGAGGGCGAGGTGGTGTCGCCTCCCGCAACATCTACCCATTGCACCTCTGAATTATTCTCTTGCAAGTAGGGAATTGCATCGTCATGGCCGCTGACAACTGCACAGGCAAAGGTTGCGCAGAGCTTCGGCATGGTGAATTCTCTACATCACACGTATTCTGCCTGCTTGCACTCCCAAACCATCAAAACACTTAAGCTTTGGAGATAAACAAAGAAAAAGCCAGTCTCAGCTGATCATGGTCTTGGCTGAACAGCAGACAGCTATTTAAAACGTCACTTAGCTGGTTTGAATTTTTTTCCGCCTCCTCCGCCAATGAAAGAAATCTACAGCAGGTGTGCCTTTAACCGCGGGACGTGTGTGGGACTGCTTCGACCCGCGCTCCATGCGATTTGTTATAGAGTTACGCTAACAGTTCATTGTCTTGATAAACGCGACAGGTTACAGTCGAACTTACTTATAACGAGCCTGATCCTCACGCGCATCGAATTCGTTCTATCCGACGTTCGTAGTAAATGGACTTCCCACGTT